>NW_019416423.1:0-480225 GCF_000390285.2 Anoplophora glabripennis | reverse complement strand
CCTTAGCAAAGCGCATCCCAGGCTGCATAGCCGCACTACCCTACCCAACCATACCACACATAAACATGACACTACCCCCGGGGTTTACACAGACGAGCCGGCGAAGCAAGAAGAGCGCCAGAAGAAAGGGCCCTAGCCGGCGGGGCCCAGCCAGGACAAAAGGAGGTCCCACAAAGCGCCTACACCGGCCGCATTTGCGGTCGGGGTAGACGACGGATGGGGCCCACCTACGAAGGCTGTCCAGGCCTACACGAGATGAGGCAGGATAAAGAGGGATAATCCCCCTCGATCCCAAATCATTGAGGCCAATTTCTAGCCATAGAATAATGGCGCGCGGTCGACTCTAGCGTGACCACAAAACATCAAAAGAACCGCCGATTCTGTCGCTTCTCGTTGGTATAGTGTTCTCTGGCAGAATCTTAGGATTTTACACTAAGTATCACACAACTTGCTTCATGTTTCTTGTTCCATTAGTTCCAGTTCCATGGAAAATTTGTTGAAACTCGTCCAATGAAAGTTTCTTTGCACTACAATTCTTACCTTTGGTTCAGAGCACTGAATGGTGGTACGTACCATCTTCAAAGTTGTACTTAAATGTCAACAACCTTTTGAAAGAAAATTAGAAAATTCTGGAAAGAAGGGCACTGTTGCCCAAAACTAGGAAATAGGACGACACTAGCATGAAGAAAAACGAAATTCGTGCAAGCAGAGTATAACCCTTTTCATGTTCAAAAGAAGTCATATCACTTATTGTGACTTTCTCCATCATAGAACTTATCCAACCTTGTTGCCTGTTATCCATAAGTCTCTATTAGAATACGGACTTTTATTTTTTATTACTATTTAAAGAAAATAACTTTATATCCTGTGCGCAGGCAGTATTTGATTCTGCGCATTTGGTTGCAAATATAAATTGTGCAAAGTTACACATAAGCACGACCCCACACGATCATATACCTACAGAATACAAAATATGTCTAGTATAAGAAACATAACCTCAACAATTTCGCCTTTAAGGGACGTAAAACTCAGGGTGTAGTCTCCATGGTAAAACCTTTCACGAAGGACTACATTACTGCTAATCTAATCTAATTATCTAATCAATTCACTCCACTTCAGTCAATTTGTAGGTTAGTGGTTAGAGCATATATTACATTACAGGAAGATCTGCGCATTAAAAATGTAGACGCTGGCGCTGTAGAGAGTAAGGGCGATGGTTTGGATACTCGCCCTCTCATTCTCTCAATCTAATCGTAAGCGGAGGGAGTTGCGTTCGTATCCGCGCGAGAGAGAAAAAAAATAGCTCTTTCTCTCTTCTACTCTGTCGCCGTAAACGTGCTTCCTCCGTGTAGTATATGCTCTAAGGCCAAATCTATTTTAAAATTTTGAAGAGGATATACTCGTATTATCAATTAATAAATCTTTATGCATCAAGTAAGGAATTTTAAAAACTGTTACAATTACATCAAATTTTATACAAAAAAATTCTAGATGTTTGATTTCACAACAATTTGTATTGTAAGTTGCATAATCACATTATATAAATTAACACAATTTAATGTCTAGTCGAGCCTAATACCCTTATTTAATATAATCTAGTTAAACAACCAATCTAAGTTAGAAAGGAAAATATTAGATGACGTCTCTCTCATAAAATCCCTGTTTCCCTTATTCCTGAAAACATAAATAAACATGACAGGAATTTTATACGAGAGTCGCCATCTCGTATTTTCATTCCTAGCTAGCTTTTGATTGGTTGCGAACTGTATATATGTATTACATGAACAAGGCTGATAAGTATCTGTCATTTTAAATTCACGATCTTATGCGACAAATGCGTAATTTTCCTTTTTTTTACTAGAGAAAAAGAGAAATTAGCTTACCTGTTCTTTATATGAATAATTTGTCATTCATTATTCAAAGCCTATTAATTATTACTAATTAATTTGACCGATTCCAGTTATATCCAAAGTTCTAATTATCTCGAAAACCATGCAATTTAGGTTTAGAAATAATATACTGTCATTTCGAAAAAAATTGCAGTGATTAAAAAAAATCGGTTTACAATTTCTATTTATAATAATGACACTTTTGCCCCCATATCAACACCACTGATTATTTTATTTTTTTCAGTAACATCACAAAATTATTTGCTGATTGAACTTGCACTACATCCGCAAGTTTCTAGTTTCATGTTCAGACATGTTTGAAAAAAATAATATCCCATATATTTTTTATTTTGACACCAGAGGCTTTATTAGACGTTTAGATTTAAAACAATCCAAAGAACACGCTCCCAAAGTTGTGACCTGGACTTAAAGAAAACAATAAAAGGACCTAGGTGTTAACATTTACAATAGGACTACCTACTAGCAGGTGTCTTCATAAATAAATTTCTGTCTGCCATCCTAATACCTATTGGGAAGTAGGATTAGGGATAAGCCCTTAAGTTATGTGCTACATAAATTCTGCGGCTAATATTAATCTAGATTTAATAATTATGAAATTAATTTGATTATACAGATTGAATAAAATAAAAGGGGGGGGGCAAGCAATGTCGAGTTGCTGATACCTGCTGCTCTCTGGCGGTAATAACGTCAACTAGATAATCGAAATGCACATGCTGAACAAAGACGTTAGACCGTAAGAGGGAGTGAGAAGGGGCATGAAGTAAAAATATGGCGGCGTAGAGACTAAAGTGGGGTTGGTGTAGAGCAAAATAACGTTAATTTTTCCATTTGTACGACTAAAATAATGATGAATTAACTTACATTCGGCAGTTTGTTGTTGAGTGAAGTGAAGTGCAATAATATTATGTAGTGTGTGAGTGTGGTTCGCGAAATCCACCCTTTCTGGTGTGGTGTAGTGCACGACAAAACGAATTGAATGACAATCTGGAATCACAAGGGTATGATTGCAAGCCATGGGTGCTCAGAATACTAAGGAAAGGACTGTATCAGCTGCGACACACTCGATAAGAACAACGAGAACCAGATCAAGGCCTGCAAAAGATGGACGGCAGCCTATCTCCAATATTTTTACAGAGCACAGTGGTATGAATCATTGATATTTTTTCTTTTTTAACACCCTAAGAAAGTGCACCTACTTGCCTGTAGCATATACAGTGCAAAGTCTTATTTCGTGCCTGTTTGAAATTGCATTATTTTTTTGTTGTCAGTCACCTGTTAAGTTTTGTGGGTAGTGCCAACATATCTTTCAAATGTGTGGTATAATAAATTCAATTATCAAGTTATATCTTGCTTTCCCTGCCTCTGTAATCATTTCCAATTGAATGAAGGTGTTGGTTTTCTGATGGAATAAAAGTATCGACTCCTTACTAACAGTTGTTAATTGTTCGCCGTGTTCACAAAGTACAAATCAACCGTCTTAAAACAAATGAAATATCGCCTGTTTTCGGAAAACGCGGAAACAAAAGCTGCCAGCCGGCTTTCTGTGACAGCTAGGGTTGGGAGGGGTTGTTAGGTTCAAAGGCCCAGCAAGTTCATTCAAGTCGTATCTTTATCCTTGAAATGAAATTGTCCCCCACTGAGTTTCCCCTAACGGCAGTCTGGTCTGGCGGTCTCATTTTCTGACAAATTTTCTCTTGCTGCACAGCAACTAGAAAAACTACATTTATCAGACACCTAGCTAGTCGCAGGTCGATGAGAAAGCTAAATCTTTATGAAAGGTAGACGTTCATTTTTCTGTGGTCAGAGAGAGACGGCATCGAGAGACACGGTGTTTAATTGATTTTTATTTGTGTTGGCTGATACATCTAATTTAATTTCTCTCTTCCACAATAATAGGGTTAAAGTAAATATTTATGGTTCTTAACAAATCGTAAAATAAAGAAATTAAGAACGGTCGGAAGTGGTATGATTAATTCATACATACAGTATAATATATTTCGTACTATAGCACTTCATCTATAAATACCATAAATTTAAATCTAAATTAAACTGTATATGTATTAAAGTAATATATATTTACATACCTACTTATCTAATTAAATAGATAAATGATTGGTAATAAATGGGCTTTTATTTTTTCATTGCAATTACCGATGATAGGATTTTTAGCAGGAATTAATTATTTAGGAATACCGAAGGAAGGTGTTATTAAAAAATACCTGCTTCGAATTGTCTGAACTAGAATCTAGATAAATCACAAATATTTTGCATAGATAGAGCTTGAATAATGTAACACTTTAACTTCTATAAGTCAAATTGTCCAAAAAAGAGGTATCTGTTATTAGAAACTTCTAATTTTGTACCATTATCGGTACGTAGGTAGAGTATAAGTAGGAATCAAAAGTTTATTTGAAATTATTTAAATACGCGATTTTTTTATTTAATTCGTTAAGAAATATCTGTAGTGATGCTAATGTAAATTTTTTTAGTTCTTTGTTTTGTAGATCTTTCTAAGTATTTGAAATTCATTTTTACTTATAATTAATGTTGTTAGCCACCGGTTGTTCATTATAAATTAATTGATCTCCCATAGAGATTATTCCGAATTATAAATATAAAGATTTCTTCGTCGTTATATATCTACCAACAATACATATATCTACACATAGTATACAAATACTCAGTTTTATACCAATGTTTGGTTGTTTTTAGAGGTGTATTCTCAGTGAAACTTTAATATTTGTTGTTTCTGAGAATGATATTATCTGATTCATTGTTACTGTTAATTTGCAATTATGAATATTCGTGGAGATCACGATTCGTACAAAACTAAAAAAAATTGGAATTTACGTTAATTTTTTTCTTCTTAGCACCTATTTCATATTAATATCAAGTATGGTGTGCATGGGGTACCTACAGTAAAAGTTGTCCGGTTGCACGAAATTGAGATGTTTGACCTTGAATTCAACTAATTTTTTGTACATAAATAGCAGTTGATAAATAGGTATTAATAATTTTAATTATAAGGTGCAGGAGTAGAAAGAAGGAATAAAAAATGTATTTTGTCCCAAACCCAGCAAACTGACCTTAAATTTAAATTGATTTTACAATTTCACAATTGGCGAATTAAACAAATTTGTAACCTAGTTGGAACTAGTGTACAAAATTTAGTTGAAATTGAACAATTCACAAAACTTAATTAGGTACCTACAAACCCATCTAAATATAAAAGTAATTTGCATGTAAAATCACTATAATAATATCCCCATTGTATCCTTAAAATGAACGTTAAACATACGTTTCATTTACAACTTGAATTGTGTACAGTGGTCCATAGAACTATAGCGTTTTTTGTAAAAAGAAAATGTAAAAATAACATCTCGTATAGATATTCGATCTTAGAATGGAAATACAACAAAATTAAATATGCTGTTATAGAGCGATATTATTACCTCGGTATAGTTCAATAAGCAATATTCCTAAAAAATTATTAGATATTGACATATCGTTTCCGTGCTCGAATTTCCCGATAAACATCTTCTGATGTGTTAAACTCGCTCTATTACGACTATCCTCATTATTAACGGTTGGTCACTAACATTCGTACAATTCCATTTTTAAAAACTAATGTGGAAATATGTTTTTCCCTCTTGCACGCATATGACACGAAAGAAACGCCTAATTTGAGCACTGACGCATCGACAGATGAAACTGTCTAACACTGGTCGACGCTCTTTTCGATTTACTGATGTGATTTATATGTACGAGACTTGCTGCTTATTATTTTGGAACTTTGGGTACAGTAAGTAGGTACGATTCATATTTAATTAAAGATATTTTTAATTTAATTTTTAATTAGTTAATTAAATTTTAACATGTAGGAGCTATTTTTAATCCATTCTCTGTTCGTTTTTAGATCTTTAGTGAATAGTGATCTCTATTGTATTAGTCACATTTAATTATTAGATAATCTCCGAAATGCTGTTACCTCACCTATTACTTAATTGAATTGGAGTAAAATTTGGTGTCAAGTCTAACGAAAAAAAAGTGTAACACGCAAGGGATAATCTATTTAAAGAAGGCAGATTTCAAAGTAGCACATTTGATGCCTCCTCTGTGATCATATCTCACCAACCACTGAGTATTGAACATGTGTTGAACCGTCAAACAGCTGTTAATTTGTCAGGCTTGCCTTCAGTATTGATTTCAAGAACGATTCTTACATTTTGTTTTTATTGTTCGATGCTTGCGAGGTCGGCAGAACAAAAAAGCGCACGAAATTATTATCTTTTGCAATACAGTATGTACAGAATATTCCTAAATTAAGTCGATATAGTCTAATATTCTATTAAGCAATGGTTTTGTGGAAAACAACTATTCCGCGCGCTAAATCCCCCGGCTAGCACTACCAATATCTAGTAAATAGCTAAGATCATTCACCGGGAGAGCTAGACTTGTTTCGAGCTTATTAGTTCTCGTGGGAATGCTACAGGTGAGACGACGCACAGATTTAGCTATCTACAGACACGTTCACAGCATCTACAAATTAGTAGGTTGCTTTGTGTCAGTAGGTACGTATGTCAGTAGACATAATACTTAAAGATATGACATGACATACTTTGTAGGTTATATCTCACCAACACTTAATATTTTATGTTAATAGTTTAACGTCGGGTTAAATTAGCGACAAAATATGTATCTACGTTGCCAGTGTCGACGTTTTTAAATTTATTTTAAACTCTTGCCTATAGAATCAGTGCAAGTGATTTGGAAAATGCACGGTGAAGTATCCTTCTTTGTCTGTTGGACGGCAAGCTTTCTCGATAATTTTCTAATGTTTTGAGCATGAAAGGATATCATTTGGGATGTATAAGTAATGTTGATGTTAATAAAATTATGTAGTCTTAATCTTAATGGTAATAAATAAAGTCATAGTCAACCACATTCCTGGCCTGTGGTTGTGGTCATAACAACAGCGTAATATGTAATCGGGTACTTAGTACATTTTAATCCCCATATTAATCATAATAGTTGCGACAGAGATAGACATTCTTCCACCCAAATCCATCTGACTTTTAATCATATTATCCTAAGTAAAATGTATTTAATCAAAATATAATAGACTATCAATCAATATACAGTTCTATCATTAACACTTTCAAAATAACTACATAATCTGAATCATAACACACAGACAAGGTGTCAGAAAAGTACTGTAATATTTCGAAGTCTGTTGGGCCCAGTCAAAATCAGAAGACAGGTATTTCTCTCCTAACTCAAATCTATTCCATCCAGATCCAGGCAAAACTTAATAATTAGTTTATAGTTTCTCAAATTTTCGTCAAACTTACATTTCATTAGCAGAGGCTTTTGCAGAGTTTTTTTTATTAATGAATACAATCCTGGGCAAAAAAGTTTCTTTTTCATAAGACGCTTAAAGAATGAGATGAATAAACCTCGTACTTTTCTTTTTTACTGGCATATTACGATATCCATATTGGAAATAAATAAAACTATGACAATTAATGGGGAATTCGAGGTTGAATGTTTGCGTCTGACGCGTCCTCTTTTAAAACCAACCACCCGGCACTTCTGGCATGTGCTGTGCGCCAAAATAACGTCAATTTTTCACGCTCTTTCTACCACATTGCTTTTCTGGGAACGGTTTGATTTTTGAACATTTCGATGTGTCCCCAAACAAATAAAACACGGATGCTTCGATTCGATACGATCACTTTGTCAATTTTCAAAGCCGACTTTCATGTTTTTTTCATGGTCGAAATTATTTAATTTTCTGTATCTAATTATTTATATTTTTTTAAGTACTTATTACAGCTTTGTTCAATTGTACTTTGAGCAAGATATAATAGTGGAAAAATATTTAAGTTTTTTTTATAAACTATTTAATTTTGAAACAATTTTACTAATTACATATATTTTAAATTGAACTAATAATAAATATTAATCTATTAGAAATATTAGTTCGAGGTTGATAAATATGTCTAATTAACTTTTTATAACGAACTTATTATTTTTTTATTGCGAGATCGTTATAAAAGCGAAATGATTCTCTTAGTTTTGATTGCGAGTGCCGATTTACTTACAAGCGAAAATTAATATATACTTTGTATATGTTACATGTAAATAAATATACATATTAATAACGTAACAGTACATCTTGCGAGATAATGTATTACTTTCATTTGTAAATAAATAAATAAACGTAGTATTGCAACATTACCTGTGTGTACCATTGTTTAAAAAAGAAAGTTATTCTTTGTTTCCAAGGAATTAAATTGATCACTCAAATGTAGAACAGTAAGAACAGAAATAGTCTGGGAAATTGGTGGCTTTTAAGTTTTCAGAAGTACGAAAAGTTCGACAAAATTTTTTTAACATTTTTTTTTGTTATAGGATTGAAATATACATATAGGATCTAGTCAAAATACTAGATATACATAAATAACAAACAAATTGAAATAATCTTCATTTGTATAATTTAAACTGAGATTTAAACGATCCCCAGGTATTTTTATTTAAATTTGCTGCAAAAACTATTCAGACCAATAATAATTAACAACTAACTTGACCAACGTCACGTTATTTCAGTTGTTTTTGGAGTGTTTCTGGTCATGCCCAATTTGACAGCAGGTCTGATATTAGAAAACTGTCCAAAAAATATAAAATTGCAAATATCTCTAAAAGTAGAACCCTAACAATGCTTATATGGCTTGAAAGGAAATTTCAATCTGCGTACGACAGAGCAAAAAAATATAGGGTGTTCCATTTAAATTAACAAAGTTATAACTGTTTGAAGTTATCAAAATGTATCGGCAAAAATGAAACATCCAGTATTAAATGTTTTAATTTGTTGGTAAACCATATTGTAGTGTTACCTATGCCCTTTACAGGTACCAAAAATCCGCTTTATATCACGCTAATGAAAAGAGTTACTAGCATCTCCGCGTACCCTTGTATCTGTCAAATTTTCTCTTTAAACATTAGTATATCAAAATCTATAACTACTAGGTATATGGAATATTTAATAAAGTGACCCTCAAATTTCTAGTCAAAATACTATAGTATTTGTAAAAGAGTGTCTTAAATTAGGTAGTATTTCGTATTTAATCGTAATTCAAAACATTCTATGTGTACCTATTTACCACGATTTTTTTTTCATTCCTAGTTCAATTTATCGACATGCTTTAAAATGATGTTTCATGGGTATAAGAGCCCTCTTTTTATCCGGTTCTTTGAAAGTTTTGAAAGGAAAGTTCAGAGGGCAGATTTTTATTCCTGATGGCCTACGCTGTGCTTTTGTAGGGTCGACAGCGACTTGACGAAGAGTTTGAACGTCCAGCTTGATCCTTTTTGCATTTCAACTGAATTGTACAAAAGCTCTCTCCCAAAACCTGCCTTTGGGGAAATGTAGCGAACGAAAAATCGACATGACCAACCTATTTTTTATATATGAATTATAACTAGGTACAAATAATAAGTATGTATTTATTTCACGTTAGCAGCGGAAAAAAGTTTTATTTTTTCGTTACAGTGATATTTTATTAAACTTAATGGAGTAGCTTTTTGTAAACAGGACGATAAAATTAACAAAGTTACATAGAATTTTGAATAACTGCGAAACCCCCAATGAATTTAAGAATAGGAAATGTTATTCAGTATTTATTTACACGATATGGTCTATTGGCATCCGTTATTGTGAATATAAGAAAAAATACTCGAAAAAATAAGTATTCAGTTTTCAAAAGGCCGTAAAATTGCATTTCTTTGTATTAAATATGACTTTATCATTACTTTAAGATCAATTTTCTGAAACATAGAGCTGAGAAGCATAAATAAACACATTCATATCGTAGCAAATTTAAATTTTCGCGAACCACTCCTCGTAATTTTCGTGGAAAAATTTCTATCGATAAACCAGTGATTTGGTCGCAGACAACAATGGCATTGAATGAGGATGAAAAGACACCACACGTTGATTTATCAGATGCCATGTTTGCTTCTTCCGTTGGTAAAACAGGTGGAAACAGCGATAATGTTTAGGCAGACAATGCTTTCGCACATACCGGAAGCATTATCTATTAAACCGCTAGGATCGTTCGTCAGCAGAGCCACCAGGCATATACCGGTTTCAAACTTATTAGTTATCGTCGATATGCAGTGATAATTAAGATAATATGACCTTTGTTATAGGTGATAACTCATTCGCAACCCATGATTCGGTTTTTGTTGCCATTGATCCAATGATCTTGTTAAAAAAATCTTCGTGGTAGTTGTTATCACTTATTTTGACGTAATAAATATAAGTGATCCAAAAACAGACAATTTTATTTCGGGATTTGAAACCTACGAAACAAATTTGTTTCCGAATTTCCTAATTTCCGGTAAATGCTTTTCTGAATGAGATATCGGATGCAATAAAATGGATGCTTTAACGTTTGCGGCATGCCCTACCACCCAGAGGGTTCCCGTAATAAAATGTTATGTAACACCAAACCAAACATCGACGTTGTTTATGTTTTTGTTCCTATAGGAAGATCCTATCGAGAGCATCCCGTTTTAAGTGCTCTTTTTACGGACAGATCGTAAATCACTATCGAATGAGCACAATTAAATCCGGCTGAATTCGATACGCATTTCACAAGCTGTGGAAAAACGCGGATGTTTCCATTGTGGTGAAAAATAATGTTAATAAATCATGACGAAAGAATATTTATCAATATCATTAACACCTGTGAGGACGCCACATATTATAAAAATTTAAAATTACACTTTTTTAAGCTTGTTTATTTTTTCATTAACGTATGCACACACCCATTTACTTAATCACTTGTTCAAAGTTAATGAGCTCGAAATTTGTTGTCAGTCGTAAAGCAATTAGAATTTGGTAAATTAAAAAACCGTTTAAATGTGAATTAACATCGTTGGAATCGAGGGAGATACCGCTGGAAAAGTTTGTATACAAAATACCCACTTTCATAATACTTAAGTAGGTATCGTCCAAATAATAGAGAGCGACATAGGTGGGGGAGGAAAGGGGATGACGTATGTGAGACGTAAATAAGTGTTTTAATACCCGAATATTGCTAATTTGGTTGCAGTGTTTTTTCATTGGTTTCGTCACTATGAATTCATTTATCACATTTTAAGTATCTATCAGTACACGGATGATAAAAGTTACAGTACAATTTATATTTCACATAGTAATCATTCCCTCATCAGGGTCCTTCACTGTGAAGTTTTCTTTTGTGTTTTTGCACTGTTGTTTATCATTTGACACTGTGCTTTGGTCTCTATTATCACTGTCTTTGTGGTTTTGTCTAAGTACTAAATTTTTATGAGGTTTCCTGAAAGTACCTGGTTTGGAAGCTATAAGAACTTGTTTGTTTAGAAACATGAAACTTAATAACCTGTTGAAACTCGTAGGGAAATAATATACCTAGTTTATTGTCACCCCGACCTTTTTTTGTTTTTTTTTTTTCAATTATTGTCTGGATATTTTTTATATTTGGTTCCATGATCTCTATTTTCCAAATCACGGACAAGACAAGAAGAATTTCAGCTTCAAGAGAGGTTGTAGCTTAGAAAATTTTGTATCCGACCACGGAACTTACGAGCCACACGCTGATAATAAAAAATCGGCAACTGTGGTCAGTAACCTCCGAAGTGATAAGTGAAAGTAAATAAATTCGACGACATGCAGGCTTGGTAATAATTTCGTTGTCTTCAGAAACTCTCAGATAAATGCCGTAAATAGCTGACCTTGTAGCTGTGTGGTGTTGTTGTGCAGCGTTTAGAGTTTTATTAATTGGTCGTATCGCGGTAGCGCTGTTATATCTCATTTCCGCTGTATTGAAAAAAATACAGTGGCCGAGCCGGAAAAATATTAATAACCGCCTGTTGCTCGGCCTGAAGGCGAGATTTGTTAAATAATTTAATAAGAATGGTGTGGCTTGCAGTACTTGCTGCCTGTACAAGTGATCATAAATCCCGTTTTTGAAACCGTTGTCCTCGAGGGAAAATGTTTTCAATTTTTTTTTATTGTCAAAAAATGACCTTGGAAATCGGTACTACGACCAACTTCGTTGCCTTATATCCAGGTAATCAAAAAACGTAGAATGATGCCTTGTTAACATCTAAGGTGCGTGTCTACCTTCAAATATAATGCGATCAGTTCCTACGCATTTAAAGAACCTGCTCGCGATCAGCTCGTGCGCACTTCGCGAACAAATCGCGAACAGTTACACATTGACATCTTCAAAATATATCATTTAAAGTTTCCTATTGCCAGTAAGTTTTTGCTAAATATTTCAGGCTTGTAATATAACGAAGTTAGTTACAGTTTAAGGTGCGTATCCATTGGCGTTCGCGAACAGCTCTCGATTATCCAATACTTGGCCATTTTTTTCAAATTAGAGGACGTAATCGATTTTAAAAGTTTTTGTCACACGTCAACTATCGATTTTGAACAACCGAAATCTCTTGCTTTTCCACGCGTCATTCTTTTTTGTTTTATTTTTATATTCAGTTAACAGACACAAATCTTCCTTTTCCCGATATTTTCCTGTAATCACCACAGCCTTTTCATCTGTCACGCTTTATATGGAACAAAATTGAACATTTCGAAACTGGTTTTAAATTGTTAAGACCATAGCTTACCATTACATGTCTGTAGCGATCACGTTCATTATTTAGGTATTTTGTTTCCATTTTAAATGACTAATTGAAGATCCAAATGTAAATTCTTAAATTTTGTGTTTTTTTTTTTGTAGAATTCAAAGTGCAAATCCGATCAGAACTCAAAAGAAATGGTAAGTAAATCAGTTTTCACAATGGGAAGTTTGGCAGTTCCATCTAAGGCTATTTCTGTTAAAAAACGCTTAAAACTCCCCACGTGTACAACTTTTGTTAACTTTTAAAATGTTGCAACAATCGAGTTATATATTTGTAGTCTTTTCAATGCCTGACCTATCTGTTTAATTTCAAAAAACAAAGTTAAAGTTGGTTCAGAATGCCTTAAGAATATTTACTACCCTTTAAACATTGTAGGATATACAGGCGTGGCGAGTTTTAAGTGACGGACCCTGTATACTAAACAAACAATTATATGATAATTATCAATTCAAATAAATAAATAAAAGTATTCAATATTGTTGCATATGGAGCAATACTATAGTACTCTGCTTTACAATTTTTTACTTACCACTGCTATCCATAGCAGTAGAGATCAA
The DNA here is from genome assembly GCF_000390285.2 of Anoplophora glabripennis. NCBI lineage: Eukaryota > Metazoa > Arthropoda > Insecta > Coleoptera > Cerambycidae > Anoplophora > Anoplophora glabripennis. The sequence continues at coordinate 467,066 of NW_019416423.1, read as the reverse complement.
TAATAATTTTTTCGCGGACAAAATTTCTGTTGCGTTTTCATTCAACAAATTGTTTTTGGAATTACACTTGCTTACTTGCATTTTTTTGTGCCGGTTTTGATGAAATTCAATTACAAAGTTGACATTGACAATATTGTCTCAGTTGCACTTTCTACTTTGACTTCTGCCGTTTTTATCAGAACACATATTTGTGTGTTATGTGAAAAATTTATACTTATAGCTAAAAAAACATCCACGCTAACTAAACTAAGTAGAAAAAATTCGTCCCGGCGTCGTTTCACATATACAAGGTGCGTTCGAAAATAAACAGGACATTTTAAAAACAAGAACAAAAAGTTCTTTTGGCAAAACTTTTGTACCGATGACACAAACATACTGTCACTTTGGGCGCAATAACTCCGCTTCTATTCGTCCAAATGTCATGAAATTTTGACAGTACATCAGTGAAAGGTCTACCTTTCCGCCGTATGTAATTCTCAATTGATGGCCCTATTAGAAATACCTACTTTTGAAAAGTTTTATATACCCATACCCAAGTACAATGGAAATATCGTCCAGATTGATTCAACACTTCATCGAGTCTCGCGTGGCTTCTTTTTTTAATGCGATCTAACGGTCCCTTTCCGTTCGAGATTGTGAAAATTCGATTAGTTGCCTAGTGCAGTATATATTTAATTCATTTGAAATGCTGATATTATGTAGTGTTAGCCATAAGTGGGTACGTTGGAATTAGATTAGTCCCATAACCACCTTCGTTCTACATATTAACAGATGATTTGAAATGATAATCTACTTTCACAGAAAATATTTCCAACCGTTAGATGTCGAGTCGGACAATAATAGAAACATACGGCGTTCGTTGTTCGATTAATATTCTGCAATATGTATATCTAATTAGTTTTTTACTAGTTGTCACATTTTATAATTTATGATGGAAATAAATGAAAGTTGTTTCGGCACTGTGACATGCTGACAGTGTAGATTTATTATTTTTTATAATTACCCTTTGTTTCCCAATATGGAAATAAAATCTACAGGGTGTCAGGGAAAATGTGGGAAATCTCTCGGGTACACATAGAACATGAAAAAAATTAGATGACAAGTTCCTATAAAAATTTTTCGTACAGGCCCTCTTAAAATAATGCCCTTGAGACTTTTTTCAATCATCATCATCAAAATCATGGCCCTTTCTATTAAAAATAAAACATGAATTCGTTTATTATTCCTTTTCTCGTAAACGGTTCATTTTATCGACAATAAACAAGAGTACCTTTTTTTTAGTCCAATGTTGAAGCTACCCAGATTTATTATTTTAAAGTCATTATCATACAGAGTGTTAAAAATTCAGGCATTAAGTTGTAAAGCTTAGCCCGTCTCTGGTAAACTAAAAAAGCTAAATATGTTTCTAGGACAATTTCTGTTTTTTTGATCTTGACTGGATTACATTTAATTTATGTAAAAAATGTTCTGTGTATATAAACAGTGTCTATACAGTACTACGTTTAGCTCTAATGAAGTTATACTAACCCGTTAGGTTTCATTTTATCTAATCTCCGCATATATATCGTAAAAATTGCTACGAAACTGACCCTAAAGGGTTGTTTTGTGACAGGCTGAAAACGGAAAATCGATCACAAAGGGGGTGTTTTACGAGGCGACGACTTTATTCAGTCTGGTGGATATACACACGCGTTACTGCTGGATACTTACTTTTTTCTGCCCGCCAATACAATACAGACAGTTTCATAGAAAATACACGCAAGATTAAAAACTGTAAAAGAACCCGAGGCTCCAATATCGGCCTTCGCTATCGCCTATAGATCTCTTTTGTGCAAGAGCTAATTATAAAACAGTTATTATTTCATAATCATTTTTAGTACTGTTAGAACAGATGGTCGCGTCCTGAAGAAATGGAAATATTGTAGTAAATAAAATATATTTAATAATATGTATAGTTTTCTTGGAATGCCGTGGACAGTGTTTGATCTAAATATAACCACTACAAGTCGTAATTGCGATGTCAAAAGTGTATCTATAAACATTTTAAGAGCTTGAAAACCAATAATTATGGTTTAGTAGTTAAGGTCTTGTTTGATTATATCGTTAGCTATTTTTTTTTACGCAGAGCTTACTAAGAATTAAATAACTTATCTCACAAGTTCTGGTTAATTTAATTGACGACTGTCTCATTATATTGTAAGAAATACAGAAACGAGCTATAGTAGCTGTATCTAACAATAATTTTTTTAATATCCAGTCAATTTTTCAACGTAAACAAATTATCTACCAGCGACGAAGTGTCGAAAATTATCTCCGGAATTGTATATCAACGGCGTGGTACATAGAATTTTATATCGTTTTAAATCGTGTTCACATTTATCATTTTGTCGTGTGCAATTTGTCGGGAAAGTATAGCGCAAATAGCTTGACGTGAATAAATGCCCAATTAGTGTAGCTATCAATTTTTTTATGTTTCTTGATTTTGTAACGAGATAAGTGTAATCAGTTCTTCAATTCAACACCAATTTACGCATAAATATTAAACTATATTAAATAGTTGTAGAGGGGCATTACAATTAGTTGTGCAAATGTAGAAATGTTAAAAAGTCTCCTCTAATTTCTAAATTCAGTTACAATTTGTGATTATAGTCTTTCCGAAGTCAGATAAACATGTAAAAAACGCCTAGCAATAGAATTTAACGACTTTCATAGGCGTCCCTAAAAAAGTTTTCTGCCAAAGGTAAAAAATTATAATAATAATTTGTTATAATGCGTAGAAAATTTCTATTATGTTTACTTGGCCAATAAAATATTTTAATAATTTATGTACTCAAACAATTTTATTATATTGATGGTAAATTTCGTTTTGTTCAGTTTCAAAAGGTCTCCAAAGTGCCATGTTGTAATAATATTATTTCTCCCTTTCACAATAATTGAAATATCATTGATTAATAGAAGGTGCCTATAATAAATTAAAATTACCTGAATCACACCAAATTCCACATTGCTGCACTGCACTGCTGGGCAATTTGTCAACCACTTGTCAGCTGAGATTTATTGTCCAGTGACCCAATGCAGCTGTGTTTGTATTTCGTTTGCTCGTGCCCGCATTCTTCAATTGGGCGTATACATTTCTACAACCTCTACGTTTAGTTCGACCAGACCTGTATATAGGTATGGCAACAATTTTTTCAAATATTTCAACCTTTCGGTTCTTCAATTGATATCGGAAAGACTACTAAAACTAGATTATTAAAAAGTTTACAACTATAAAAAGTATCAGGTTGGTCACCCATACGTTGAAAAATAATAAGTTTTTTGCTTCTTGCCTATCTTTCAGAAAAATTAAAAATTTCTACGCCAATGATTTTTTTAAATTAGGTTTTACGCAATTATATTGTGTATTATGTTGTATAGCTTTGGAAATCAAATGGCATTATTTGTTTATTGGTTATAATTAGTTTGTCACTTCGGTGCAAAAATAAAGCGTAAAAGTAGGAGGCTCTGGAACGTTCGTATCGTCGCTCGATGATTTTAATGCTTGCAAGAAATAAAAAACAATTTTGTAGATGGTTGCAACCGATTGTAATGACTACAATTGTTTGAAATTTCGCATTTTTTTTGTAATTTTTGTAATTACCTGTAATTTTTCGCAGTTGTAGTTTTGTGTACACATTTTTCAGTGGCGTACCGGTTTTCATGTAACGAATGGTTTTATACCTATAAACATGGTTCCAAATGCCCTATAGAATATCATATTGAGTTTTCGATATTGTAAACAATAAATGTGATTCGACCTATTGATTATGTCCATCGAAGTTTAAAATAACTCGGCGGTAATTTCTCGGAAAACCATGATGCATTCGCAATACGGTTCCCCGCGCGATTCATAAAGCATACCGCAAAATTGCGTCTGGCAATCCTGACCCCAGACACGAATTACTCGACTGTACACCCTTCCCGGGGGCTTAAAAATGCCGTACCCGGAGGGTTAACGTGACAGGCAGCCAGAAGCCAGAAACCAGACGTCCTGAGCAGGAAAGTAAACAGATCCCGGTGTACTTTAGGCGCTAGGAATTGCAAACGTGGCATCTGGCCCTTCTAAATAATATATGTCTCTTTGGAAAAATCGACAAACCACCCCTGGTCTTGTGTTAGTTTGGCGGCAGAGACGGTGCCGTGTTACGGAAATGAATTGCATGGGTGTACCATACGAAAAGGTGAAGCGAAACAGTTGATTTCCCCAGTTGTCTTGAAATTTACTATTGGTTTCAAAATCAAAGTGCAGCAGATCCCAACTTTATTAACGAAGTACTATGGATGGATGAGAGAGTGTTTTTTAGCCGTACTGTCATTTTAAATAGATAGGTACCTTATTATTCCTTGAAAAGCAATAAGGCACACAATAAGGTACCTATACGTACTACAAACTGAATAATTAACATGGTACTAAAAACTCATTCAAGCTCATCCATAGTCAAAACTGTTTATTCGTTGTTGTTGACTACTGATTAAAAACGTATTAAAAGCTAGGTTAATGACCGACTATTACAGTAGGTCAGGATTAAGATTCACTCTCGATAAACGTGGGTCAGTGGTCAGGAGCGGTCGAAATAATGATTTGAAATTTTTTTCTCTCAGCTTATATGTGTATTTAAATTTTTTTTATTGCATATTCGTATTCTACTCGTTTTTCCCTATATTATCCTTAAAATTAATGACATTATATACGTAGACATATTTAGTTCAATTTAATAAATGATGCTAGGATGAAAATCGATCTATCGAAAATCGATTATTTATTTTATTTTAATAAATTTCAAGGTTAGTTAAGTAGTAAAGTGCACCTGACTATTTTGAAATTAATAGAAAATACTTACAAACCTTGAGCTAATATTTATTAAGAGAAAAATACATATTTTCTTACAAATAAAATATATTTTTTAATTACCTACCACATTGATACGATGAAAACTTTTCGGAACCTCTGACTCTTAAATTTTAAGAAGTGTTTGGGACACTTATGTAACAAACGATTGTATGCTGCTGGTATGCACTCTAAAAAAATAAATTAAAAAAAACAGTATTGCACTGTTCGTTATAAATATTTCACGTTATTTTTTTTTAAGTTACTTCTGCTTGGAACTCGCCTACGTATCAACTAAGTAATACAAAGAAAAACGGGAAAAGAGAAATAGTAAGTTGTTAATTTATTTTCTTTCACATGTTCCGCTACCATCGAACAATTGAAAGATCCTTCTCTCAATCAACCAGCAACGGTTCTCAAACATTGTTCTCGTGTCGCTACGTCTGTACTGATCCTTAAAATGCAAATGGCGCCGTCGGTTAGAACGGATGTGGTAATTAGGATGTGGGTACATGGCTTTCCTTGATGCCGTCGATTAATTACAATGCACAGCTTTGATAAGTGAAAAACGAGATTACGTGATTCATTTGTTCATTGGGATATTGGGAATTTTTTTTAGAAGTTTCAGTTAGCTTGATAACTGATAATTTTTGTTCAGAGGATGAATAGAAAATAAAGACACTTCTCAACAAATAAAATTGTATCTATAATCAGATCTATGATCTATTATTATTAATAGATTTTAGAATAGTTAAAACATTTTTTAAATTATATCTTAATGCATATTAGAATTAATAGTAGAAAATATTAACAAATATTCATCTAAACATATTAAAAGATATTAGCTTAGTTTTTAGAAGACATATCTGAAACTATTATAGGGAAAATAGGAACCTACCACATTTTAATATTTTACCAACCCAAAAATGTGCTAAAAATCAAAAACAGTGGAATTAAAACTTAAATTTTGTATACTGGACTTTTCTCACCTGCATAGATTTTCATGGACTTTTTGTCTGAGTTGCCCCAGAATTTTCTATGAAAAGTGCAGCGTCAGACTATATACACACGCGTTAATTTGCGACAGTAAATGCAGTTTTAATTGAGGTTGAGCCAGCACAACTTTTTTTGTTTTAGTTTGTTAACCCGAATGTGAATATAGACGCGCGGAATGTGAGAATATTGCGGAATACGTACGTTATAATTAAGGCTCACGGTAATTTATGCAGTGAGCTAATATACAGAAAAATTTGTTATAGATAGGTGCGGATATCTGTGGATAACATGTTTTCTTTGTAAAAAATACCGCACAGAAAACAATGGTAGTATTACTTTTTTTTGTCCAATTTTTTCCAATTAACGATTAACTATTAGTGTTTATACTAAAATGAAAAGTTGCTGTATTAAATTGGACTCCACTACCAAATTAACTAACACAAGGGAGCTCATTTTCTTTGTGATATATTCAGTTAATATTTGCTACAATAACTTTAGAACAAACAATGGAAGATGTAGCGTCTGCGAATGTAATCATAGCAGAGGTGACTTCGGCATTGTTCAAAATTTTTCACCCATCCATAATTATCTGTTGAAGAGAATTTTCGACATATCCTTCACCTACTTTGTCATTCTCCAAAAGGACTGATGGCTTTTAAATACTGTCTACGGAGTACAAGCTTGTACTAGATCAATTCTAGCTGGTATGGCGTTGTCTAGATACTTTGAGCTAGAAAGCCAATGTCCAATGAGAAGGAATAGGCCCAAAACTGGTGGCGAAGAACCCCTCGACAGTCAAGACAAGGAGTTATTAGAAAAACTATCAAAGAAGTGGACAGCGGACCTATAGAACCCAAGTCAGTAACAAAAATGATTGAACTGCGAGGTGACATTGCGATCCTACGAAATATCTGGAGGAGACGAAGCCCAGATCTAGCAAGGATTTGCTATATACTCTTTGGAAGAGAAAAACCTGAAGCTATGTGAAGAAGCCGACTTGTCGAAGCTATGGCACCCAATTAGAAGACTAAAGATAGATCAAGAACACTAGTATCAAGTAGTTTCACAGTAGTCCTAAGGATGCTCTCAGTTGAAAAGGACGTGGAAGTGTATTTACTCTACTTATTTACAAAATATCAAAGTAAAAAGCTACCGGTCTTAAGTATTTTAATTCTTTTAATCATAAATCACTAGTGTGGCAGTGGTCAGTGGTTTGTTCGGCTACATTAACCGACAAAAACTGGTCCTACAATGTATGAATCACTAAACGATATATCTCAAATTCGGATTTGATTGTTACTTGTGCAGTGAGTCACGCTTTTGAGCTATAATGATACAGTGCTTGCATCAAGGATTGTTTTACGAGAATACAATCATAATTTATTATATGCTTCTTTATAAGAGGTAATTCTGCATTAGTCATCACGTTATTTGTTGTAAGGTGTACCTTCACACTTTGTTTATTTGTAGCCAATTTCACGGTTATAGATGTGAAAAATTGATTACACGCCGTGATATTTGGCATACTCTCAACGACTACCAATGCATTTTTTCCACGTCTATTTAGGTCAAATGGTATTTTAAATCTACATATTTTGCCTTACTTTCTGTTTTAAAGAGTTTACCGTTTTATTATGGAAACAGCAAATAAAAGGTGTATCTCGCTTTTCTTGCGATATTAAATTGACATTTTTTTCATGAATCGTTAAACAAGCCAACACTCTTGTAATAATGCCAGTGTTTCGATTTATTTTGAATTTGTAATGAATTATTTCGGTTATTTTACTTTCATTTTGTTAATAAAATCTAACTAGGACCTATTTTTCTCCAATCTCTATAGAATTCTTAAAAAATAAGTATATAACATGTATAAGTAAAACAAATATAAAAACATATTTAATCTTTTTTTTTATGAGTAAATCTAGCTTATTAAAAAACATCTGAAATTTATTATCTGCGTATTTACGTATCTATAAAATGCAGCATACTGTATGCCGAAAGTGACAGGGACAGTGAACTCTTAATTTTTTCGTAGGAAGGTCGTTTGAAAGTGTGCGTTGACTCTTTAAGTAGGTTTAGTGATTGTGCCATTCAACGCCTTCTTTCGTATGTAGCATAATTTCGTTTTAACCATTTCGCTATCATGTTGGGTTGAAAAGATATGGAAGTCGAAAGTTTTCAAATGAATAATCGATAAATCTGTCGCGTTGGGCACAATCTTGTTACATCCCGAAGTTATTAGCATTTTATGTTACATTCTTTTCCTTTAAAGACAATGATTCGAGATGGGAATAAATAACAATAATTACGTTAAATTATTCAGGAGGTGCAAAAAACGAAGTTAGTTATTGTTGTTGCCATATCATTTGACTAAATAAGTATAATAATGATGATATATTCCAGACACAGATTTAGTAACTTCGATTAGTCACTTTATTGATTTTTCATTATTAAAAGTACCTGTTGGTTAAATTTAAAGTAAATCCCGCGAAACAAAACTAGAATATTCCAGTTTAATTGTGGTTAAGCGGTTTACAGATGAATATATTTAAACCAAAGCCAGAGAAGTGTAATTGAAGTGATTGAATTGTTCAAGAGCTTTCATTTACTTAACGTTTCGAGTCTATTTAGAGACATAACAACGGTAACGAGTATATCCTGAGAAAGGGAAATGTTCGGCCCCCATCTTGAAAGCGGGCGTTAATTTTTACGAAAAGCGAACCGCTAAAGCGACAGAACGTTTAGAATTGCTGAACAAACGGGAAAGTTTATTTTTGTCTCTCGAGTTTTAATCTTAATGTTCCGAATGCCAGGCGTATTTCAACAAAATATTAACGGCTTCCGATGCTAATAACTCCTGCAAACAAATCTAATGGATGCTCGTCAAACGCTTACGGTGAGGAGGCGTGGAGAGAGGATAATTACTGTGTTTAAGAATTAAGCTAACCGCACACCAAAAGCTGCGTTGTGTTAATTTTACGCTGGATCTTAGGAAATTATATAACTTATATTTCATGTTGTATTTTTTTGCTAAATATTTTCTTGATATTCTTGTTTTTCATATACTTTTTCCGCTTTTTTATATATTCGAGGATACTACTGGAAAACTTCAATAAATTGTTTTACTTTCGGCTCTACACATCGAGCAAAACACAGCTGAAATTTTGTTTCAAAATATTTGACACTTATTTCTTCATAATCGTGATATTTTACCAAAAAACAACAAAATATATGATGACGTAGATTGTTGAAATCTACGCTTTGAAACTAGTTTGTAAGTACCTAATTGCAAAAACAAATATATAATTATTTATTACATATACATAATTCCAATACGCATAAACAATTGAAGCTTGCAATTCTTCAACAGAGTGGGATTGTTGTATTTGTTTTCGCTTGTCATTAAATTGAAGTGTATTATACAAGGTATTGCTATGGAAAATGATTGTTTCATTTTTGCTATCCCTTAGCATATTATGGGGATCATAACCCTCACATTGAGCACATATCCGACACTGATTATTGAAGTGAATGGTCTCCAAGCTGACGTTCGATCACTCTCGACGCTGGTTCCGCGGGGTTCTGTAATGAGGTCCGCGCCGGTTGTGAAAAATTTGGTTTTGAAATTACGTCTCCCTGTGGATTGGGGGAATCTCCAAAGAGTTAAACTGTTAAACATAATTTTGGTTAATTGCGAACCCGTTTGACGTTCGATTTTCGAATTTTTCGAACTTATTAGGTCCATATAAATTACTTAAATGAAAATTTTATATTATAGGTACTTACGCAGCATTTTAAAAGATACAGGTATGGCATATTCATAAACTCAGAGTGTACTATATAGAATTTGTATGTTTTGGTAATACTTCTATGTGCATTCGAAATTGATACGGTGAAGTCAATTATACTTTAATCGCCTTATCTAAAAATTTATTTGTCGTTAAATCCTTATCTATTTTCAGCACAATATTAGTATGTACAACGATATTGAAAATAAACGTTGTTTAAACTTTATTTATAATAGCTTTTGATATTGTCGTTCACAGTACATATTGGATTATAAAGAAATATACATATACAGGGTGGACAGAATTTAACGCTGAGAGGTAGATAATTTTAACAAGCATGGGCGTTAAGAAATAACCGTTTCTACGGGACATATCCCAAACTCTTACGGCTCTCATAATCTGTAATCAGAAAAAAGCAATAATTCCAAAAATACAGTGTAAAATGTCAAACTAAATAATATTTATTGCAGCACAAAATCCTCAACCGTTACAAATTGTCCACAATCGCTCATGGGTAATAAAAACAGTTTGAAAACTATCAGGAATTTATTGCAGAGACGTGGTGCGTAATTAATTAATATGGCGTGTTTGCGCGCATGTGACGTCACTTGAGAGAAATGTTGAAGATGGTGCATGGCATATATTGTCATGAAAATGCAACATTCTGTCGTTTTTCTAATCATCCAGAGTTGTTGCAGTGTAAACATCTACACATCATTCATTTTACTATGAAAAACAAGTAACATCTTTTCAAACCTCAAACTTGACATAGCATTTTAGGTTACAATTACGTTTAGACTCCACGTATTCCACATAATCTAGCCTGCTGACGAGCACCACGTGCAAAAACAAAGCTAGCTATGTAATCAAAATTAATTCTAATGCAGAATATTGGATGTCTTATCTATTCTATTGGAGCCATCGCTTTTTCAATATATTAGATGTAAATTTTCTGGGCGTTTTGTTTTTATATTTTACATAATGTCATTCTAGACAGAAAATAATCTACTAATGCATTCTAGACGTGTTTGTGGAACTATCGGGTACAGTCATATGGAAGGATTATCGATTCAGAATCCAAGAAGTGATGAAAAATTCGTGTAGCTTTAGCGCTTCGCTCGATGAAGCACGGTGTGTACAGAATACGTGTCGTGTCTACATCCCCCAGCGGACATGGAAAAATGTACGGCGGGCAGCATGTAAATGATATTTTACTTCACGAGATTGGTTTTTTGTTTTCTAATTCGTTTAACATGCAACGGTTATTACGGTTTAAAATTTAATGAAGTGTTTGGTAGAAATTTTAAATGAACAGGAAATCACGTTTTGGTTTTGTCCTGTCATTATTTTTGTTTTATATTGAACTTTTATCACATTGATAATTAACATTGTCTGGTGCGGACGTAAATTGTACGATACATTCGAAGAAAAACGCGTTATCAGCTTTGATTTTAAAAGACTTTTTGAAAACTTTGAAGTCAATTTGAAACTAGTATAATACTTATTTCAGTCACTTCTGATCTGTATTAGTTATCTACGTATCATACCCCTTCCTCCACCATTTTTTTTTGTTTAAAAACTTATCTATTTATTGAATATACCTACAAGTAATGTAGTGTAACCCCACTTTTCCGTTAACATTAATTTGTAAAGGCGATAAAATTACATTGTAACTTACTTCATCCTTATTACATTCATAATGTGGGTAGTTTAGTTTAAATGTGTCGACATTCCAGAAACCTGATGTTATTTTGATTTACTGCCTATAAAATTTGGACAAATTTCAGAATGTAAGTAGTATAAAAGTAATAAAGTAATAAAAGTAAAAAAAAGACTTTATATATGTATTTTTTCAAATAAAAGTCCAAATAGTGTATTAACAAAATTCCTCATAATTATATTTGTTCGGCAAAAGCCTTATTGATATTTTTCATTAGTGTGTCTTTTTATTATTTCGTCTTAGTTTCTGCGTAAGGATATATTTTGACATGAACTATTTCAGAGGTGATGAATACTTCTTTTAAGAACATTAAATTGAAAACAAAATTAAATGAATATACAGGGTGTCCTACTAAGATCGGCGGGTACGATATTAGGAAAAGTATAGGTCCTAGAGCTGCGGGAAAATATGTTGTTGAATAAATCGACCAAGATAAATCGCTGGGAATCGTTTTCAAGTTCGCAACTCGGCCGCTAGGGAGCGCAATCTACATACCAAACAGAGTTGAATTTTTCTCAGAAATGTTAGCCGGAATCATTGCGCATAACTTTTGTTATTGACATTTTGTTCTATCTCTTGACAGAAAGGGTGGGGGGAGCCCCTAATGTCTAATCAGAAAAATGCATTTTTTTGAGGATTGGCTCATCAAAAGCCCATAGTGTTATACCTCGTTGGAAAGGTCTTTTGATGCTTTATCTCGTGGTGAATGCCTAATATCATTTACCTCAATATGGAAACGTGTAGACGAAGTTATTTCAAAGGAATGCCGTTTTATGGATTTTTCTCAAAAATTTTAAATGCAATGCTATAGTTTTCTTTACATCAATGAATTCAGCACAAAAAATTGATGAATATACCTAGTATAAGTTTGAATTTCTAACGAAAGTGTTGTTTATTTATTGACGCTATTTATCCAACCCAATCCATTTTATGGATAAAACTTTTTATAGGTTAGTTTGAAGAGCATAAAATAGCTACATTTTGACGCCAAAAAGGGTTCGATATCTTTTTCTGTTTACAAGTTATTCGCAAATTAGTGACCAAAAAATAATAATCATAATGAATTGATTAACACGACGCTAACGAAAAGCCATCTTTATTTGTATATTTAAATCAAACATAGATACATGCAAAATTAAAAGAAATATAATTTAAAATGTAATAGTACTAGTAAAAAGTCATAATATATTGTTAAACAAAATATACCCCCAAACGCGTAATTATGCAAAACGTATTTATGAATTTGATTTGATTTCAATTCATTTATGTTTTTTGTGTATGTGTGTATGTGTATATTGATCTGTTTCATCAGTCTACATGTTACATTTAAATATTTTATAGGCAATTTTCAACACAAATATGTAGGATAGGTATTTAGGTCATCGATAGGAAATTAAGATGTTTTATTAGAAGCGATCGATTTTTATAGATACCCTTCCAAACGGTTATTATGTCGCAATTTACCAGCGATGATTATCTATTTTTACAAATATGCCAATATCACATCCCAATTTATTAGTTCAACGGTTCAGGCTCGATGAAATCATTTGAGAGTAAATAGATCAATTTGAAAAAATGACTTTTTTATGAGCTAATCGATGCTGACATCGCTGCCAGATTTTATCCTTAGAAAACGAAATTCCTCGTTTCGTTAATATGAAACTTGAAATGAGAAACAGTAGAGGTCGTGCGATACATATTCTAAATGTTCTGTAACTTCTGTTATGAAAAAGTTTTTTATATATTTTTTTCAATTGTGGTAGGTAAGAAAATAACCGCTTTCAACGACATCTGTACTCTAGTAATTTTATCTTTTTAGTTACTGATGCAAGGTGGAAATACTCCACTGATTGTATTAACTTAATGTTACATGTACATTAATCAAAAGGATATCACATTAATGCTATTTGCAATACTGTAGTCTAAAATAAACTACTCCGTTGTCTTACAATTAAAAATAACGAGAAAGACTCATTTCACATATTTTTTGTTGCGTTTGAAATAATTACCTCGGTACAAAATAAGATTCATTGCAAAAAGATTTGACAATTGGTACATAAAAATGACGTAAATAAATTTTCTGTTCTGTCGTACCACTTTCAATTACACATTACGCGACAATAATAATTATTTGTGGGAAGCTAACCACGCAAGCACTTTAACAAAACGGAATCTAAGGTCACTGAATCCGATCACATTTTAGAAAGATAGTGTTCAGAAAGCAGTAGGGAGAACAAATCCAGTTCAGTTTCGTGTTAAAACAATACTGAATCCAAACTATAACAGTTTTAAGTAATTTCCAGGGTAATTTCTGCATTATAGGTATGTATACAATTGTTAAGTGGCTTGCTGTCGACAGTTTTTTTTAATAGTATTTAGTTTTCCGTTTGTACTTGGAAGATACTCGTATATTGCGGTTAACCACATATTACTTGTGTTACTAGGACTCGCATTACATGCTGTAAATACTTTGTTTATATACAAAAATAAGCTAGTAATATTTCTCGTCAGTTTTTTAGTTCCAACTTTTAGAATGACTCCTAATGATGGGTTATTCGACGATGGGAAAAACACAAGACTGTTCACCCAGAGTACGAACGACATTCTTCAATGGGCGAGTGAGTACCCCGATTGCCTTGTCAAGGACATTGCCAGAACCCAGGCGATCGAAGGCTGTTACCACTAGGCCTAGAAATAACGTCGTGGTCGTGGTATCGTGAAGTAGGCAGTTTAATAGCAGAAGTAGAGATTTCTTAACTGAGTCTTAACTATTAAACCGAATTTTGATTAAAATTAAAATTTACTTTTCTGTTTCTGCTATGTTTCTGTTATAATGTCGGTTTCGCAGTCCACATTGGTAGAGAATATTGTATTTTCGTCTATAGTCTGTATCCATGAAGCGTGAGGCCCATACAAATACGTAATCTAAACGACTAGAATTACAAGTAGTAACGGGTAACAGTACCTTTCTCGTAATAATATACCTACGAGAAGTTTGAACGACTAAAATCTTGCATGTATCAGGCTAATGTTTAAATAAGACTAGAAATCCGGTATCAGGGTTGTCTATTTCAAAGAGCATAAGATAGGTAAATTTTTATTCAAATATATTTTTGCAAGCGTGGAGAGGATCGACGTAGGCGACAAAAATAAAATGAACTTACCAAATATTTAAGGTCTTTCAAAATATGTGATTTTCTTTGCGGAATTACTGAAATAGATTAATTTTTACTTCGTTTTCTAATCAATCCGCTCATAGTTGCATTCATGTTTTGCTTCTTTAATGTGTTGCATTGGAATAAAATTATTTAAGCTAATTTCATTCATTTTTCTCTATTTGTTGTATACTTAATTCAGTTGATTCAAAATTGGTGCAACGGTAAAAAACGGTAAGAGATTTCAAAAAGTTTTTTTAATAGTCGTTGAGAAAAATAAGAACTTTAAAATGAGCTGAGAAAATATGTGTGAAATTAGGAAAAATTATTTCGATAACGTCAGAGCTAGTATAAAAAAGTCTTTCCAATCTCAATTGAAGAACCAAGAGGTTGACAGTATGTAGCAGGTTCGGTCGCTGACGCAGCAACTCGGCGTTGCAATATTTGAAAAACTTGTTCTCATATTTAATTAACCATACCCATATACAGGTCTGGTCGCTCAGTTGAAGAATGAGCACGCGGGCAAACGCGGCACAAACACAGCCGCACTGGGCGACTTGGCCATAAATTCAGTTGGCAACAAATGACCTAGCAGTGCAGTGCGGCAATGCGGAATTTGGTGTGATTCAGGTAATTTTAATTTATTATATTAATCACTCGTATTACAATTGCGAAGAGGGATATTTTGTTTACTAATATTATTACAACATGGCATTTCGGAGACCTTTTGAAACGGAACTAAACGAAATTTACCATCAATATAATAAAATTGTTTGAGGACATATAAATAATTATAATATGTTGTTGGTCAAATGAACATAGGTATAATAGAAATTTTCTACCCATTATATACAAATTATTATAATTTTTTACATTTAGTAGAAAACTTTTTTAGGGACGCCTATGAAACTCATTAAATTTTATTGCTAGGCGTTTTTATACATGTTCAACTCATTTCGGAAAGACTGTAAGATGAAATTTCAAGTCAAATACTCCTATCAGCATGCCAATGGGTTTCCTATTTGCTCTTTTCATTATCCTTTAATGGTGTCCAAGGACTGATCATCCTGTACATTAATAGTTTTTTATAAAAGATTATCTTTTTGACAATACATAGTCATAATTATTAAAATTGACAAATCAGTTAATTACTTATTTCTATTCGTTGGGACTATTACACAATTAACCAGATGTTTTTTAATTTAGGAAAATGCAAAGAACATTAAACAAAATCTTGTAGAAGGTCCCTTTGTTTTAGTATCATAATCTTGATCAACATACCTATATTATGATAAATTCTTAAATAATCAATACTACCGCTCTAATTTGAAACACCTTGTATAATTTTTCTATTTCCGAGGAAGAAAAACATTCAAATTTAGTAACATTAATTTTCTGTATAATGAGGGATTTTCTGATATCAGTTAATCCTTAAAAAATATTTTTAATAGAATTTGTAAATATCAGTTAAGGAAATAAATGTTTTGCTAGTTTTTCGTGTCCCAATTTTTCTCGAAAACGGCGTATACTTTTAAGTTGCTGAAGATTTACTTTTACATTCTTTTTTTTTAGTTTGAAAATTTTTTCTCATAGTAGTAGGTATATAGCGAACATCGTATAGCTAAATATTTATCTACCTAACTAAAATAATATGCGCTTACTATAGTACTGAAGAACAATTTATGTCTGGCACGAAGTCTGCATAAATTTACATTTTATCGTACTAGAAAATATATTTATAAATTTATTAACTTATAAAATTATCTTCAGATATTTTAGTTTTATTTTTTCTTAAGTCCTAAAATAGAGCTATTTTATTTAAATTTTTAATGGACAAAACGTAGTTGAAAAATCCGTAAATACTCAAAGCTCAAGAAAAAAAATCTGCCTAATTTTAATGTGACGTAGAATATAAAATATAGAAAGGCATTTATTTGTATCTTGTTTTTCCTCGGAAAATGTTGCAAAACCCTTAGGGATCTGTCCCTATTATTGTTAATTGAATATATTCTAGATTCTGACGAAATAGGATTCCTTTTTGCTGTTGATGCGACTTCTTACATATTATCATTATGATGTTAATGAAACTAATAGGCATCTTCTGAAACTACCTCAATTTTTACGCGTTACGCTGTTCTAGGCGGGTAATTAAATTACATTAGAGGATTGAGAAAGTCGAAGATAAAAGCTTTGCGAAGTTTTTCATTTTTATATGGCCAGAGCTTTGCGCGATGCCGACATAGGGCTATTGTTTTTTCCAGCCCTTTTCATCCCTAGACTACTTTACTCTTGAAGAGGTCGAGGTGCGAGTCGCTTTGAGATCTGACGGCTTTTGTGAAATGTACGTTTCCACTGAAATAGAAGAGCTTTCATGAGTAATTCGCTACACTTTTGAAAACATTTTTTTATGCAATTAATCTTTATTTTAATTCTATTATCAAAAATGTACATTAACCTATTTTTTAAGTATTTAAATGAAATGAATAAGTACTACCTTTTTCTTATAAAAAAAAAGTCGATACATGTTTGCAACTAACTATGCAACACGTGTTTGGAAATACAATTTTTTATATTTTATCGTCGTTATTCAGGAAGCTGAGGTTGGAGATACGACGAGATAGCGATTAATGCATTGATTTGCCACCCAATTAGCAAAACAACAAGCGACATTTGCGCTTAGTAAAGCTTCCGTTCAAGACTTGCGTCAAACTTTGTGCCTCTCTATTTATGAAAACTATTTTAGCACGCCATCAGAGATAGACTAGTTTCCGGCGTTACAGTTCACACCCAGACCAACAATTTATTACTACCAAGCCTTTGCGTGTTCAATATTTCCTTTATTTCGGATTTGGGCATGTATGACCGTGACCGAGTCCAACTGAAAAATGCTAGAAAGTATGTATTCTAAAATTTATTCACTGAATTGATTAAGTATGTATATTTATCCACCGCCTGTGGATAAAAAAAAATCTCTACAGCAGTTAACATTTTTAGTAAATTTTTCATCATATCTTACAGATAAATAACCAGAATTTATATCAGAAACCAACCAAGGAAAATGCATTAAAATATTAGTAAGAAAGTCAGTGACCTCTCCAGACTGTATTGTTTGTCCTGTCACAACGAACTCAATGTTTTTTAAATTGATTTTTAAAAGTAATTTAGTTTCTTTGTGTAGTGTCGCGGTTTTACTTTTCCCAAATCTATGTTTTGAGGAGTATCGGCGTTTTTACCGAAATGCTCGCAAGCTACCGGGGATGCCTTTTTTTAGCAGTAATAGTTTTTTGTTCACTTCGACTATGGTTACTCTTGTGTCTTTTTATCACTATCTTTAAGCTTTGCTCTGCCTGTGCACTATTTGAGGTCTTCTAAGTGTAAGTGCCTTGATCTTTGGGGTGGCTTGTTTTTGTTGTTCAGGTCTTGTTTGTACCCCGTGAAATCCAGAAAGTCCTGAGAGAGTTGGCTGCTAGATATAGGATCTAGACCTCAAGCGGTGAGCTTGAAACATTTTCAACAATTGTTGGAATTTGTGGATTTATTATTAACAATAAATTTAAAATGATTAGATGATTGCATATAATACAATGCGTGTCAAGGTCGACGTTCGTACACCTCCTATGGTGGTACCGCAGAGGTCCCGCAGCGATCTTCGCCTTAGGGTTTGGACTTTTGGTCTTTCAGAATTTTGGCTATTTGGAATCTGCTCGACACGTGCTGGTATCTGAGCTGTTGTTTGGTGTTGTGGTGTATCTTCATGTGTTTTAAAACCTAAAAATTTATTAGGAAAGGTTAAATATTTACTTTACCCCATACAATTTTTGATATAGACAGAGTTACAGCTAAAGTGTATGACAGTTAGCATTCAAATGTTAATTAAAATGAGATTTTAACGAACAAGATCATCTTAAAATTTCAGTGGCGTGTTTTTACAGACATAGAGGAATTCTTATGACAATGGAACGGTTGTTTGATTTTCTTGAGGAGTATCCTTGAGACACGCCTCTCAGTATATTTACGTGAACGTTCACCGTGAATACTTCAAGGAAGTTGCGCATTCCTTCTGCAACGTCTCGGCGAATAATTCTTTTTGTGTCTAGTGTCTGCCCACAATACAATGACACTTGACTGCGTGAATCTCATTTGTACATGTATAACCCAAAATATTTAAAAAAGAAGTCAATTTGTTTTACAAAGATTTCTGTTCATTTTCTCTGTGTATTGGTGTATTTTTCTACCTCTGAAACTGAATTGATAAAAATGACTTCAGTCAATTCTTGCAGGAAAAGTCAGTGGTTGTTTTATAGAAATATTTTGCCTAACCGAAAACTTTACACTGGAAAAAGCAAATAAATAAAATAAACATGCGTGACTAATTATTTTTTACATTTAATGTCACTATTGTCAAAATACCCAAACAAACAGAAAAAAAGACAAAACTTTTCCCATAAATAAATAATAAGACAGTAGGTTTCTCTTACGTTAGAAAATGCAACGTCTTTCAAATTAGTTGCACTAGCATGTTAACATCGTTTCAAATTATAATTGCCTTCCATTTGTGATTTAATTAAATCCCGAGATTGTTTAATTAAATGTACAATTTGTTATCTTAAGCGATTGATGGCACTAATAAAATTAATTAACAGCACTTTGTTTATGTCTTTATTCAATGGTGCAATTATTTGCTCTTAATTTTTCCATGTTTACGGCAAAAAAATAACAATTTTCAGACGTTTAATGTATTGGAAACAATTTTATATAAACAAAATACTGAAAACGATTGCTTGTAGTACAGGAGTTTGTTTGTTTAATTTTTATTTACTACCTAGTTTACCCAAACAAATAAGGTTATCTAAACATCATGTCGCAAATAAATTCGTACATCACTTTACTAATACACTTTCTCTGGCGCATTATCTGACCTACACCACTTAACCTTGTTTAAGGTACCCAACAAATCCCAAAATATTAATCAGCAGACACTCATCTGCTTGTGTGAGTCACTCAGCATACTAATAAAGTATCTAAATGATACTTCCTATGTTTGCTTTGAAACCTGGGGGATACATCGGGAGCCGCAGGCTAGACGAGTGCATACTCTGTTTTGGTTTACATATGTACTTCTGTTTTAGGTTTGCTTCCGTTGTTTACCACAGCACGAACATTGTAATTCATTCGTTCTTATCAGGAATTAAGTTTACTTCACCGGGTCAACTTCCTGAAAGAAGTGTCTACCCGACACTGGAAATACGTGCGCTTACTGTGCTGATGTGAAACATAGTCTTGGTTCTAGAGTTTATTCTTTGACAAAGAGAGTTAAACCAAAATCGGGAGTAAAAAATAGTTGTTTTATTTTTTGATGGTTAAAACTGAATTATTGTTATTATATTTACGTCCGAGTTCATCAAAAGTAAGTAGAAATTAAAGTCTTAAATACATTTTTTTATGGAATTTTTGAGTAGGTACATTTACGATAAAGTGTAACTCCAGATTAGTAAAAATCTAAACGTTAAATTTTTATGATCTCTTATTATAGGGACAAAAACATTTCTGTACAAAAAAGATTATTTGATGAACTTTTTTTGTATTCGAAATTTGTAAAGATAAAAAAATGGTAAGAAAATTATAAGAGTATGTTATTTAATCCTCTTGTTAAACAGAAAACAATTAAATTAATGGTTGGTGATTTTGTTGCACCAAATTTGGTTTTTCTCAGTTTAATTTGACTTGGGTTGGTTTAAAAAAACCCTGTAACTTTGTAGGGATGTTTCAATTAGAGGCATTTCATTTTCACTTATTTTACGAATGTCCTATATCATTAAAATCAAATTTAATAATTGTAGATATCTGGTTAGATAAGGTTTGCTAGACAGTTGTTATTTCTTTTTTCACACTTAATTTAATCAATAATCAAAATGTTTTAATATTAAATATAATTTCTTAGTGCAAATACTATCTATAGGTACATGTACAATTTTTGTTTTCAAATTACAGGCTCTTTTTTTTCTACATTTATGGTCGCATATTTCATTTTCCAAGTAATTCTGAATGAATAAATCCATTTAATATATTATTCCCTTCCAAGAAACTCTTTTGTTGTCTTTGTTGCTCGATCCAAAGAAAGGAAATTACAGTTGAAGACCTAGATAAGATATCAGCTCCATTTGAAAGTTAATTATATTACTATTTAAATAATGCCATTTGATAAAGAGTGATTTTTAGTTGAGAAATAACAGTTCATGTGGTGAGTGAAGCTGAAATAATAAAAATATTGCAAGAGTAGTTGGTTCATGTGTTGTTGCGCTTTGTTTTGTCATATCGTTTTCGAAATAAATGAATGGCTCAAAATATGTAACGGATAACTGTAATAAAATCCATATTTCTCCAGATCAACGCATTTTAGTAACAGTTAAATCTTGAATTGCCATTGCATTTTTTGACAAAATTTAATTTTCATCATGTATTCATTTCATCAACACCTTGTACCTATCGTACCCTTAAATTTGAAGTAAAATCTGTTTTTTTTTTTTGCAGAAGCATTGCTTCAGAGCAGGCCCCTTCCCCACATACCCAATCTGCCCGATTCCGAAGCCCCTGGAGCGATTAACACGAACACGCTTGGTTCCGGAGGAACCCTGGGCACCCTTTCCAGCTCGTCTACCTCTGGCGCGCCCTCTACACCCATGTCTCTCGAGACTGCCAATCGATGGACGTCCAAGGAAAATCTCTTAGCACAGGAGGAGGACGACCCCCAATTATTCGTAGCACTTTATGACTTCCAAGCAGGTGGCGAGAACCAACTTAGTCTGAAAAAAGGTAAAGTTGTGGAACTGTTTTAGTTTTTTTGTTGAAGATATATATAACCGCTGCAAAATTTTTTATTAAAAAAAAGGTCTTGACTTGTGCAGTAGGTAAACAGAAATATTTAGGATTCTCATATCTCATATTTACTCATATATTGTAGTATATTAAAAATTATAAGTTTAAATGTTATACTGATGATTAATGTAGGTAATTGCTATTGATTGAAAAAAATGATTATATAGAAATGTTTGTCATCAATCAATCAATATGTTTTATAATGAAGGAATTTATTTATTTATATTTATTTGTGACAAAACTTTAGTTTTTTTCTCTTTGGTTTTGTCTCTTGTGAAAAAAAAATAACTCTTGGCCAAAAGGGGCGATCAAGGCTGGTTTTTAAAAAACTATTTCTGTCCAACGAAAAATCATACATTTATAGAAACATGAATAGGTATAGAAAAAATAAATATATCGTTAAAAATTACTAAGACTGTTTGGGATATTGCAAAATAATAATTATTACGGAGAAATATTTAGGTAAGCTATGCAACAAAAACATTATCAAAATGTGTTATTAATAATTATTATCCTGCGGTAATAAATTTATGCTGATATGTACTTTAGAATGAGCAAATACAGTGACAGTTTTCATACTTCCAGTTGCCAGTAGTTAATTTTATGTTGTTTTTTATGGCGCTGAGATATAATCGACAAATATGCAATTCTATGTTGTAAATTGTCACTCACACATTCGATGTCGTCACAAAGCTTAACTCATTGGCATTTGAATTCTAAATTTTTCATTATTCAAGATTAAAACATTCTTAAAACAATCTACAGGGTGTTTCAGATTAACATAGCATAAAGAAGTAATAGAACATAAAAAAATTGGAAAATGTTTCCTATGATTTATGGATCTATTATCTTTGGATTTCAAGATACATTATGTTAAACTTAACACAGAGTAAATCTGAAGTTTCAAGAAAACAAAAAGTTAAAGCTTTTTTTAAGGAACTTAAAGATCATCTAAAACCAGTAGAAAAAACGATGTTTTCTTTACAAAAAAATAACAATCCACGATCAAAGGAGAAAAAAATCCTTATTTTCTAATTCTATTCCTCTTAGAATACATAGTACATTATTCGGAAACACCCTAATAATGTCTTTAATAACCTTTATATCTATTTAATATGAGCTTTTTTAATGAGAGAAAAACATAAAAACACTATTTTTACATTACTATATGTATAATGAAATGCTTTGGCAAATATTGATATTTACAATAAATACAGCACGATTTCTCAGTTAAAACGAAGTACTTCCTTTTAAAGGTGAACAAGTTAGGATATTAAGTTACAATAAAAGCGGGGAATGGTGCGAGGCACACTCCTCGTCGAACCAAGTAGGATGGGTGCCATCGAATTACGTTACCCCAGTGAATTCGCTAGAAAAACATTCCTGGTACCATGGACCAATATCTAGAAACGCGGCAGAATATTTACTTAGCTCAGGTAATCACACTTACCGGAACTATTCTGTCATAATCATATTACCACTTTCTTTTAAGGAATCAACGGAAGTTTCTTAGTGAGAGAATCGGAGAGCAGCCCGGGTCAACGGAGCATCTCTCTAAGATACGAAGGGCGGGTCTACCATTACAGAATCAACGAAGACACCGAGGGCAAGGTGTACGTAACTGCCGAGAGTAAGTTCAACACTCTCGCCGAATTGGTTCACCATCATTCGATGTTGTCAGATGGGTTGATAACACAGTTATTGTACCCTGCGCCGAAACATAACAAACCGACCGTGTTCCCTCTTAGCCCCGAGCCTGACGAATGGGAGATTAACAGGACTGATATCGTCATGAAACATAAGTTAGGCGGAGGACAGTACGGAGATGTGTACGAGGCGATTTGGATAAGGTAAATTTTTGAGTGGTATAATTATTAGTCTTTTTTTCAAGCTAATATTTATAGTTGTACATTTTACATAAAAATTTGGTTATATACCGATTTGGAATACTGGGAAGTATGGGGGATTATTGAATTAAGTCAATATTAGAGGTCATTGGCACTAAGATTCGCAAACTAAACACAGTGCTTTAAAAATATAGTAGCAAATACTTGATTATAAACTTGAAATGGGTTTAACAAATATTTAAATTTTTTTTAAGGTACAACAAGACGGTGGCTGTAAAAACACTGAAAGAGGACACCATGGCTTTAAAAGACTTCCTCGAGGAGGCGGCCATCATGAAAGAAATGAAACACCCGAACTTGGTACAGTTAATGGGCGTTTGCACCAGGGAACCGCCATTTTACATTATAACGGAGTTCATGAGCAAAGGCAACCTACTGGACTACCTACGCAACGGAAACAAGGAACAAATTAACGCCGTCGTACTTATGTATATCGCAACGCAGATAGCCAGCGGAATGAGCTATCTGGAAAGCAGGTGTTTCATTCACAGGGATTTGGCGGCGCGGAACTGCCTGGTGGGCGAAAACCACTTGGTCAAAGTGGCCGATTTCGGATTGGCTAGGTTAATGAGGGACGACACGTACACTGCTCACGCGGGCGCCAAATTCCCGATTAAATGGACCGCCCCCGAGGGTTTAGCTTACAATAAGTTTTCTACAAAGTCGGACGTGTGGGCTTTCGGTATTTTGCTGTGGGAGATCGCGACTTACGGCATGTCCCCGTACCCCGGCGTGGACCTGACGGATGTGTATCACATGTTGGAGAAGGGATATAGGATGGAGTGTCCGCCTGGGTGTCCTCCGAAGATCTACGAGTTGATGAGGCAGTGCTGGCAGTGGAACGCCAACGACAGGCCCATGTTTAAAGAGATCCATCATGCCCTTGAGAATATGTTTCAGGAATCTAGTATCACCGAAGGTAAGTTGATCGATTTGCGAATTAGGTTTTTAGTACTGAAATCGTTTGTTTTCGGCAGAAGTAGAAAAACAGTTGCAAGGGAATGAGGCGCCACCGGTTCCGATGGGAACTCCACATATGTCCTACAAGAAGTCCCACTCGGGGAGTACGGGGAACATACATGGATTAGTCGGGGTTTCAGAACAGTCTTCTGCAGGTAAATATTTTGTGAAACTATGGAGGGGGATCCAAAAATAACTAGACGAAATTCGCTGTACGTGCCGCTCTTGTAGTTCGGGTTTCTCCCGCTAGATGGGTCCCTCCTGAAATAGTTTTCGTGCGATGACTATCGATTTTTTAAAATGGTGATATTCCAGAACAGCGTGT
This sequence comes from Anoplophora glabripennis, assembly GCF_000390285.2. Classification (NCBI taxonomy): domain Eukaryota; kingdom Metazoa; phylum Arthropoda; class Insecta; order Coleoptera; family Cerambycidae; genus Anoplophora; species Anoplophora glabripennis. The sequence goes on along the minus strand of NW_019416423.1, from coordinate 442,472 downwards.
TGCATTGCAAATTTGTTTTCTGCTCGGTAAAAGTGCATCGGACACAGTTGATATGTTGTCTACAGTTTATAAAGAATTCAAGTGTTTGAGCGGTATTCGCGATCCAAACGCAGCGACATGTCGATCGAAGACATTCAATGCCCGGGTCGGCCTCGCACTTTCAGAACTGATGAAAACTTGGAAAAAATTTGGGCGTTTGTGTACAAGGATAGAAGCGTCCTAACTTGCTGAATTATCTGGTCTTTCGTGGAGCTCAATGCAATGCATTTTAGCCGAAAATTTGCAAATGAGATGAATCGCAGTGAAAGAGTGACCGAAAAAAAAGCCATTTTTCCACCTGTTTTTGAGACTATGACAGAGGCAACAGGGAAAATCCTAAAAATATCCAAATACTCGTCATGAAAAATGAAAATGAGCATCACTCAGTTTTTCGAAAATTTTCGAAAATCGCCCTTATTTCGGGGTTGAAAAGACAAAAAAAGTGAACAAATTAAGAATCATCAACAGTTGTAAAACCCCAAATATTTCTATTTTGTTATCAAAATAATATGAACGTGAAAATATCTAATTTCATATTTGATACGGTCTTGTCCGGATTGAAAATCAACCCATAATATCCCTAAAGGGGTGAAATCATCCCCTAAACGCCTAAAAATGCAAAAAATATATTAAAAATTCTTTTCTTTTTCTTTTATACGTGATAATTGAACCGTTAACCCACAATCACTAGATCTGAAGGAAAGTACCCCTAAATGAGGGTAAAACCACCCCTAAGTTCAACCATCGACTTCAAAGTACATAAAATAATTATAATGCATGAAAAAATAATGTTTCGAAATACATTCATTAGAATAATTTATACACAGATACTCCCATACGTTATCAATCATTTTAAAAAATAATCATCCCTCTCAAGGGGTAAAATCATCTCCCAAATATACACAAATTGTAAATAATGTGAAAAAATATTATTTTGATAACAACATAGAAATATTTGGGGTTTTACAACTGTTGATTCACTTTTTTTGTCTTTTCAACCTCAAAATAAGGGTCTTTTTCGAAAATTTTCGAATAAGATGCTCATTTTCATTTTTCATGACGAGTTTTTGAATATTTTTAAAATATTTTTAGGATTTTTCCTGTCGCCTATGTCAAAGTCTCAAAAACAGGCAGATTTTGCGGTCACTCGTTGTCTCCCGTTTGTTGACTTCTGTTCAAAAGCTCGTGTCGCTGCTTGTCGTGACTTGTTGGACCATTTCGAGGTGGACAAGAACTTTTTCGATGAAAGTGGGGCTGAAAGGGAAAAGTTTGCAGACATTCCGGAGATGAAAAGAAATTCTTAACATTTTTTGTCCGTTTATTTTTTAGTCGGGTTTTACAGTGGACCAGTTTCCAGTACCGTGCAGAAGTGTATTTTTAAATCATTTGTATTTGTAAGAGAATTTTTTTTTTGGATAAGTTCTGAATACCTGTATTTGAATTTTTAAGCAAAAAAAATTCGGAATTGTATATTATGCAAAAATAAAATGTTTATTGTAAGTTGTAACTTGTTTGAGATAAGGCGATTTACGTTGTTTTGAAAAAAAATGGCCTTTCTTCCTTTCTAGATAATATTAATGTGAGTTCTACCAAGCTATCAACATTCACAGGAGGTTGCAAAAATAGCATGGTGCAGATGCGAAGAACGACGAACAAAAGAGGAAAAACTGCACCTGCTCCTCCAAAACGAACAAGGTTAGTCTGTTTTCTTATGATTAAATGTAAATTTTGATTTGTAATGAAATATCATTGGTTCAATTTGATGTAATTTTAAATAAGTTTTGTTTCTTACCATTTGTTTAAAAGGACTCTATAGCAAATAGGCAACCAGCAATAAATTTTTATAGATTTTACTACACAGTTTGTGTAAATATTAATTAATGCACAAATAACAGACTTTCCTCTATTCTAACGTAGATTTTCTATAAAATGGACTTAGTTTGAAACTTAAATTACTTTTTGTTGTGAAGAAATTTGTAATTTACCGCATTTGAACAAGTAAATTACAAATTTCTTTACACCAAAAAGTAATTTGAGTTACAAACTAATTCCATTTTATAGAAAATCTGCGTTAGAATGGGGGAAAGTCTATTATTTGTGCATTAATTCATATTTAGACAAACTGTAATAAAATCTATAAAATTGTATTGCTGGTTGCCTATTTGTTATAGAGCCCTCTTAAATAATTTTAAAATGACTTTTTATAAACCTAGAAGCATAGAAGGGCTGTAAATATAACTTTGAACTGAAATAAGCAAAAAAAATTAAATTCCATATTGCTCTTGCTAATATTGATTTGTAAAAGCCTAAATCTTATGGCTTGTACGAATATTTTTTTTTACAAAAATCTGTTATAGACGTTTCCCGTAACGATCTATCAGGAAACATTTACTATTCCGGTTTATTTCATGAACAAATTTTTATCCAACGATAAGAGTTTAATTAATCTTTTCGGAGCTACGTGCTAACACCTAATACATACATACATTTAATATTACTAATCCCTAACCTCTGTGTGATAACGATTTATTGACTTCTGGTTGCAGCTTGCTGTCTTCTTGCAGCTCCTTTCGTGACAGTACGTGCGACGACCAGGGACAAGGCGACAACGTCTGCGAAGAGGGAACCGACTTAAACGGTATTAAAAAAAGATTTAAAGGTATTTGTTAAGAGACGATTTAGGCATGAATCTGGCCCTAATGAGGCATGGACTTATCTTGTTTAACCGCCTTTTCTGTATAGGGGGAATGCGAGTAGTAGGTACCCGGGTTTTCATCGCGAACCTTTGTCGGTGATGAATCTGAAAATATTGTGGGAATATGTAGGTTTTAAATCTAATAGGACTAACAAATCTCAACTTACATCATGCCTAAATTTCATAATATCGAGCTTGTACTAATAGCATTTTTTTTTTACTTACTAATCGCTGAAACTACTGCCTGCCAAGTATGCAGTGTCCAAGGTGAAGACGTCTATCGAGAAAGATACAGAGTGGATCAAATAAAAAAAAAATAAAAGTACGATCAAGTTTTTTGTCCGATACACTCACATTAGATCAACATATACTTCATCCCATTCATTTCTCTTATTATTTTTGTCACTGTGTTTTTGCAGGAGGTATTGAGTAAAATATGACACTTTTGCACTTCGTCAATCAATTTTTCTATGTCTATGCCCATAGCAACAGGATCACTCATCCTGGGATGTGACTGTTTGCAGGCTGACGTCCGATATATCGGTCATATGTCTCAATGTACATACATGCTCTATTCTCTGAAGCGACAGTCGAATCGGTCAAGAAATGGAATATGTTGTGTTTCTATTGTTGGAATTACATTGCTACCGATCTGTGCATGTTCAATTGTTTCATGTTCACTTTCGTCAAAAAAATATCGGTCCTCGACTTTCTCCGATAATTCTGGATAATTCATTTTGATGTTAATTACGGGCGAGGTATGCTTCAACTACACTAAATCTTTTCGTACTATGTTAACAGTAATCGACCTAGTTCCCTAAACTGTTGCACAGCTGCGATTAATAAACGATGACTTTAATTAATAAGTAATGTAGTACAATCAATCTGTCACTGCCTAATGTTAAATTTACAAAAAATACCACCTGGAAACAAAAAATATGGTGATATAGGAAAAAAATTCTAAGAAAGATGATGTCTTTTTCCTGTGGCGCATAAACGGCGAAGTTAACCTAAAAAATTCATAAAAGTCAAAAAAACGGTTTTTCGCTAATAAAAAAAAACGAACTCCAATCGAAAAACGTTAAATGAGAAAGTTGTAGTTACTAAAAAAAACCTATCAATTCGTATTTTTAAATATGTATATTACTTCGTCAAAACCGTCAAAAATCGACTTTTTTTGTTTTTGCTGTTATCTCTTGCAAATTAAGGTTTTGAAACTTGTTATTTACTGTAAATGTAGCCCTCGACAAGCAAAAAAAATAACTTAAAATTAAAAAATATTAAAAAAATTTCGAGTTATATCGATTTTTCGAAAAAAGGGTCATTTCGAAAATCGGCTCTTTTTGCTAGACGAATAGTGGTAGAGAAATGAATTCATGGTAAAAAAGAGTAATAACGATTTTATTAATTTCAAGTGTCCAAAAATGACTGAAAAAAGTACAAAATTTTTGGTCGCGTTTTTCTTGAACATCTTCCATTTTCATGTCTCGATAATGTCTATTACAGGAATCGATTGCTGACATTTTTACGCGAATTTAAAAAAGGAACGTTGCTCTGCAACCTTCTGGAGCCGAGAAATTTCTTTTTTTTTCAAAAAATTCCACACAATTCAAAATGCACAAGTGGCTAAAATGAACCACAGTATTTTTTTATTGAAAATATGTCTTCAAATTCAATCTCGTATGAATGGACGCTGTAGCACTTAAATAGTGGCCTGTGGAATTTTTTGAAAAAAAAATTATCTCGGCTCCAGAAGATCGTAGACCAACGGTTTTATTTTTAAATTCGTGTAAAAATGCCAGCAATCGATTCCTGTAATGAGACATTATCGAGAAATGAAAACCGAAAAAGATGTTCAAGAAAAACGCGACCAAAAAATTTTAACTTTTTTCGTTTTTGGACACTTGAAATGAATAAAATCGTTATCACTAATTTTTACCATGAAAGTATAACTCTTAAGGAAAAAAAAATAATTTCTCTACGACTATTCGTCAAGCAAGAAGAGCCCGATTTTCGAAAAATCGATATAACTCGAAAAAGTAACAGGTTCCAAAACCTTAATCTGCAAGAGATGCAGCAAAAACAAAAAGTTTTGACAGTTTTGAGTTTTTACTTTTTTCGATATATCTCGAAAAGTAATATAGCAATCGATTGGGTTTTTTAATAACTACAACTTTTTCATGTAACTTTTTTCGATTGCATTTCAAGGTTTTTTTTATTAGCAAAAAACCGTTTTGTTTTTACTTTTATGAATTTTTTAGGTTAACTTCGCCGTTTATGCGCCACAGGAAAAGAACACTATCTTTCTTATAATTTTTTTCTTATTTCACCATATTTTTTGTTTCCAGGTGGTATTTTTCTGTTCAACTTCTTGATTAGACTAATGGTGCAAATAATGACAGTCGGTGGCTGACTAAGTCACTGAATTCTAACAAAGTACATGACATTCTGTAGTGTCTGCATTATAAGTGGCAGTGCCAAGGACAGCCAATATAAGTAAATTGAAAATGAGACAAAAAATGAAATTTCACGAGAAAGTACAGCTAAGTATTGTTTTTGCTGCAACTCCGACAACAATATCAGAAAAAATATGCTGGTTATTTCAATAGCGATAATTTTTTTTTCTAATTTGAGCCTTTCTGTATTTCTCACCATTTTCTATACGATGGACGTCTTTACCTTGAATACCGTGTGTGTTTTTCTATATTCCGAACGTGAGAGCTTAATCTCCTTTCGCAGGTTTGACTAGAGAGCTTCAAAATCTCACGGCGGGCACGAAGTGCGACAGCGAAAGTGACCTTCAAGATCAGACACCCGACACGGACGATTCGGGCGCCCACTCGTATCCAGAGGTATCCACCGTCAGTAATCTTGGACCCGTGACGGGTTCCTTTAAGAGAGCGCCTATCATGGGTAACAGGGGGCTAGAGCAGAGAGGAAAAAAGACTAAAACTAAAGACTCGCCGATGGTAAGCACTGCAATAAGTACTTCTTTAAATTTTGTTGTAAAATTTAAAACGCAACACTGCATCATACAAATTCTATTTCCATTTCACTAGAATTTAATATTTTATGCAAAAAGTTGTGAAATTAACTGCTGAAGCACATCTGATAAACCGATAATCCGATAAATGTAATAAGATGAGGCGGTGACATATTGGGCCATCCTCATTTCACTGAATTAACGTTGGCCGTGTGTTTTTTGCCAGCTTGGCATTTTGTCAGAGGTCATTGACATTAATTCACAGACTAAACACAGTGCTTTAAAAAAATTGTAATAATTTTAAAGATAATTTTGAAATATATATTTAATTGAGAATTTTAGTTACAATGTAATTTTAGGTCCAAGTGGCCGCCCTAGAAGTGCAAAACGTTAGGAAGGCAATCAGTAGATACGGCACTCTCCCGAAAGGTGCGAGAATAGGGGCCTACTTGGAATCTCTACGACAGAGTGGTATGTCTACCAACGAGGAAACGGCCCAAGCTGCGAACCCTACCATAGAGCAGACGGAAACCACTCCCAGGTCTCTGTCTCCCAGAACGAATATTAGAACCCAACCGCAGATGATCCGGAGCAACTCTTCTAGCGGAGTGACTTCCTTTAACGCAGGACATCCTCCCAGTTCTCCGACGTCTAATAAACTCTCTAGAAATAGGAATATCGCTAGGAATAATACCAGTGATGTACGAAGTAGTTTAAGAACTTTCAAAGCATCTCAAAACAGTAGTTTTCGGGGAGGTAGCCCTTCTAGATCGATCCAACCCACGCTGGCAGATCTGGAGTTCCCTCCTCCGCCCACAGACCTACCTCCACCTCCGGAAGAATACGACATTCCGGGAGTTGACCAAGTCGACTGTAGCACCTCTATAATGACCTCCTCGCAGGAGCTTAAGAAAAAGATGATCCCCATTTCCCCCTTAACGACTAAGAAAATCTCGAAGGAACCGGAGAGCGCGGAGTGCGGCGATATCAGTACGCTCCAGCCGTCCGTCGAGGAAGCTAGTTCGAGATTTGGAGTCAGTTTGAAGAAGAGGGAGCCTAGCACGGACAGTTCTAACAGTCTGAAGGAGGGTAAGGAAGAAGTTAAGGAGAAGAGCCCTCAACGGACGAGCCTTACTCTCACTAGTCCCAGTCAGGACGGTAAGAGTCCTATGAGCGTTGATTCCGATGTTCCTATGGTCGGTTCGCCGCTGGAGCCCCTTCCACCCCCACCTCCGATGTTTCCCGAAACTAGTGAGTATAAAGTTGGAATATTTTAACGATAGATACAATATGTTTAAATTTTTTGCAGCAACGTAACACTCTTATTGGATTTGATAAAAACCGATAATATAACTAATGTGTAAATTAGTTGTTTAGTTTGTTAGTAGTGCAGCAGTGGACAATAAAATCTTTCCGGTATAAAGTAGCGGAACGTTGAAAATTTAGCTATTTAAATTATAATAGGAACAAATGTTTTTTTGAATTCATTTAAAAAGTATTAAAATACAAATAACGCCCACAAATAATATTTACTTTAATTTAGAGCTGGACATTCTCTGGTTTTTATAATTTATTTAAGGATCAGAGTTGCAACTATTTTTCTACTATTTTAGTGTTATCGTTACTATTTGAAAAATAATATTCTTAAAAAATTACACAGTTTGTCTAAATATGAATTAATGTGCAAATAACGGACTTTCCCCCATTTTAACACAGATTTTCTATAAAATGGACTTGGTTTGAAACTCAAATTAAGTTTTAGTGTAAAGATATTTGTAATTTACGATACAAATTACAAATTTCTTTACAACAAAAAGTAATTTGAGTCTCAAACTAAGTCCATTTTATAGAAAATCTGCGTTAGAATGGAGGAAAGTCTGTTATTTGTGCATTAATTCATATTTAGACAAACTGTGTAGTAAAATCTATAAAAATGTATAGCTGGTTGCCTACTTGTTATAGAGCCCTCTTAAAGAAAGGTAAAAAATTTTAGAGAACTATTTTTTTGTTGTACAATGTACAGAAACTGAAAAAATAACCATTTTCACGTATGAATTTTTGTTTAATAAAAGCATCCACCATACTCTTGTTTGGCATCTAGATAAAACTGAAAAATTTACATTCAATGTAAAATGTAATTTTGTTCAGAAAAAGTATTTTTTAAGCAAATTTTTAACTTTTTGTATCTCAAAAAGTATGCATGTTAATTATAGTGGATAACAACGTATTGAAAAAAAAGGGTAAAATGAAATCGGCCACACAATGTTTATAAAAATTTCGTCTCGTAATTTATACTCGAATAGCAGTTCGGTGAGTATTTGTAGACCAGTCTGCCTGATGTAGAATCGACGTCGGCGTGCTGGTCGCCAAAGCAAACCTGTATTGGTCCACTAGGTCGTAAATAATTTTTTTATATGGTATTTTGTGGTTTGGTGTCGAGCAAGTTCACTTGGCCTTGCCAGTGCTGTTCAGAGCAGTACTATGTTGTCGGTATAATAATATGTATTATTATTCATTAGTTGATATTATTATTTGTAGCAGGTATTTATAAATACAGCAAGATAGAACACCAAAAATATTGCAAACAATTAGAGCAATTACGCGGAGTTTAAACTTTCAAATCCATATTTACACTGAACAATACACGATGGAAACTTTTTATTGTCCACAACTGAACACAAAACTATTACGAGCACAATATCATCCATTCACGCACTTTTTTTTTAATTGTTGTACACAATTCATCAGTAGGTTCTTGAAGTAATAAATTATTGTGAGTAGAAAATTTAGAGAACGCTAAAAGATTTCCGTAAATATTTGCTATTTGTCAATAGGGTCGTTTCCTTAAGTGAAATTATACCTTCAAAAGTCCTAAAATAACGTTAAAGGAGGAAAATGATGGCATATTTTTTGGAAGAATTGGAAGATTTCATTACGTTTACGTTGGCAGTATGAGATAAAATTAAATTAAAATATATAAACCCAATTTTTCTGAAATAAAATAGGGAAGACTTATTAAATATGACAATTTATTTATTTTTTTTTGCTTGAGAATTTCTTGATTCCGATCTCTTATTGATTGCTACCCGTTCTGACGTGACGCGGAAGAGCCGGGTCCTTATTTTTACCGTGGGGATGGTTTAGGCTCATATGATATGTAAAAAAAGTATTAAAAGTGAGGTTAATGGTTAATATTCAGAATTTTTAAAAATGTAAACCAAAAAAGCTAGTAGGTATTTAGGATGGATATTTAAAAAACATTATTTTTAAATGTTACATTATTGTACGAGGACCCATTTTTATTCAACGATTCCATTGTGTATTTGCCTTTACAGCTGCTAGAAAAATAGTTCTAATGTTTAATCTTCCGGAAACTATGTCATCATATATTTTGCATCTCTTTTCTTGCTTAGAAAAAATTGCGAATACTTGTTAAACATAAATGCGAAATGATCCTATTCTTTTACAGTTCTTGTTACCACCTAAGGAGTGTATTTTTTATTCTACCGTTAATAAATGTGATTTTATCCGTTTGTAATGTAAATTAAATTTTTAGACGAAGACGATGCGGATCACTTCGACTCTCTAGACGACAATAAAACCTCGAAAGTGTTCAAGAATAAGCTGGTCATGAAGGAAATGGAACTCAAACTGGTTGCCGAGATAAAAGAGAGAGCCGATCAGAAAAGTAAAAATATTAAAGAATCTCCACTAGAACCCTTATTGGCTGTGAGTGGCATAAGCCATGACCCCGTAGCTCAGTTAGTGACGGAGCTGTCGCAATCCCTAAACATAGAAAAAGACGTAGCGAAGAACGTGATCCGAAAAAATTCTCAAGGGAACATTTCAACGACAACGAAGCCAGTAGATAGCAATGGCGTAACGCTAATAACACAGCTCAAAAAAATCGACACGAAGAAGCCCGTTAGCAAAGAGAAGGCCGAGAATGATTCTTCTATGATTATCGACTTTAAGTCGAGACTGCGAAAAGTGGAAAGCGAAAAGAAATCCGAGGATGGCTTGATCAGAAATGAAGACAACGAAACCGAGGCCAATAAACGGGAGAGCACCGCTAGCTCGGACAGCGGGAATTTGAAAATCGACGAAGGCGACGATAAAAGGAAATCGACTGGTAGCATAAGTAGTTTGAAAAAATTGTGGGAAGCCAAAGACACTGCTGACAATTACGGAAATATCCAGCTGAGCCCCAAATTAACAATAAAAAACAGTAAAAATGAAGAGGCGAGCGAAGTGTCTCCAGGGGAAAACACCGATGATTCCGCGAAAATGGAAAAAATTAGCAAAAACGATAAGAAACCCTGGCCCCCTAGTAACGAGGATAAACCCGTTATTCCTACAAAACCGCCAGTAAAGGCTGTCAAACCTATAATAAATCGCCCGACTGGATCAGCGATATACGCGACTCCCAATTCTAATAATTCTAAGCCTCCTATAATGGCAAAACCGACCAATATAGAGACTAAAGCTGCAGAGGACGAGGCGAAGTTGTCCTCAAGCGACAAAAGCGGAAAAGAAAATATTCTAGAAATTTCCCAGGCCTTGGAATCGACTCTGAATAGTATCAAAACGAATTCCACGGTATCCTCAGCGACTTGGTTACAGATCTCGGATAAAATCGGACTGCTGCACGGCTCTTGCATGGATTACGCCGACAATGTTGTCCCCGCCCACACCAAATTTCAGTTTCGGGAGCTGCTGACGCGACTGGAAAGTCAGGCCAGACAACTTAGATCGGCCGGTTCGAGGAACACGACGGATAATACAAGATGCATCAATGAAGTGAATAATACCATTAAAGATGTGGTGAATGTGGTGTTTCGATAAGATGACCGTATATTTTTTTAATTTATCGTACGATACATATGTATTTGACTGTTAGGACCACTGTATGTAATAATTTACTCTTAAGGTAAGTCGAGCATTTATCAAGTTTTATGCGTACGTTGCGGTGGTAGTATTTCCAAAAATCTTTGTTGACTTTTGTTTTTTGTGATGTCTCAATTTTAATAAAACGTAATACGCCGAACTGATTTAAAAGCGATGAATCGTATCGATATAATAAAAAAAAGGCGAATAGTTTTATCCCTCTCCGTTATCCAAGTTCAATATTCATTTTTTTTCACATCCGACGTACGTTTTTTAAATATGTTCATTGTCAAATTGTGTTTTTATGAGTAATTGTTTCCATTGCCTTTTATGTTTCGGGTATAGAGGAAAAAAAAAAATTAATCATCGTTTATGGCTTTTTCAAAATATTCTCCACGAAGATCTTTTGCATGCACCCGAACCAATTTTCGAAGCACTTTTTCCATTCCGATTGAGATACCTCCAAAACATGCGTTTTGAACGCTTTAACCGCTTCTTCATGCGTCGAAAAACATTATCCCTGTAATTTATTTTTGACGAGCGGGGATAAAAAAAGTCATTGGGTGCCAAATCAGGGCTATATGGTGGATAATTCATCAATTAGACTTCTTCAGTTCTTAAAAAGTCTCTTGTTCGGCCGATGTGTAAGTTCGCATTGTTCTGAGGAAGAATGATGCGTCTTCGGCGGTTGGTTTCTATTTTTCTGGCAAATAAATAGTTGTGTATCATTCAGAATTGACCGTCCGACGTGGCACTAACAGTTACCACATGTCTGGCTTTTTCAAAATATTCTTCATGACGATCAATACAATTTTGCATGTTCTTGAACCAATTTTCAAAGCATTTTTTCCATTCCGATTGAGGTACCTCCAAAACATGCATTTTGAACGCTTCAACTGCTTCTTCAGGCGTCGAAAAACATTGACCTTGTAATTTATTTTTGAGGTGCGGGGATAAAAAAAGTCATTGGGTGCCAAATTAGGGCTGTACGGCGGATAACTCATCAAATAGACTTTTTCCAGTTCTTAAAAAGTCTCTTGTTTGGCCGATGTGTAAGTTTGCATTGTCCTGGGGAAGAATGATGCATTTTCGGCGGTTGGTTTCTTTTATTTTTCTGATAAACAAATGGTTGTGTGCCTTACCACGTTTGGTTTTTTCAAGAAACAGGCAACTATTTGCTTAGAAGTGCTGGTCTCACTAATGCCCAAGGATGCCTCAATCTCACGATATATTACATGACGAATACAATATTCAGTTCACTCACATTATCAATGTTTTCTGGAACAAAAACCGATTTTGGACGATCTTCATGAAATTTGTCAGTGAGCGAACTACGGCCACGATTGAATTCCATATACCACCGATATACAGTGGTTTTTGATGGTGCTTCATTGCCAAAAGTTGAACTAAATTAATCGATGCACTGTTGTTGAGATAATCCGCGTTGAAAGTTGTAAAAAATAATCGCACAGATATGTTCGGGACTTAATTGTTTTTTTCTGGCCGAGACGAATTTTTCAAGTCACCGCAAACAACACAAATGGTGCCTGTACGTCAAATCGTTCTGAGTAAGTGTACCGACAAAAGTCAAACTTTACATTTAGGGACGTTGGTTGTCAGATGGCAGCACCAGGATCTTCCATTCCAGAAATATAAAAGGCACCCTCGTATGTAGTTTAAAAAAAAAAAACGAGAATTTTATGTTGCTGATGGCAGATTCTAGAAAGGAAAAAATGTATCTTTCAAACGTTTTTTTCTTGATAACTTGCAAAATTCCTATCAAATTTGAATACAACATTAAGAATCGATTAAACTAATAATTGATTTAATCAATTAAAATTGACATATCACAATTGAATGCCCTTATATTATTTTCACTGAACTGTGATACCATGTTTAGATTATGTTTAGCATTATATGCTCAATGATAATTTATTACTTTTATCCTATGAATTTAATGTTTTTTATATGTAAAATTTGAATAAGCAGTTTTTATTATTTTTATTGCTTTCATACCAGTTTTGTGTAAAAAAATATGAAAAAATACCGACTCTCTCACCATTTCTCTCGATATTAAAAGTAAAATAGGATCTTAAGGAATTTGGAGAAATAAAACGATACACAAAAGTGGCATTGAAAATTACGATAAAGAATATGCTAGTCTTTTTGTAATATATTATTTTGTATGTGTGAATATTAAATAATTAGTTAAGCTGAAATATTGATATAGAATTACTACCTAAAATTGAAAAATATAAATTTTGTACAATCCAAAGAAAAACCTAAATTAGTGTCTAATCTTTGTTTTTAGATTATTTTCATATAATTCATTTTCTACTTTTATGTACATATTCTAGCTAATTTTGTATTAAAAAATTTAAATTATTTATTTTATTTAATTATATGAAAGCAATTTGACACAACAATACTTTTAGATAATTTTGTTTATAATAAACATGCTCATTTTATTCTATAAGGAACATATTACGTATGTTCGAAACATGAATTTAAATAAAATTATTACTCATATACTTAAATATGTGCTTCACTAGTGTGTGTTTGAAATATTTTATTACAACGATATACTCAATATTTGTGCAAAAATAGTACCGTTTCGAAAAATAGTCGCTAATAAGTGTTACATATTTTACGTTATTAAATTATATTAGCATTTGACCTTATTAGACAATTATATTTTATTTAAAACGTGTACGCCTTTATTTTTTCCAACGTACATACAGGTAAAACATATTGCTCAAATGATATCCGTTAAACAGTCCGTTTACGAAATTGTATTTAATTTTTTACGCAAAAAAGGAAACTTAATTTACCACAAATACTTTTTAAACGCGTAAATGGGGCCATTAAGATCCAAACATTTTCTTAAAGATGTATGACGAATAAGTTTTATTTTATACAGGATGTTCAAAAAATTTGGAACCCCCCCTGCTATCAGAAAATACTGCTCAAACAAAAAAATGATTGGGACAAACGTTGCAGTGTTTTGACTGAGCAATCCAACGAGTCATTTAGTAAAAATTGACTTGACCGAACATAAAAATTTCCTTTTTTTCCATATTCGAGGTCAAAAATATGGTTCCATTTAAAATTTTTAACTTGACCTCTAAATGACCTTCAAGCTCATGGTCAAAGTCACATTCGAATGTAAAATGGTCCGCTCTTACCATTTCCAGGATCAAAAATATACAGTTTAAAATTTTCAAGTTGACCTCTAAAATCATATTTAAAAAATGCATTCGAATCATATAAAAAAAAAATTAATTTCTGGTTCTTAATTGGCCACTTTGTACTTGAAATAGGGATGTATTTCAGTCTCATTCTCATTTGTAAATGCCATTTGAATCGACTACTGATGATAAAACAGAAATTTTTTTAAAGCTTTTACTGCGGTGCTGGCACCACATTTGTGCTTGCTTTTAAACAATAGAACTTAGGGTTTACATGATGACGTTTGATTTACGTAAAGAAGCATTGATGTCTCAATGTTGTTAAAGTGCATTTTTAAATCCATTATTCGAGTAGTATGTCTTAGAAAAACAACAACAAAAAGATAGAATCACTCTCGTCAGCCTCGGACATAGCTCAAACCATTCCTAGAGTGAGGTGTTTTACCTTCCTAACCTTCCCCTCCCAATTTCTATTTTCAAGCACCATTTTTTATGAGTTTTGTGGCTACACCTTGTGTATTTTTTTAAATTGAAGAATACGAAATCTTATTTTCTTTTTAAGACCACCCGTTGCTCAGATCTCGTATCCCTCAAATTAACAAAATTGTGCCATGTTTTTTTGATTTATTGCAATAAGTAGAACCTTATATACTCACGTGAAATTCTAAAGTACTTTCCATTAGCGGTATCTAGTTTGTTTTATAAATTTTGTGATTGGAGTGTGTTAAAAGCGCGAGTCACACTGTCAGTAGTGTAGAATTTTTTGTATACAGTAATCGTCTAGCAGTTTTGATATTTTTTTGTATGTATATATATGTATGTATATCTATGCTGAGTTTTGTACAGGCTTTCTAGATAGGTGATAACAGACTGTAACTATTTAAAAATAAATTTGCTAATTTAAAATATTTTGATTTTTGATTTCACTACCATTATTATAAAATATACAAGATTACATAACTAAATTGGAGTTCGTTAGATTATAAATGATTTATTTCCAGTTTTCCCTTTTGCTTGTGTAACTGAATTAAGATTGAAAAAATATATTGTTTGATGCAGTGACCTAGAGGTGTAAAGACGATTTTAAACAAGGGGAAAAATTGGAAGAAGAAGCAGAAGAAATGCAACAAATGTCAAATCCATCAAATAAAAAAAATGTGAGGTTAGGTTACTTCATTGTATTTTTAAAATAGTAGAGAAGCAAAAAATAAAAATAGTATGCATGCAAACATAAAAATGTTTCCAAAATGACGTTTTATTTAAAACCTCCCCGAGGTTTAGTAAATTTACACGTTTTCCAGACCTGTGTTGAAGAGAGACTAAACTGCTATGATAATATCAACAGAAATAACAATGCAGATGCAGAAATATGTAATTTTCATTGCTTGGTCGAAGATAGCCCTTTAGACAGAACTGGACATTACTTGTTCAGACTTTACGCATACTTGAGCACTGACTTTCGACGGATCTTTTTAGAGAATGAAAAGAAGTTATTATTGCTGCGATTGCTATGTTATAAGAAAGAAGATATTAAATATTTCCTTAAGAGGCTATTGAAACATTCAAAGGAATGTGTAACTCAAGATAACGTACATGTAACCGTAAAAGATATGTACTTATTATTTATTTCTCTCTGTTCGCAAATGTTAAATCGAGAATATTTGAATCATATTATTAAAGAAGTTCACGTAGGTTCAGAATGTGAAGGATTCACATTAAAAGGTATATAAGTAAGGTGCACTTGATCTCTGCACTATCTTTTCCTTTTTTTTTAGTTCCATTTTATCAATGTGCTTCTTTAATTGTTCACAGAGAAGTGAATTTGAAAAATGGATTTGTAGAAATAAAATGCACAGATTGGAAGAGATTATTTTTATCTGTTTATGAAACTTACCTGAGGAGAGCTTTAACTGAAATGAAATACAGCCAAAATGTACGACTCGCAGTAAATGATGTAAGGATAAGAAGCACTTTTAAAGTTATACAAAATCATTGGTTTAAAAACGAAGGCAGCGAGAACGATAGTAGACTTAATTTTAATATTTCCAATATTGATGCCGAATCCAAATTATTTCCTCTGTGCGCGTTAAATCTGTATAAAGTATTACAGAAAACTAATAGGTTGTCTCATAATGATAGGTGAGTGTGAAAAATGTTGGACTTGGATTAATTACATTGGACTTAATTAATTTTTTATATTTGTAGGTTTGATTTTAGTTTGTACATGAAAGGAATTGGAATATCGTTGAGGGACTCATTAAAATTTTGGGAAAATACTTACACTAGACAACATAGTTCTTGTTCAAAATGTTCGCATAATTGGAAGGACAATGAGAAACGTTATATTTATGGGATACGTCACTTGTATGGTCTTGAAGGATCAAGAAAGAATTATACAGTTAGGTCTTGCAACTTCTTTCAAGTAAGATATTAGTTGCTGTTACATAAAGTAGAATTTAAAATACTAATTCGAAAAATATTGATATCGGTGATTTTCATCCATATGAGCGAAAAGTGGGTGAATTTTGTTGTAACGAGCAGTTTCTGTTCTTATTTGTCACTTTTTAGGAAAAAATACTCTCCGCTACAGAAGATGGCGGGTGTCCTTTCAAACATTTCGATGATAGTAATCTAAGACAAGTGTTACAAAAACTCCTTCCTAGCAAAGAGGATGATGTCGAAGTTATGATATACGAAAGGAAAGAGAATCCTAGTTTAGCTTGCAAATTATTTTATGAAAATGTTTTTAAAATTATTACTGATAATTGCATTGCCGACAATATTAGTTTCAGCAACCCTGTAGAATATTATCTGTCTCTGAAAAAACATATTAGTAAAAACAGTATAGACAGTGCCATTCAGGCTGTAGGACCGGTGGCAGTTGGTGAAAAATAGTCATATTTTGATAATAGTTTCTTGCATCAATACATAAAGATAAATGAATTAATCCATACAAAGGAAATATGTTTCACCTATACCTCTGACTTTCGGCACATACAGATGTATATTTTTTAATCTCAGTGTGATAAAATTGATCTTTATTTTATATAATTTTATAAAAAATTCTTGTGTTATTGATCTATCAATTTGTAGGATTTTATTTAACTGATCTTGTATATGTAATTTTGTCAAATAAAACAATTATTTTGTTAAATAGGGGTTTCCATTAAAAAAATCATTTTGGTACAATTTCTGGAAATCAAGGAATTTCCACAAAACATGAATATTTTTTGGATGAGTTTTTACCCTCCAATAGTCATAACAGTAGATAGGGACACATTTAGGAAAATTAAAACGGGTACCATTAAAAATCATAAAATTCTAAACGCAAAACATAATTTTACTCCTTTTCTATTAAAACAAAATATTCCATGGTATATAAAACTCGAAAATAGTAAATAAATTAGTCTATATCAACCTATTTGGATTTCGAATCACTAGATGTACTGCTGTTGTCTATGCTATGTCGTTTATACAAGGCTCCATTGCTTCATCCATTATATTATCGATTTGCCACATTTTCACCTCCATTTCTTGCCATACATACTGAACACATTTTTTCCACTTGTCTGGAGTAATATGCAGTATCGCTTCTTGCAAAACATCAGCAAATTTAAATGAGGTTTTGTCTGCAACAAAGTGCTTTATGTCGGACCAGACGAACTCAATCGGGCTGAGTATGCAGTGGTACGGCGGCAATCGTAACACAATTTTATTTTCCGCTTTTGCCATTTCGTCAACGATGTATTTATTATATTGCTTCTTGTTGTCATTTACAAGACGCAGTAATTGGGCCTTTACCATCGTATCGTCGAATGGTATATTTTTTGAATAAAGCCACTCTTGGATATCACATTTTTTTGAGGATGTTCTGGGAATTTTATACAACTTTCTGCAATGATACGGAGCATCATCTAGCACGATTACGGAGTTTGCTTCCAGTTTAGGTAAAATACTGGAAAACCACTTCTCAAAAGATGGGCAGTCCATTTCGTTGGAGTCCCTACTTTTTTTAAGCTCGAATATGCACAGAGCATCAGGGAGAAAACCATTTTCGCTGCCAACGTGGCAAATTATAAGCCCTTTATCTAAAAAAAATATGTTTGTTACTTTAATGTTAATTGTAAAAAGTAATTACTAAAAACTAAGGATAGTTGTAAAACCAAGAGCTGGGTTTTTTTTGTTCAAAATTGTTTTATTTGTGAGTGTTAGTTCCAGATCTTTGGGATATTTAAAAATATTTTAATAATCTTAAATCACATACTTTTTACCTGACGGATTTTTTAATCCAACAGAAAAGCTGTCCAAACATGCTTGTCTGGATGATGTAACAGACTTTTTGGGTTTTGTATGGCCTGCATTGATCCATGTTTCCCCAAGGTAGTAAATTTTGCGATTTTCGTTTCTGTATCTTTTAATTGTGGTTAAATAGCCTCTCCTCCAACGTCTAATTTCATCCCTGTCTAGCAACAAGCTACTGTTTTGACATTTTTGAAATTTGAATTTTAATTTTTTTAGTATTTTTAAAAAAGTGGTTTTTTTAAAATTAGGTAAATTTGGATCATTATTAACAGCTTGTAATACTTTAACAATTGATGGACTTTCGTTCCTAAAAAAGAAGTCGTAGACTTTTCCCCTTATTGCAGTTTTATCGAAATTGCATATTGAATCGAATGTTGTCCTACGATTTTGAACTGATTTTGGAGCAGATAGAGTTCCTGTAATTTTATATTCCTTGATTATATTCCGAACGCTGCGGTTACATATCCCTGTTTTATGTGCTACTCTTTCCTCAATATCGCCAAGAAATATGTCTGGATTTTTCAAAATTTCTGTTTTATAAACATTTAAAACAACTTTCTTTATTTTCACATTGAGATGTCCTATTCTCCGCCTCTTTCTGGGAGGATTTGCAGTATTTGTGCCAGTCACTTCATCGGCAGAATCGGTACTAGACATCTTAAATTAATGAACATAAAACTGCGAATACACAACACATTAAATTAAAACTATAATACAATGCGAAGGTACAGCTTTCATTAGGACTTATTATAGTTTTCTTTTTTTTGACGAGATCCAATTTTCATTACTTTACTATTATTGGTGTTTCTAGGATTTTTCAGGAAACCCTTGAAGAAAAAAAAATTCTAGGTATATTGTTGTTTTAATCATAATAAATTACACAATCAAAATTTCATACCACTTCTTGTCCTTTTACCATACATACACATTTTTAGCGTATAATGCACACTTTCTTTGTAAACAAAACATAACCCATACATTTGACAGTACTGTACTGTCAGGGCCAGGGCCCGAGAACTTATACTTGAAAATATGGGGACACTGGGAACCACGTGACTTGAGATGGATATACAAGTTGGGGAAAGAGTCTATAGATGTCGCCACAAAGATTTTGTAGAATAAATTTTGACAATTGCAATTATGAATCATTCATGTCATTCTTATTGCTCATGTTTATTGTTGGTTAGGTTTGGCGAGTGTTGGTGTGTGTTTTATTTGTGTTTTTAGTGTGTTTTATTAGATATTTCATTCACATTTATTTATATAACATAATAATGTCTGATCATCATATAATCACATTTTTTTATTAATAATAAAATGTTTTGTTTTGTTTGTTTTTAATAAAAAATGTGATCAGAGGTAGGTAGTTTTTTTTATGGATATCAACACAACGAAAAATTTAAAGTTGCATAATAAATCTCTATTACAAGAATTAATCAAAAATTGGTTTAGTAAAATTATTTACTTGTAATATTTTTTTATTCGCCGTGAAAGCTAATACAATATAGAAAGCACTGAAACTCTATAATCATTTCCACTCTTTTTTTTTCAAAATATGTACTGAAATTTGAAATTTTTTCAACAAACATTTTAAAAAGTTACAGTATCAAAATTATTTCTTATTTTAAGTAGGAAGACTATTACAGCATTTAAAAGTGTCTTTAATGCTTGAGTGATTTTAATGCTTTTTATCAAATGTACTTATTTTCTCATGGTGACAAAAAAAAATTATTTACGTGAAAATTATTTTACAAAATCAATTTCTGAGTAATCTGTGTAGGGTGAGATTTGTTATGTAATTTTAAATTTAGCGGCGGCAGAATACCTAAAACAAATATTGAGTAGGTAGGTATATAGTTGTAGAGCGTACAACTAGATGGCGCTTGCATCTTTTACCGGCTATAGGTAATTTAACTCACTGTATTACCGATAATTCCTAGAAAAGGAAAGCAATAGAAGTTGGAGAAAGTGTCAACAGTTAGCGTTGTTAATGACCACGAAATTTGTTCAAGTTTCCTATCTATAGTATCATTTATCTAGGTGTACTGTCAAACGTAAATCAATGTACTCATCAGCGTTGCCAACCAAATAAAATCAGGAACATGCTCAACTTAAAAAACCTGAAAAATAAATTTTCACATCAAAATAAATATTTATTTATGCTGTGCTTTTACTTTGTAATAAATTCTATGTCGCCTAGAAAATGGCTGCTCCCTTCAGGGCTGTCAACTCTGACAAAACAATATTTTGAAAATTCGACAGCCAGTGGTGAAATTTCATTTTACAAAATTTCCCATGAATTTAAAATATTGAATTTAGGAATGTACTTACCCTTAAATAGTTTAATTAAACTTTTTGCGTTAATTTTGACTGAGAAACACATAATAGAAACCGAATTAAGGGACACGCTATTAATTTGTTTGCTCTACAACAGCGGTCTTCAAACTTTTACGACTTACGGAATACGGCCAACTATGTATGTAATATATTTATAAATAGGTACTTCGATTAACAAAATCAATATTCCACTAATTAAAAACTAAGACTTTAAAGTTTAAATGACTGGGATGTGCTTGTTAAGCTCTTATAGTAACTTTTAATTAAGAGTATAATTTTTTTAATTTTGTAGTATCGATATTGTTAATTTAAAATTTCTGAATTTTTAACTGATTGTGAGTCGCAGAATGCCCAGAGAGATTGCGTGGGAACCCCAGAGTTCCGCGGAACACAGTTTGAATTAAATACCACTGGTCCACAGAAAGGTCATACCTACGTATCCGATTTTATTGTTTAATCGATGATTTTATCATTGTAGGTCACTATTGGCTGAATAATACAAAACAGTAATTTCATAATTCTTTATTTTTATTATATACATATTTACTTTATAAGGGCAACGGCCAAAAGTACCTTACAGTGTAAGGTACTGTGGTATAATTTTTGTACTTATTTGTTTAACAATTTTGATTTTCACTGAAATATCTCAAATAAATAATTTATACCTACACACACTAAAACTAGTGAAAACAGAACTGTCAATGTATCTTTTTACAACCCTAATATCTTATACATTTTATAATAAGCTCTAGATATATTTATTTAATAAAAAATGTGAGTATTAAGAATAGGAAAAAATAGAGTTACTTAGATGCCTACATTTAATTTTTGTAGATAAAAAGTAAAATCCTCAGATATCTACATTGTTTTCTACTCTATTTGATGAAGTTCATGTGCAAATGGTTCATACAAAGTTAACGTTAATTGAGAATGAATATTTTTATTCAATTTTAACCCCTTGAAAAAATTATTTATACGTTAAAAAAAATTCAGCTAAAAACATTAAACATCAGACATATTTTCGCGGCATACAATTAAACAGAGCATATAAAGAAAAATAGGGAAAGTATATCTTTTTTGAGCCAATAAAGTTGAGTATCAGTCGCAAATCATTTATTTAGACAGTTTTTGTGCTAATATTAATTTTAATTATTACAAACAGGCAGTCAGTTTTGTATTGAGTTAAGCTCCTATCATTTTCTTTACAGTGTAACCTGGTATAGAATAAAAGAATAATAGTATAATTATTGCTAAACCTATGATAATGAAAAGCTTCAGTATAGTCCACTTGTAATTGTGCCATATAATGTACCTGATTGACTTCAGCGGATTCATGAACCACATAAACGAGGAATCTGGTCGGCTGCAAAAGAAAAAAATATATTTTAGTAATGATTACATTGTAAATAGTATAGGGTAAATTAAGAATAGATATTTCACTTTTTTTAATGAATAGATACATGTTACACATTTAAGATTCTCCCAGTGTCCTATATACCTACTTACTTTGGTTTTTCTAAGGGATCTGGTTCATTTCTACCCATGCCAACAGGCACTTTCTCTGCTTCCTCCTTGGTTAACAAATGGATTTCCGCTTCCACCTTACCAGTCAATTCCATTTCCTCGTTATCTTTTTTTACGAAGAATGGCCACCAACCTTTCACCCTTTTCTGTTTAAATATGTTTACCATAGGTACAGAACCGTCAGTCTTTAACATGTCTAATGTACAAAGCTTTGACGATTTCGCTCCTCTGGGAAACCGATTGAGATCCAGAGTTATGGCTCCTGCAATATAACAATTAGTTGAGAAGGTGTATGTTGCTCCTAGATTGTATTTTTTATTTAGATAGTATTATGAAGGCTACTTCAATGTTAAAAGTACAGAATTGCCATCAGTATTACCATACATGAGTAGAATAGTTCGATGAACAAAATGCAGAAGAGAGTTAATTGAAAAACTGAAAATTTTGATTCTCGACTTCTCAGTTTCCAGCTTAGGCGTTTCCTTTCGTGTCATATTCGTGCAAGTGGGAAAAAACGTGTTATTATGTTCACGTTTTAGTTATTCCAGCGTGTTTTTAAAAATGGAATTGTGTGTTAGTGGCTAATCTGTTTAATAATCAGAGTAGTCGTAAATAACCGAATTGAACAGATCAATAATGTTGTATGATAAAAAATCTTTATCATGCTTTAAATAGTGCTAAATGTTTAAAAGAGTGGAATACGTGTCAAGAAAAAATGATATCTTTTAATGGTTAAATGAAAAACATACAGTGTGACCCATTTGTTAATGTTAATGTTAATTAAACTCTAGTAATGTGGTATTTTCTCACCCAGAAAATCGTCTGCTGAGAAGTGGTCCGCATCCCATACTTGTAATTCCAATCTTGCGGGAATTTTACATTCCGTCTCGTCCCACGAAAAGAGCGACTCCTTTCTGGATATCACAATTTTTTGTTCGGCTACCATGTAATCGAACGGGAATATGAACCTCCAGTTGAAATTACCTTCACCGGTTAACGAGCGATAATGAATGTCTGTACACTGACAGTCTTCTTGACCTTTTAACCACCTATCAATAATATAAAGGTATCAATTCTCATTACCGAAAAGGTTGACGAACTTACGCAGTCAAAGGACAGTATAAATTCGATTTTTTTCAAGTTGTTGTTCTTGGGCTAGGCTGTGTAGTGGCGAACATAAATATCTACTTACCCTTTCACGTAAATATCTGACATTTTTTCACCGGTGAAGAAAGCGTCATCTTCCAGTACAACATCGTCTGTATTCCATATGATGACTCTCATTTCGTAACTCTTAGGCTTCCTGGGCGATATGTCAAGCGGTGGGCCGGGTAACGGCATGTCCATTGGAAACATGTCGACCCACATTTCTAATTTTCCCTGTTCTATGCCAGGCTTGTCGGGGTTGTAGAGAGGCCTTGTTTCCACATGCTCCGGAACCAAGGCACAGCCTATCTTGGTGAACTCGTCCCACCTGGATTTGCAGAGACAGAGACTTCAGAGAGCTCAGTTTAATAAAAATGCATTTGAATAATTTCTTTATTTGCGAAGGCAGCCATAATAAAAAAATACTACAGAAAAGATTTTATTAAAGTGAAAAGCAATTTTTATTAATCAATCATTATTTTCTTAAATGTTTCTCAAAAGTAACGCGGGATTTGATTTCTGCACCAGTTTCATTCCGATAAGTTGGCAGCATTGTGCAGGATCACATGTTGTAGTAAACACGTTGCGGTTAGACAAAACGGAGAGTATGTAGCTGAGACTGTGCGCACACTACATGCAATTTTCGGTAGAAGGGACGCCCCGAATGAAACAACTGTGAAAGGATTAGTTACTAAATTTGAACAAACACCCTTTCTCCAAAACTGCAAAGTTTTAAGCGTAATTGTCCTTAAAAGCTTTGCTTTCGTCCTCGCAGGGACTATACTCGCCAGGACCCGCAATACAGGTCGTTTTCTGCCATTTTTTGGCCTCTTTGTGTCTCATTGTATCATCATGGGCCACTATAGATGTAGCTTTGAGTTACATCTTTTATTAATATTTATATTTACCTATGCAATACTGCCAAGGCCATGTGTTCTTCCGCTTCCCTCGACCTGTAAAAGTCCACGTCTTCGGTCAGCACCGAAAAAACTTGTTTGCCAATTTTCACCTGCCCGTCTGCGTAAACTGGAGGTTCCACCTTGGCGTCCTTACAGAGTTTTGCTAGGGTCTGGGTCGGTTTCATAGCGTCCCTCCAAGCGTTGTAGCCCTGCCTTAAATTGCATATCCACACGTTAAAATAACGTACAATAGTTAGGTTTGAAGTTTCAAAACTTTAATATAAAATGCAATTATTATTTTTTGCAATAATTATCCATATTTGGCACTATCACTATCCCACTTCTGATGTTAGAAATCAGTTTAATTTCTAACATTTATTTGAAAGAAGAATATCTTGTTTAATAATGACGAAATACCTTATCAGGAGACTTTTTTAAAGTCATCTGTAACGTTTTTTGAAATTTATGTCTAGACCGGCAACTTGAAGCTTAAGCTTTAGTTCTGGTTAAGGATTTGAAATTGTCCTTCATAAGTTATCCATAAGATAAGAATTTAGTACTAGAATCACATTTCAAAATACACTACGGGTACTTTCAGTAATGAAATGTCAGCAGTTGATCGAAGGATTAACGTCGAAGACAAACTACTTGGTGGGAGATAACAGTAACTCATTGTCTTGAAATAACGGGTTCTGTCTAATATCTTGCAAGCTAAGCGCTTGCACTACGTGCATTGCCTTCCCACAGGGGATTAAGTCTAAAACGTGACCGAGAATAATTCATTTTAAATGGACGTCTATCGATGTCGTTAATAAATTGGTAACATATTTCTTGGAAAGACAGATAAATCAAGTTTCATTTAGCAACTCATCCTACTTGAAAACGTTATTATAGATTACAAATAAACAAGTAATGACCAGTGGGGTAGGTAAGGATCGTGATATATGATTCATATAACAATAAATAACACTTACTCCTCGTATTTCTCCGGGAGGCCGCAACTGGCCCTGTGCCGACTGTAAAATCTATTTTCTAAATCGATTTTCGTCTCGCCAACCATGTCATCGGAACCGACCAGGTCCCAGTCGTAAATCTGGACCGTCAGTAGCGAATCTTGCGGAAAAGTTGCCTCGATCTCGAAACATCTGGAATTGATCGCCTTATTTATTACACAGGTGAATTATAATTTCTAGTACAATTTTTCCAGATGTGTGTTCAGACACACACAACTAGGCTTCAAGACTTCTGATTCGTGCCTCGAAAAGTTTTCGGTTTTTATCCTTGTCCCCAGGTACCTACTTTTATTACCCTATCTTAATTAACACTTGTCCGGGTCATTACCTACTCGGTTTGTGCTTATGTACCCTAATGAACAACAACTAATTTATGTTTACAGCCTACTTATTCTAATCTCATTTGCTAAATACATTTATTTGGGATAATATCGGATAATTCAAAATGTAATTTATATGGCTCGTAAATTCCCAGAAAGCAAAATATATTTATTGGGGCAGACACTAAATGTAGTTGAAGCGTACCGCTACATATGTTAGGCAAGTAAATTTTTTTTAAAAAGCGTAACAGATTTAGTCATAGGCTTCTCAAAAAGCGCCAATTGTATTGTGGAATAGTCAGTTTTAATTTAGGAATTGTACTGTAAATGAGTAATATTATTATTAATTAACTTATTTGTATTTGAGCACATTGAATTTTTATGTGGTTCTTATTTCTTTTCCCAAGTCTAGAGCAAAAATCAGATAATAACATAAAAAAACAGTTGTGTAGGCAATCGCACCACCGTGTTAATAAAGTGATTGCGCAATTTGACCCTCCCTGCAATTTAAATATTCTAAGAGGGTAATTTTGTAGGGTAGGGGACTGAAACTGGATTCGTCACGATTTCGTTAAAATGTGCACCCCTTGATTTGGTACTTGACGTGTTCCAGCGATTTTTCAGAAAATTATTACTTGCAAATTTATTCAAAGTAGCTAATTTTCGTTGAGACTTCGCCATCTCAAATTCAATTTACTGAGATAAAATAGAAATTTTCTTTATTATATATTTTTAGTATTGACTTTTGTAATTTTACTTTACTTTAAAAGGCATTAAGAGAATACCAAATCATGTCTAATTCAATGCTGGACGAGGCTTTAGTCAGCAGAGTAGTTGTTTCTTACAATATATACGATGCTGTCAGATATCATATACAGGTGATTCACAAATGGTGACCAAAAATGAAACGCTCGTATTCTTTGGTGAATTTAAGGGAAGTCTCCTATGATGTTTTTAACACCTTCGATATTCGAATATAATGCTTTTTAAAATTATGTAGTGGGATGCCTACTTACTTGCCAAAGACCGGATTGAGCTGTTTCGAAATATAATTGTCTTTATCGCTTATCCTTTTCGATCCCAATTGTAACACTATGTATGGATCCGCTTTACCGTTCAAATCCATCGGATGCAAGTCGTTCGCTTTAACTATGTACACCCTGACTAACACCCTGATGGGGTCGTTCGAAGGCAGTCCTTGAAAGAACCCGTACTGAGGGTCGAAGCCCATTATCGTTTTGTCGTCTATGTCTTTCGGTAAAGGCCATTTGTACACTTTTATAGCACCCTGAAAAACAAGTGTGTTTTAAATATTAAGGCTTACATTTTGACAGAAACGAATAGAAGATGTATTCATAACAGTTTCGGCAATGTTATTTAAGTAACAGTAATTCAATTATGTCGAGTGTATACTTTTATTCTTACCTTAAAATAACCAACAACTCTACTCTCGTCTTCGAAATCTTCTCCAGTCTTTTTTCCTCTATATAGTTCGAATGTATGCAACCATTCTTTAAATTCATCAAATTCTGGTCTTTGCTCTAACTCCGTAGGATATATCTACAAAATATATGTATATGTACAGAGAGTGTTTGAAATAGATGCGCTGTTTCAAAGGACTCACAGAAAAGGTGAATTTTTACATCTTTTAGTGCCCCTTTGATAGAACGTACTTATTTCAAAAACAGCCTGTACATATACATGTACCGTTTATTTAACACTTTTCAGTAAGCAACGTATGGTTTAAAGTGTGATATTTTCAAAATAAAAAAATGTCAAATTAAAGAAATTCCTTTTAGCTCGACAGAGTCTCCTCCATTAAAGACTTTTATGCGTAGCAGTTACACAACATTTACTACAGAACTTATCTATGGTTTTACAGACAAATTACCTTACACAGCACCGGTTTGTATTTGCTCCGCTTCCTGACGCTCTTGGGACTGATCCTGGCGGCGAACCTCGACGCCGTCGCCGCCGTCTTGAATCCGAACCGTTTTCTTTGCTCCCCTTGGCCCGGACTCTTATCCGAACTGTTTCCGGAGTGGGGATTGTTGTCGTCGTCGGTGTAGACTTGCAAATTTCCGTTCTGATTAAGGACCTTCTTCGCCTCCTTTGAGTCCTCTATCATCCTCTCTATCGACGCAAAGTATTTCGTCCACCTAAACGATAAATTGCCTTGTTTCTTCGAAATTAGCACAAAAGGTACATCATTTTTTTTTAAAGGAGCCTAAGTTTGTTAAATAGTCATTGGGAAAATATTTCTTTTACAAACCAATCTTTGCTATCTTCTTCGTCCTCGACGTCGTCATCAATGCTGTGTTTCCTTTTCTTGTTTAACTCGGTCTTCATCTTCTTTGTGGCATCTTGCGTTCCATAACCTAAATAGAAAAAACGTACCAAAATATAAATGCACCTGCAAATAATATAATGAAAAGCTTAAAATAATCATTAATTAATTTAATAACTTTATCATAACAAATGTATAGTAGGATCGTATTCGATGGAAAGTAGAGCAAAAAGTTGTCGGTCTTTTATCAAAGGAAAATCGTATCATCAATTTTAGGAGGCGTAAGATGAATCATTTCAAATTTAAAATGAAATTAAATGTTATTCAATTTCTAAAACCCTTAAAAGCGTATGGCACTGGATCCCTTGTTAGGCAATGATTTATTACTTTGCATCGAATATGATCCTATTATAGAGCTTTAGCGATTTTAAAAAAATGTTGATAGGTGTTAAATATTGAAGCAGAAATAAAAAAATATCGTATGAGGAAGGAACCTACCTATTGAAATGGATATATCCTTAGGCAGTAAAGGACTCTTCTCTTTGTCACTGTTGCTGCAAGACACCTTAGTCGGGGATATTTGGTTGTTTCCTACACTGCAATCCAATGCTTTCAGTTGGTTCAGAGATTTTTTCCTCTCCTCCGCCTCCCTTTCTTTCTTCGTTAAGGGCGTGTACATGTACTTGTGGATAGAATTGATCATATGTGTGCCTACAAGGGTGTACCTTCCAAAACTTCTGCAGTCCACTGCACGAATCGTCAGCGGTGGCCTGAGTGAAAAAGGCAGTATTATCAGTATCGTTGCACACAAGAAAATTAATGTTACTTTTATTATTAATAAAATAATCCGAATTCTTGACGCACGCACCGATTTTCATGAAATTTGGTGAGTAAGCTCATTTCACCCTCCTTTACGAAAGTTACATATCGATAATGTGTGCTTATTGTTTTTAGGGGGTGAAAACTATCCTTTCTTGCAAAAAACGTAAAAATCATATATTTAAGTGTTATGTCAATAGAATAAGCATTCTTTTATGTTTTGAATAATAATTTTTGATTTGTAACAACATTTCAACCCTTAAAATCCACAACTTATGAGGAAAAATGTTTTGACTGAGCAATAATGAAGAATTGAATATTTTTTACTGTTTATGAAATAATACATGATTTATTGCAACGTTTCAACCATCCTTATTGTAGAAAATAAAGCAAAAAATTTTTTTCACATCTTCATAGCATTTATGAAAAACTCGTCACTGTTTATAATATTACTGATGATTCATTGCAACGTTTCAACTTTAAATACAACCCTTAATAAGGAATTGAAGAATTTTTATCTGCTTGAAAACACTCAATGATACATTACTAAATTCAACGAGATTACTTAAAACTCCAAACATAAATTATGTAATTAGTGAAAGGGAAAACAAAAATTATTTGTGTATTATACAATTATAGTTTATTATCAGAAATTTACATATCATCTAAAGAACTATCATCACTGTCGACTTCCTCTGTTTGAACATGTGCGTGTGTGTGTTTGTGCGTGCATTACGCCTCGGAAACTATCGGAAATTAAGCCATTTACACGATCCGACAATTTTCACTGAATAATACAATTCGTTTTTTCACGATCACTTTTTAATTTTTAATATTTTTCATCGCTCCAAAAAGCAGTTTGCAGGGAATTGCAAGAGCTACAAATCAATCTAAAAGTTGAAGGGTCTTGAACTCTTCGGTTTCGAGATTTTTAGGTTTTAAGGGCTCAAAGAAGGTGGTCCTTACACGCAAATGCAAACTAAAAAACGTAATATCTCGGTTAATTTTGCTCTACAGAAAAATTGAAAGAGAGCAAAAATATTATAAACAAAAAGACCTTTAATTTTGAACACTTACATTTTTCACGTATCTTGTTTAGTTTTTGAGTTATTTCGACAAAAATGAAATTTTTTTAAAAATAATTTTTTTTTTTTCATTATTCCAAACTTTTTTTTAATTTAGGCATTCTAAATCGGTCAAACTTGCAGAGCCTATTATTAGTAGGTACCTAAATCAAGTCAACTTTACATGGATTACGCTTAGTTTCTAATTTTATGGTTCAGCCATAGATTTTAATGTTGATTTTTTCTCCGAAAAAATGAGACGACCATTTAGCACTGTAAAAAAGGGTTATATTAATTTTCTTCGAAAAATTAGTTCTTTCGCTATTATTTCACGGTAAAAGGTTCGATTTTACTTTCCGTAAAATAAACAATCACCTTTAGAGAGTGATAACTCGGTTATTATTACATCTACGGTAATCAACAAAAAATGAATCGATTCGTTATTTCAAAAGCTTTATTTTTGCTTAATATGGGTTTTTCGATAAAACGCAAGATTTTTGAGTTATTTATCAAAAATGGTTGAAAAACATGCACTTTTTAGATGAAAAATTTTCAATCACTAATAACTCGGAAAATATTAATTTTTGGAAAAAACGTTATAGAGCACTTTTTGCTTAGAATTTATCCCTCTATTGGTTATTGATGGGTGCCTTCATTGCCACCCCCGAGAAGGGGTGGCATTCGCCCCCAGGGTGAAAGCACGCATCGGCACTATGCAACATTTATTTCTTGGGCAATTTTCTACTTACTGTTAAAATTTCACGTCAATCGGTGCATGTGTCAAGAATTCAGACCTAAAAACCGTCATATAGGTACTGATAAGTATTTCAACATTAGCTCTACTGTATATCTCATCTATATTACTTTATTCCTACCTGTACAATTCCTGCTCGGGTAGATCAAGATCAAGGAACTTCACTGGAGTGCTGAAGTTCGGATTCTTTTTATAATTTTGGATGATGCTGGAATACAGAATGTGGCCAGAGCACTCAATATCAACTCTGGGCTTATCCACGGTTAGGAGGTGGATCCTTTTCAGATCCCGCAATCCCCAGAAAAGCACCTCGATGCGGTATCTGGCCAGCGTCGGTCTTATCCCTCGCGGCACGGGTAAGAGTGGACCTACGTGTTTGGGGTCGGTCTCGTGGTAGATCGGTATGTCTTTGGGGTGAGGCAGGGCGGGCAGGGATCCTCCTTCTATTTCGTTGGGGAGTTCTAGCAGCTCGAAGGTTGCTAGGAGTTCACCAGCGTGGTCAGTCCCTCGCCTTATCGTGAAACTAAAATTGTTACGTCCTTTTATAAAGTTTTTAATCAACTTGGATTGTTTGGGCATTCGGAGCGATTCAAGTTTGGGTTAGAGCAGGTTGGAACGTTTTAATAATTTTTTTTTAACCTAGTACCTGAAAAGAGAATGGCAAATAATGCCATTTCCGGTTATCGTACGCACGGGGTTTCCTCCAAATTAAATACCTACTAACCATTCCAGGGAGGGCGGAAATCTCGGCTTGGCATACGGCTCGTCCCTCAGCTTCACGAGAGGCTTCGCCAGCGTTCTCCCGATGAATTCCGATTTGCCCACTTTGTCCTGATCAAAAATTTCAATTACGATCGGCTGGGGCTCGTGCTTTATCTCATCGGCCGTTCCGTATATCAGAATCTCCTCGAAAATTAACAGCTCGTCCCAAGTGGGGCTCAACGTTTCGTCGATTACTTGGGTCGTTCTGCAGAATTCCCCGGCTATGATGCGCGCGAACGGATCGGACAGGCCCGAGGCGTCGCTGCCGATCAGAGACCTGGCTTGGTAAACGTGAGCGCGAAGCTGGAACATCTGGAAAGGGGAAATATTAGAGTTGTTTTAGATTTGCTTTACTGAATTATAAGAATTTTTAATTATTAATTAATCGAAAATGGTTTATTCTTCCAACGAGATTTGTTTTCATTGAAATATTACTTAGTAAAGATTAAATGCTGCACATATTAACACAAAAATCTTTTTAACATCATAAAACGGTTAAAAAAAGTGAATCACGTCTGCAAAGTTTTAAAAAAATGGTTGTATGGGGAAAAACCCATAGAAATATCAACATCCATCTGAAGCAGTCTGACGTCACGATGCGGAATAGGCTGCCGCGCGAGAATTGGTGGTTAGGTTAGGTTTTCATGTAATAGTCTCTTAGGTTTGCCTTTACTGATGTATGCGTACCATTGTATCCTTTGTTTTACAGTTTGATTAAATTTTAATTAATATAAACGGTTTTTAAGAAAAAATACTCGTTTATTTCGAATTTTAAACACATAATACAAAAGTAAATGATAAATAGCTTAAGTATAATACACATATTTGATTTCTCCCGAAAATTTCTCGGTCTCCGAGATAGCAATAAATAACATTAATGTGATTTTATTAAAAATTAATCTTTATAATTTAAATATTAAAAAGTTAAAAGTATGTATATTTTAAATTTCCAATATTTCCATTTACCTAAAACTTAATAAAAACTTTTGTAATTTTATTTTTCATCGATTGTTTTGAACTTGTTTCATCAAAAAAATTATTGATGCATTTGTACTTCCAAAAACAAAACACTCACTTTTACACTGTTTTTCATGTTATCGTCACAAATAAAAGTGAAAAAATTATACTCAAATAAAGAATCTAACCTAAGGTAAACGGTAAATGGGTTCAGCTGTCAGTTGGTGGTCCATTCCGCAAAGCGACGTCATACGCGGACTCACTGGAGGTACCGTTTGCTAGCTTCGTTCAGTATAATTATTTTTTATTATTTTCAAGAAAAAAAAATTTTTACTTGTTTCTGTGATGTTAGGGACAAATCGTTTCAACGTTTTTTTTTCTACGTTGGCTCCTTATTCTGCCAATCAAATTTTAATGGGCTGTTATATTTCGGTACAGGAAACCATAAAAGTCTGACCCAAACGTCTCGCGGTGGTTTCTTATGCAATTTACTAGATCATCGAGCATCGAGGTGAAATGGTCGACCTCTATAAATCTACTTAAATGTGCCTGCACAAAGTATTCGGTAGAAAGTAATGTGAAAAGTGTGGGTCGGAATTTAGTTAGTTGCTGAAAGTTTAGTCATCGAGACGCTGGTTCTTTTTTTAAATGGACATTTAATGAAAGTCCTTCAAAACTTAGTTTCCAAGAAATCTAATATACTATTTCGAGTATGCATTAACAATCCTGAAATAGCTGTTAGTTCGTAGTTAATTAGGGCGTTCTTTCTACTGAAAATTCCAGGCACAGTCTCAGCTACACACTCTCAGTACTTGTATTTAATTTTCACAACCTTCATATGTATTGATGCCATTTTTTTTATAATAACCTACCGAAGTAATTTAATTTGCAGGAATAAGGAAAATATCCCCACTTCCAGATAAATATGCTTATACTTTTACAAGGGCGTTGCCAAGGGGGGCAGGGAGGCAGCTGCTCCTACTAGAAATTCGAAAAAAGTACAAAACTTTTCTTAAGCTAAGAAAACATTAAATTGGAAATTTTTATTTAAATATTTTATTTACTTAAAACTAATTTTGAAAATTAATATCCTGCTTTATTTTTTGTAAAAACAATTGTAATACTTAAATTAGTATAAATATTTGTTGACAAAAGAATTTAAAAATATAAAATTTTATGTTAAAAAGTAATAGTAGTAATAATAAGTCATATTTTAAAAATTTAGCTCTGGAATTTTAAATTAAAAAAAATAAATTTTTATCTATCGGATTCAGAATAAAAATTTAATAGCAATGGTGACTATAGACAGAAAGCTTATTTTTGACAACCATGAAGATTTTATTAATAAAGTGCTCAACAAATTTTCAAAAAATCCTAGATTATGTTTTACCTAATTTTCGTTGAATTTCTTTTTATATTTTTTGTATGTTTTTCTTGTTTTGTTAAAAATATTTCTAAAAAAAATTAATTCACCTATTTCTACCTATAATTTATATTTCTCCCATCCTCTCTCTTATCTTATCCCCCCCCTCCTAGCCCATTGCTGGCGACGCCCTTGATCTTTTGTACGGATAGCCTTACAACTTGGTTTCTTTTTTATCATAAAAATGGTAACTTTTCAATTTTTTTCCTCATACTACTAACAGTTTTTGAGTAAACAATTGTTTTATTAATCATCATCAATACATTTTCGATACAAATCTGATTTAATTGCCAGTAAAATTTTGATTTACTTGATTTGATAAAAACAACGAAATAATGGTTTGAAGCATTTACAAATTTATAGCCAGTATTTTTTTTTTATTTTCGTACCTCCAAAAGTGACGCCCGTCCTTCTGGGATTTGAATAAGGAGACAAAAAGGAATTGAAAGTCAAGAGTGGAAAATTTTCCGATTGTTTTTCTTCGTTGAGCTATTGAAAAAATTATTCAAAAAACCAAAAAAATGAAAATCCATTTTTTTGTCGCAAAACTGAGGTCTGTGCTTATGGGGACCAAGAGAAATAATTTATATCAATAGTAAGTAAGTATAGTCTCCGATTGTCGGTTAGACCTGAGTGTAAGGAATTATTTTAACCTGAAAAGGATAGAGAAAAACATTTTAATAATAAAAATGGAAAGGAAAAAAGTTATATACTAAAACCGTGATAATAATAGAAATTGTTTCTACAAAAGGTGTTCAAATAAGTTGCTCTCTACTTCAAGACAAAGATTATCACGATTCAACATTGAAGCATGAATTCTTTGTAACATCTCTTGGTCTATTAACGCGACAGCAGCGTGTATACGGGCTTTTCTGGATTTACAACAGGTTCACTGTCTTTTAAATAACCTCAGAAGAAGGGGATTCAGATCTGGTGATCTACGAGGCCATGGTCCACCTCTTCAGATCCATCTGTCTGAGAAGTTTTGATTCAGATAAGATCATACTCGTAAACAATAATGTGATGGAGCTCCATCATGTTGAAACCAATAATTTAGTCTAATTGCTAACGGAACGTCATCCAGCAATGGTAGTTGCAGTAAATACAGCTCTCAATTGCATAATTATTTAATAACCCATCCCAAATGTTTATTTTTAGTTTTTTTTGGATAATTTTTTTGAATTACTCAACAAAGAAAAAGAATCGGAAAATTTTCCAGTCTTAATTTTCGATTTGTTTTTGTCCCCTTAATCAAAATTCAGGACGGGCTTTTGGGACACCCTGTATAATTTCGGTTACTATAAAGAGAAATGGAATTTCCTTTTAAAAACACCCTATATATAACGAAATAAAGAACGCACCAGTTAATGTAAAGATTAAAGATTCTATTATTGTTCTGATGAATCAATTAACTCACATGCTTCTCGACGTAATGTATGATCGACGGCGGTAGCGCTCTCGGCCTCTCGACGTTTCGAATTTCCTGCGTCTGCTCGTACCCTTTAGGAATGCCGTTGATGAAATTCTTCTTGTGCTTCAGCATGCCCAGCCACAGGAAGATCTGGAGCTTGGCCGGTATGGACCACCCGCTCGGCCCCATCCCCTTCTTGCCAGGCAGCTGTCGGAATAAGGAATATTAAATTGAAAGTGGAGCGAAAATGTATAAGGTTTCAGTCCCACTGAAATCCTTAAAGGAATATTACGTAACGCTATATAACTGGACTGGATGTAACTCTATATTGGTAGAATTCAATTAACTTCAAACATTGCTAAAGTAGATATAAATATTGAACGGTAAAATAAATTAAACTGGAAAATTTATCTAAATTTAATACAACTATACAGGATGTAAACGTGTAAATGTATTGTGGGCTTTAATTTACCTTCAAGAACATGGTTTGCACCTTTCCGCAATCTTTGCCGCTCTCCTCGTCCACTATTGAATAAATAATGTCCCTGGCCGCAATGCGTTGGTAGGCCTGCCTTTTTCCACCGCTGATGATCCAAAGGAATACATCAGGTAGAGCGTGCTGTGGCTGGAGTTGTTAAAAATTGACGTGAACAGGTATATATTTTTAGTATCACCCATCTAATTTGAAAGAGCATACAGAAGAGGCGCATAATACTCTCGCGTATTGTGGCGTGGTAAAGAGAAATGAGAAAGATCAACAAGCGCGGTGTGACTTTGATCCGTAAGGGGTTAGAAAATCTGGTTTATCAACATATTACTTCTATATTTTCTGGCGTTTATTCTTTGAAACGGAATATAGAACAGCGTAAGTGAAAACAATCAAACAAAAAAACGGGAAAATGTATAAGCGGAAACTACAGGACCAAATTATGTAAGAATAAATTTTTATGTACAAGGTGTTCTACTTAATGAGGTTCGATAGATTTCTTGCGGGGCAGACGGTGCAGGAGAGCCTACACACAGAAAATACTGTTGTAAAAATTCACACAATTGTTCCTAAAATCGCGACAGGAATAAATTGTATCAGACTTTCATACAATATTTTTTGAATATTTAAGAATATCTATAATTTGTTGGTAATAATTTTACAACTGTACAAAAGAATCACATTGTATATGTCAAATTTTCTAACAATTTTTTCCTGTCACGATTTTAGGAACAATTGTGTGAATTTTTATAACAATATTTTCTGTGTGTATACACGGGAGTTTCGTTGTAGTACCAACCTTACATAAACTAATTTGAGCGAACTAAATATAGTAATAAAATCAATATAAAAACCGTATGAAACAGACAGAATGTGGATTGATGAGAAAAAAGTAAAATGTGCAAACCGAGAATCCATATGATTACTGTCAAGAAGCTCAGTGTATGGCAATGAGACGTCGCCTTGTCAAATTGAAGGTTATGACAGAACGTCTATACTGTCCACTTTGCAAAAAGACCTTTCAATTTTTATTTCAAATTGCTATTATATTGCATTAGATCACGTGAAAATTTTATTTAATGTTAATTATTACTACATATGTTGGACCGCCTAGCCGGGTGTCTTGGCCGGTGGATTTCGATCTGCCAAGGTAAGCATCACGGACGCAGGCTGGAATTTGGATGGATGGGCAGGCTCGGGGACGTGGCTGTGGCAGCCTACCAGAGACCTGGGTCGCTCAACATTTGCCGCATGCGTGTGGTCCCCGATAAATGGTAATGAGAACAGAGCAAAGAAAATCTCTGTAACTCAAGACCATGCTATCATACATAAACTGTACGAGACTTTGCCACCAAGCCACCCGTGTAGTAAATAGGATGGTTTGAAGAAGTACTCGAGTAATGAAGGAGGGTATACAAGGGGCCTAAGTGCCGCAGTGGAAAAAACAATTCCACCACCCTCCGACATACATACATACTACATATGTTTTCGACTGGAATAATTTTATAGTCTATAATCGAACTATTCAAATGTAGCGCGTCAGTCGAAGCGTTAAATAAAGCGTACAGCGTTGACATATTTCCTTTCATTGGATCAGATGTTTGTTAAAATTTGTCAAAAAGTTATTTATTCATTCAATTATTTCAATAATTACATTGTAAGTGCATATTTTTATTGTTTTAAAATGTTTAGTAATATTTAATTCTTTAATTACAATTTTATTTTCCCGATCCTAACCATTTTTAAGAGCAATATTCACGTTTGATAAAAGTTTTATCCCTACTCTCATAAGAGCCTGTGTTTAAGAGCATAATTTTAAATATCATTTTTCAAAAAAACTACGTTGGCAATCGATCTGATATTTTTACACGAGGCATTTTGCATATTTATTAACAGATTTCAATTGCTTTGACAACTTTCTTACCATTTTTTTTTTCGGTATCGAACCTCCTTAAGAGGGATTCTGCGTTAGCTCTAGTATTCAAATAAAAGTATTCCAAATCAATTTTTTCATATTTTACTTACTTGTCTAATCTCACTTTATTATTTCAACGCCCTGTATACAAGTATTATTAATATTTTTTAATTTATTTTTGAATGTAAGGCTTATTCTGATATTAGATATAAGACATACCGTTTTGGAGGTATTTTATGATTAAACATGCCATTTGTGCATTATTCTAAATATTTTTCGGTAACTACATATTTCTGTTAAATAATATTTAGGCATCATTTTCATAATCCATTTCGGTGTCGTAAATTCCATTGTAATGTGCCATCCATTTGTATGTTAACACAGAAAAAAATAAGAAATATAGTATGAACATAATTATTATTTCCGTATTGTACGATAAATTGATTTCATCGTATTTTTTGTAACGGGAAATGATTATCGCTTTTCGTTAATGAGAAGTTTTTTTGGGTGAAGCAAGTAACGAGTGATAGGTACATGATATTAGTGAAATAATTACAAAAACATATTTGGGTATCATAAATTAGGCTTAGTGCGCGTGCAGAGTTTAACAGAGCCGGCACGGGGGTTGGTGGCCTTCATAGCTGACTCGCGTTTTGAACTGTTCGATTATTTACGGAACCTTGTAGTAGTTGGCGTCGCGTCGATACCTTTCTTGTTTACGTATGCTGTACACTGTATTCGCCATGTGTATTTAAATAGCTATTTATAAATAGTAACATAATTTACATTAACAACTATTAGTTGAGGGGAAAAGGGAAGAAAAATGCCAAAAGAGAAAAGAAATAGACGGGAATTATTTCAAATGTGGTTTGACAGTGATTCCGAAGATTACAGGGACATACGTATTAAAGGAAATGACCTGTTTACATATTTTCTGTAATTAATATTTTCATTTCATTCGTAATCTGACTACGGTCCTATTAAACTCCGCGCCCGCACTAAGCTTAGTCATAATAGAACAATTTGATCTATTTCTACACAATTTTAAAAGACCTGCTAAGATAATGGAATATTATAAATTGGCTCATTGTGTCAAAAAGAGTAAAAAAT
Organism: Anoplophora glabripennis; assembly: GCF_000390285.2. NCBI lineage: Eukaryota > Metazoa > Arthropoda > Insecta > Coleoptera > Cerambycidae > Anoplophora > Anoplophora glabripennis. The sequence continues at coordinate 404,150 of NW_019416423.1, read as the reverse complement.
AGAAAAGTAAAACTAATATTTCAAGATATTTTTAGAAGACAACATAAAAAATGTATGGAACTTAAAACATCTCCACCCGAAAATATCACAATTTAATATAAAAAATGTTGACAATCAGATTTTCGGTAAATATAGAAAAGTAAGAGCATTTATTTTTGAAAGCCAAAAGCCGATAAATATATTCTCAACTTCGCCTTTCTGTGTAACATATTCCAAGTTCCCGAAAGCAAATACCGTATATAAATGAATTTATCCTACTTCGCAAACCACCTAAATTACAATCCGTCACCCTCCCCTGTATCCTCTCCTATCCTAATGCTCATCCTTATTCTACAACTTACGTCCTCCGTAAGAAATTTGAGTTTAGTCAGATACGTCTGGGATGTTTTATAGCGCTCCTTGAATGAACTCTTTGTTACGAGGGCTCGTAAATTCCTAGCAGCGATGCCGATGTTTTCCTGCGTAAAATATACGATTAAGAATTAATAGGACCAGGCCAGGGACCTGGAAGTTTGATCAGATGGGAAATACTGGGGATGGCTTTTAGTCCTCCCTTAAACATATCCTAATTTCAGGTAAAAGTAAACGGAACGAGGACCAAACAATAGTTATTTTTTTTTTATCTAAAACGCGAAATGGTATACTTTTGGGTTCAAGAATTAAGTTATCCGAGCTTAGCGAGGTAAAATATCCATTCGAGAACGCAAAATCAATTCGCTTCGAGATGCCAACAATATTTTTTCTTATTTATAAAATAAGAGAATTGTGTTATATCGCAAATAAATTGTTACCATCTTCAGCAAAGCCTACGGGACTTGCCAATAATACAGCATAAAGCTACGATAACTGACAGCACTGGATCTGGCATAAATTTAACTAACTGCAATATCGGCACTTCCAGTTTACATATAGTGTAAAATAATTGTTACTTTGTATTGAAATGTTATATTACTTAAAATTTATGTTGTTTAATTAATAAAATCATAAATAAGTTTCAAAAAAATTACAAATTGTTTTGACATTTCTTTATGTTCTAGAACGAAAAAGACTGACGTTCTAGAACATAAAAATATTTCGCAGATAAGCGACAAAAAAGACAGTTTTCGAAAAAACATATTTATTTTCGTAATTTTTTGTAAGGTCACCGTCTTTTTTGAAATTTACGTCAAAAACTAACAGCAAATTTTTAACATTAACATTGCGCATTGTATTAGCTATATTCTGTCCAAATTTGGTTAATGCAACTCTCTCGGTTTCGACATGTTTCCAGCCAAGAAAATTGAATAATTCCAAATATTTCGAATTTTCACCACCAAGAACGGCGGTGACAACATTTTTAACATTAAGGCGATGTTTCGCATTGTATTAGCTATGTCCTGTCCAAATCTGGTTAACGCAACTCTCTCGGTTTCGACATGTTTCCAGAAAAGAAAATTGAATAATTCCAAATATTTCGAATTTTCACCACCAAGAACAGCGCACACTGGGATTTTTTAAGTTTTTTTTTTTCAAAATTCAGCCGATCTTCATACGTTTTTTTCTAAAATAATTATACTTTCATGCCCAATTCATTTGGGTCATATCGATTGAATTTTGAGAGGTTAGGTTGCTAAATTTTATTTTTTTTTTGTATTTTCAGAGAATAAAACGTTGAATATTAAGGGTGAGAGAGCAGTAGGGGTAATTTTTTGAGAGGAAGATATACCTAATGAAGATCTGGATGGTATACGTTTGATTTGGGTCATATTGATTGAGTTTTAAGAGGTTAAGTTGCCGATTTCGGTTAGTCCAGAAAGTAAACGTTGAATATTAAGGGTAAGACAGCAGTAAAAGTAATGTGATGGGGAAGAAAGTGTACTTAATAAAGTTCTGAGATGTCTCCAGTCTTTCCCTCAAAAAATTACCCCTACTCCTCTATCACCCTTAATATTCTACGTTTTATTCTCTGAAAATACAAAAAAAATTGAAATTTGACAACCTAACCTCTTAAAACTCAATCGATATGACCCAAATCAAATTTATAGCACTTAGGCATGAAAGTACAAGTCTTTACGAGTATTTTAGAAAAAAATGTATGAAGATCGGCTGAAATCTGGCCATCTTCTGGAATTTTGAAAAAAAAAACCTTCAAAAATCCCAGTGTGCGGTGGTGACAACATTTTTAACATTAAGGCGATGTTTCGCATTGTATTAGCTATGTCCTGTCCAAATTTGGTTAACGCAATTCTTAATTTGTTACATATTTCAACATATTAAATTTGATTCTTCTTCTTGAAATGTCTTGGTAAATTCTGTTTTAAGAGTAACATAGATGCAATAACTAGAATTCGTTTTATTCCCTTTGAAAATTTAACTTGTGCTGCTTTAAGTTAAAATTACTTCTGTAAGTCGAGCTGCAAGGCAGGTACTTCATCTATAACCTTGCAACTTTATCCCAGGTCGAGTATAATCTATACAAGTAAACTTGTTACATAGAAATAACAAAGGAATTTCATACGCAAGGGAAGTTCACTCGACGTGACCTGTAAAAAATACGCAAACCATAAAGCGAGGTAGACGATTATCACACGCTTCATCCCGGACATAAATTTCCGCAAGCTATAAATACTTACGATTTCTCGTTGACATAACTTTAAATGCTCCTTATCGAGCTTCGTTTTTCCCGTTCCGGGACCAGTAACTGAAGCCTTGGAGATGGTTACGTACTTGGCGCAACCTATGGACAAGTCCTCGAGGACCTGCTTGAGTTGGGTCTCCACGTCGGCTACGTCGGCTTCTACCGATGAATTCACTTCCGTTAGTCCGTCCTCCTGAAAGATCGTAAGGGCGTGATTTGGTTGGAAAGCGGGGTTCATTTGATTTGGGAGGTCAGGAATCGGAAGTCAAGTGTTCAAATTGAAGGTTTTTCCCTTCGCATGCCCTTGTCGAGGCCCGTGTTGCGGAATAATAATGAGTTTTAATTTATATATCTTTAAAATCTTTGGAATTATGTTTGCAAGAAAAAAAATCTAAATAAAAGCCGTATTTATCGATTAAAGGTTTTTGTTTAATTTTCTTTTTTTCTGAAAATATTTTGACTTCAAGAATGGTACATGGTATATAACAATCAACTAATTTCGACAGGTTACAACCAAAATAAATTTTAGGGTAAATTCGAAAATTACACAGTATATCTACAAACTTTGACACAAGACGAGACCGATTAATTTCCATTGGAAGAACGGTGATAATTAGTAGTATAGAAGTTTAAATATCATAAATAAATTTAGTCCAGTTGCGCTCATAAACTTTGAAGTGCGCCTTAAAATTTTCTACCTTAACATTTATCTCATTTATTATTTCCATATAAACGCTTTCAAAATGTGCTTCTAAAAAAAGTTGGAGAAGAATCGTAGGACATAAATCATATATTCTCAGCAATTTTATCACTTTTATGTACCTTCAACGTAATTTTTATTATACCAGAAGACTTAAATATTTGATATTCGACATTCTTATTCTAGCATTATTCTTAAACATTCCCTGTGGGTGTCAAGTATATCTGCGGATATAATATTTCAGCATTGTTAACAAAATTGGAATATATGTAGTGGAATATCTAGTAAATCTGAAAGTATATGTGGGGAGATTTACGACCTTATATTTTTTATATTTGGGGTTCAGTGTATCAGAAAATATTCGATCTTGAATCGGGTAAATTTTCTTATACAGGGTGAGTCAGTTTTTTGTAGACAAACTTTAACAGGAGATAGAACACATGTTTTTAAAAAGAAAAGTTCCTATAAACCTATGTCGTAGAAGGCTCCGTTTCCGAGATACAGGGTGTTGAATATATTTTTTTTCTCGAATTTTCATTATAACATAAACGAATGCCTAGGTTTTGTTCGTGTGTGGGAGTTAATTAAGGGGCATAAAACAAGCGATAAGAATGTTCAAAAATTTGCACAGTGGCGGAGTGGAGGGGGTGCTCAACCACTTTCTTAAACAGAACTTCTACGCCAATGACTATTTAAAAAAAAACTGTTATTTTTATTATTTACATACAGTTTAACAAAAATAATGTCCCTTCTTCTGTTTCCAAATTCCTGTGCGTTTCCGAGTTATTTTGATTTTTAGTGTTTGATGTGGTACTAAATTAAGTCATTTATTTATTATCAATTATCGGCTAAATATTTAATTTTTTCAACGAAACCTACCTAAATATGGTTTGTTAAGGATTTTAAAAAGCCGAAATCTCTTATTCTTTATCTTTTTCCAATGTAGTCAAAATAAATATTTGTTATGTCAAGCCATATTCAAATATGTTGCATTTAAAATTTTTGAGAAAAATCCATAAAACGGCATTCTTTCGAAATAACGCCATCTATAGGTTTCCATATTGAGGTAAATGACATTACGCATTAACCACGAGATAAAGCATGAAAAGACCTTTCCAACGAGGTATAACACTATGGGCATTTGATGAGACAATCCTTAAAAAAATGCATTTTTCTGATCAGACATTAGGGGCTTCCCCCACCCTTTCTGTAGAGAGATAGAACAAAATGTCAATAACAAAAGTTATGCGCAATAAATCCGGCTATTCATATTTGTACTATTTAATATACCTATATATTTTGAGAAAAAAATCAATTGTGGTTTGGTATGTAGATTACACCCCCTAGAGACCGAGCTACGAACTTGAAAACTATTTCCAGCGAATTCTATTGGTCAAATTGTTAATCAATTTTGTTTTCCCGAAGTTCTAGGGCCTATACTTTCTCTAATATCGTACCTCGCCGATACTTAGTGGGACACTCTGTATATTTAACAACGGATTGTGTGGTATAATATCATAGGCTAGCCTCATAACACTCACGTTCTAATTGTGAAGTAAACCGATTAGAATTTTTCCTGTACACAGCTTATATTTTCTGCACGATATGCATTCATCACCATGCAAAGTTTCTCATGTGAATAAAGTTAAAATGTTAACCACTTCTATTACTGTCAGTTGAGAGCAGAAATGGTCGAGTACAAGTAAAAATAGTGGAAAATGGAATAATAAATATATTCATTAATTTATTAATCAAAATCAAAATTGCTAAAACTTTTGGGAGCCTCTGGAATCGCTTTATATAGATAAATAAAGGTAAATAGTTTGTAGGATGTAGAAAGTTGCTAGTTCAATTTTGGGTTATCAGTTTTACTTTAATTTTTATTATGGAATATGTATCTATATTTTATTGTTTAAATTTCAAACGAAATTATTTACGTACAAATGTTTAAGCGGAATAATTTTTTTTCTGGACTTTTACTTCCTTTTCTTTTGGAAAATACAAGTCTGTCTGGGATGTATGTTTGCTATTAAGTCCGAATAAACATACTAGATTGTAACAATGGACATAGTGGTAACATATGGAAAGCTATCGACGGAGTCAGCGGTTCAAAAAATGTTCCTTATATTATTTTGGTAAGTCAGTAGGTATTAAAAAATATATCCACTTGCAAACAATATTTCTGCTAATAGAGTTTCTACGCCTCAATTTATTTTTCCTTGTAATCAACTTGTATAAAAATTTCAGTAGTGTATTTAGTTTTGTTCTTTATGTTGTATTGTCATTTTTAATAATATCAACTTGAAACAGCTTTTTTATCTCCAGAAATAATAATTGTTAAGCATTGAACACATATAAGTAATTTTTAATAAAAGTTATACCGACAAATCACTTGTACCACTTACCAGTTTTTCAGTAATTTTGGCTATTATGTTGGAATTATACATCCGTCTCCTGTAATCCGGCCAAACGGACCTGATGTGCATGCAGGGCTTGTTGTCCCAGTAAGGCAAAAAGTAGTATATTTTGTCGTGAGTCATGGGCTTAGTTGGGGTTGTGGTGCTTTGCCAGGATGCGCTATCGGACGACACAGCCTCTGATAAGAGATACAAACGGTTATATTTCATAAAATTAGACACACGTGAAAATACTTTACAATTTTTAATATGCGCACGAGAGTAAGGCAGAGAAGAATTTTTTTTATCCCTTTTTATTTGACTAAGATTTAAAATATTCAGAACATGTTATTTGTTAGCTTAATATACACTTTACTCATCTGTGTTTAGAGTTTGTGTCGCTGTACAAATACACACCACACCTTCTAAATAATTCTCATCTTATCTAGCTCTAACATACTTGAGAAAAAGCGTGTTATACAATTCTCGAGTCACGTTTTATCAGGAGGTGTATCTATGTCACTTATTTAGTATCCTTGGCTAGTGGCAAACTATAAAATATTTTCTCTGTTTTATCGGTCGCGGTTTGTTATAGCCGGGAAGTAATAAAATGTTTTATATGGTTGTCTATAAGTAGATAATATCATCCAGGTATCAGAGACTAAATATATATTTTTTTACTTACATGAAAAAGTAATAAACTTTCCTTTACCTGTTTGATATAGTATCGATTCTTTTGAGTTTATCACCGAAGTCATGATACATTACTTAAAACTTAGGTATTATTATTTCTTTATACATACTCTACAATTTCTCTGAAAATTTACAACCTAAATACAGTTGCTGCAGCAGCAAACAAAGACCGTTTACATAAATTATTTTTTTCCTATGTTCCGCAGAAATGTAACAGCAGCGGAAACCCTGTTGTTCATTTATCTTTATAAGTATGAAATCTGAGACAGGCTGCTCAAAAGGGAATTTGTCGTTTCCCTGGAGATATATTATACGCTCATTTTTAAAAATGCCAGTATTTAATAACTGCAATGTAGAGATTTATAAGCACATAATAAGAGATGTGCATATTTTAATCATTTTTTTAAATATCACCGGTAGAATGAAATTAGACATAAGTAAATTGATTTCTGTTTTTATTTAATGCTTCTAGCAATACCCTAGATGGTATAAAATTTAGTTTGAACAATTCCTCATCCCCGTACATACACTTATTGTTGTTATATATAATAAATTATCTCCTTCTGACCATAATCACCTATAGGAAAAGGATCTTAATGTAATAATAACAAAGGCCTCGATTCCTTTGTCAGCAGCTTTTATTCTAAATTATGGCGAACGCTCCGGTTTCAGAGAAGGAAACGGTGGCTTCGCGAGCGCTTATCTATAAAAGTGTTATTTCTGGATGCGACAGTGTTCTTGTTCGAGTCCTTGGTTTAAGATCTACAATGTAGTTAAAATTCGGAGCTCTTAACAAGGTTAATTTCGCTCCCTCCCATTGTATTTACGACCCTTTAAAAACGGCAGAAAAGTTTAAAAAGTTGCAAAAATAAAAGTAAATGCACCTTTTCTATTATCTAACAGACATTTGTTGGATAATTTCTTGACCTTCCCCCTCGGTTGCAAGGGGTAGAAGTAACCACCCCTACAAGTATACAAGTAGTTTTTTGCGCAAATGTAGCTGGATGCAATTCTTAAATGCCAATGTATGGTATTTATTTGTAATCATTTTGATTATAATAAATTAAAACAAATAATAACAGTCATTGTCTACAAACACCAGAATAATGCACGGTAATTACCCTTTATTTTGTCGGAATATATCTCAATTTCGATGACAGCAGTTCAGTAGAGAGTGACAAAATGTTGAAGGTAATTAATCTGAAGTTGATGTCTATATAAATTTGCGAAACTTTTAAATTTAATGGGAGTGCATTTTAAATTTGTATTAACAGATTATCTTGGTATGGTGCACTCATTCGCAAGTGAATAGCTTTACCGTTTTTGATAATAAGGCAAAGGGTAAGGGTGTAATTAATGTTGCGGTTTCAAATTAGTCGTCAATGCGGCTGGCGGGTCTAGATTTATCCGGATCCCGAAATTTATACAATTAATTTGCAATCAAAGGACCATGAAATGCTAACAGCTTGAGCTGTACAAAATCCTATTTTATCTCGTAAGTGGTTAGCTTAACTAAATATTTATTTGTACTCTAAGAATTCGAAATGAATTTTAAAATATTTACGTGTTTTTAATACCTGCCAGTCCCAGATAACCGTCTATTTTATCTACTTAAGTAGATAAAATAGGCGGGTTCTGGAGTGAAAGTGACGTCACGTGGCCAGTTTCCATCGAGCTGCAAGAAGTGTCATGGCGGCATTGAAGTGACGTCACATGGTCAGTTGGCGGTAAATTTAAAATTCAATCACGATAAGGGGAGGTCAATGACGTCCAAACAGCATTGCGTCATTATTATCCGGTATTGCATCATTCGAGGTCAATGACCTCCCCTTAGCGTGATTGAATTTTAAATTTACCGCCAACTGGCCATGTGACGTCACTTCCATGCCGCCATGACACTTCTTGCAGCTCGATGGACGCTGGCCATGTGACGTCACTTCCGCTCCAGAACCCCCCTATCTTATCTACTTACTTATGTCCAAAGTACAAATGATCGAAAATCGATCTAGTAAAAGCATCCCTTTTATTTGGCGTATGTGACGTCACTACTAAAAAGGTCTGTTGAAGGCACAGTTAATTATTTCTACCCCAGCTAGGCAGATATTGTTTCTAAAACCTCTTGTAAATATGGAACACCAGTAAACGCCCGACAGCTTCAATGTGTATTTTTTTAAACTTACCCAATTCGTCACTGTCCGAGTCGTAGTGCTCCCTAGCAGACTCATTATGGCCGTCAATAGCGTTGCCGGCATTCCCGATGCTTATTTCGAAGTAAACCGGTTTTTCACCCAACTTTCTGTCAATCATTGACGCTTCCAGGATGGTGGCGAATAAAAAGAACTCCTCGTTTTTCGCGTAGGACGTCTCGTTGACTGGCACCGTGGGTTCTAATTCCACTGCTGCCGGAGCCAGGTCGATGTTGTCGGATATCTCCGTCCTGATAGACACCAGAAGCCTAGCTCGGTACGAAACACCTAAAAAATATTCGAGTTGTTTAGGTACCTATCTAGGTATTTGTTTTAATTAAATATAGATTGTGGTTATAACTGGACCAATTTTACTTAAGCTCTGAAATACGCACAAGTTGACCTTAGTTTGACCTTCAAAATTGTGGTGAAGGTCAAATCCAAGGTCACCATATAATTTGCTATTCAAAATCCTACAAACTTGGCTTGAAACATTTTTGTTGACCTGCGAGATCGTACAGGAAAAAATATTATGATCACATATTCGGAAGTAAAGTCTGGCGTTCTGTTGATTACTGGCGTAAAAATAGGATTTTCCGTTTAAAATTTTCAAGTTGATCTTAGGTTGACCTTGAAACTTAAGGTCAAAGTCAAATCCATGGTCACAATAATTCTTTGATATCCTACAACTTTTATTTTAAACTTTTATTGATAGGATTCGTTCCAGTTATCGAAAGGTTCGTGTCTTGCTGGAGCACCGGATCATAATTGTTGTCAACTATGTCCTAGTCTGTTATAGATGATGTTTTAAAACAACTCGGCTTTTATTGGAGATACAAAGTCAGTAAAATTACCAAAATTCCCTAATTTTGCTGCCGATTAAATTGTATAGCCTTTCCGATCTCGATTGAAGACCAAAGAGCAGCAATTCGGCATTGAAATATTTGAAAATCTTGTTCCCATATTTATTTAGCCATACCCATACACAGGTCTGGTCGTCCAGTTGAAACAAGCGCGCGCGGCTAAACGGCGCACAAACACAGCCGCACTGGGAGACCGGCCATAAATTTCAGTTATTGACAAATTGTCTGGTAGTTCAGTGCAACAATGCGGAATTTGTCTGATTCGGGTAATTTTAATTTATTATAGGCACCTTCTATTAATCTTTCATATTAGAATTGCGAAAGGGAGAAATAAGAGGGATATTTCGTTTACTTATATTATTACAACATGACATTTTGGAGACCTTTTGAAACGGAACAAAACGAAATACCGCCAGGCAATATTGAATTAATAGAACCAGTTGTTGATTAAACAGATTTACGATTGTGTAAAAAAGGAAGAAAATGAAAAATCAGATAATGACATTATGAATAGAATTCACATATCAACTAAAGTTTCATTGTCAGTTTTTTGTGTTATTAAACAAGGTGTTATAGATCACTGCGTAAAGAGGAAGCGAAAACAAAAATTTAAAAATATCGATGACATGACAAGAGACGTAATTCCGCGGACAATTTATAATTTATAAAAAAAATTGAGGACATAAATAATTAAAATATGTTGTTGGCCAAATGAACATATAATAATAACACATTATTTACAAATTAATATTATTTTTTATCTATAGTAGAAAACTTTTTAGGAACGTCTATGAAGCTCATAAAATTCTTTTGCTAGGCGTTTTTATACATGTTCAAGTGACATCGGAAAGACTATACTTACTAGATTTATTTATTTTAATTTTTCATTTTACGGAAAAGAATAATTCTTGATAAACAATTTGCTTGTGTTTAACATAGGGTTGACATAGAGAATTTTAAGTTTGTATGCACATTTATTCTTAGAAATTTAATTAAGCATTACACTAAAGAATTTGTATATACGAGTACTTCGTTAAGATCACACTGTATTCTACAAGAAATTCGTAATGGAAAATCATTAAAACGATCGTTTGAATGGTGCAATCAGACTTTTATCGTTAATACAACTTTTTTATTTCTGATTTAATATTTGGATGAACGGAGGAGAATTGATTAAAGCGTGATATCCCTTGAAAATATTCCTCTCAGCATTATTCACTTCGCCGATCTCTCTTTTTGTGATTTGAATTCGATTTTCTTAAGTAATATAATGTTAAGAAGATCGTATTTTAGGAAAAAGTTTTTAATCAATTTTTTCATTCAGTTTTACTCACATCAAAATGTAAAACAGGTTCTATTTGCAATCGTCGTTTATACAAGATGATCATTTTCTATGAATTGCTGTAAATGCAAAGTCATTTACATTAACGATTCATTCGTCACGATCGTCAAAGTTAGTCTTTAGATTTTCATTTAGTGCTTCAGGTTTTTACCTTTGTTCTCTTTAACGCTTACTTTATCCACCCAGCTTACTGCATGCGTGTGCATTTATAATATTTGCTCTGTCAGTGTATTTGCATAAGTCTAGAGGCAGGTACATTGAAAATTAATGCTATTATAGAATGTCCCCAACTACACCGTTATTATTAGAACTCAAAGCAAACTTTCAGCTGCAATAATATAACCAGTTTTAAATAATTTAGGAGTGTATACTTTTCGAAACTTTCAAAACACATGCAGTTACTTTTAACTATACCATTATTACGATATTTAACATTTGTTTTACTGAATAACAAAATAACCTTTGTAAAAACTCTTGGGATATCTCGATACTTTCATTGCAATATTTTTTCGATTAAAAACTCTTAAATATCTAAACGTGCCACATATAAGAGATGGTTCCCTTGATTTTTGAGTTATGTCTTGGAAATATGCAGACGTATTTTATCACCATCTCCATTATATCAAATGGTGATAATTTATATGCCTCTATTTGATATTCTGCTTCTAACATAAAAACTGTGTTATTTTGACTGATCTTCGTTATCTATCTTCCCTATATTTGTTTGCATTTTTACTTCAATTCTCTTCATTCTAGTGCAAATATCGTAAAAATTACATCAGAATATTTACCACAAGTAGTAAATATACAAAAACATATTAGCATATATTTGCACTGAGTACAGATTATTTCAATTTAGTAATTTTTAATCAATAACGACCTGTTAGTTCCCTCTGTTACTATAATCATTGAGTATAGCTACAAGGAATCGAGCAGTAACGACGCAACAGGTAGCAGATCGCCTCAGGAAAATAATCAGCGTTAACAGATCTCTTTCATTCGTAGACAATCCTATTAGTAACTTCCTAGAACAAGCTATAGGGATTTCTGTAGGATAATCCTCGTCTTACCTTCGCCTAATCCTGCATTCAAACTTGAATGCTCGTCAATGAGGCTGTAATCTCGGGTGGATCCGTAGAGGTGGATGAAAGAGGGGCCAAACGTGGGCAGAAATCCTGCAAGAACACGCGTTGGAACAGGCCCGGCCGTTTGGGGGATGTGTGGAGCAGGACAAGTCAGCTAAATTATTTTAACTGATTATGGAGGCAATAAGCGACCTCTCTTACATATCTCTTGCATATTTGAAAACTTAACTGCTTATTTTGATTTTGGATCAATTTAGACTTTTTGATGAAACCGGTTAAAACACACAAAACTGATTTTAAATTGTCTCATAAAATAAAAAATATATTTTTCAACCAAGTAAGGACTAGTGTTAAGATTAATATACGTATTTAAACATTAGCTTAACAGTTTAGCTGACTTACACTGGTCATAAGCTGAGGCCCATTCCATGACGTTGTAAGTGCCAGTTTAGTACAATAATCAAATTGTTATCAGGATAAACTGGAACACCAATGAAGGTAGTTACTATTTATAATATGATGAGAAAGTTACATAAACAATTTTTTTAAATAAATTATTTATAGTACACTATATAATAGGTGCAATTGTGCCTAGATTGATCCAGTTATGTATTTATTTGTTTTCACATTGACTTTTACACGACTGTATTATATTTTATTATACAGGGTGGCCCAATTAAAACAGTCCTCCTGAAATATTTCCATTGCAACAGGTTTTTTCGGAAAACCCCAAAACAGATCGACTTTGCTTTCAACTTGAATACGTATTAATTATTTTTGGGGTGTGGACTTTTGCTTTTAATCTACAAATTTTGTTGTTATACAGTGTTTTTTAAAACTTACAACCCGTACAAAATTGATGTAAGGTGATAATATCCGTTCATAACTTTTCATCTTTCGGACCATAATGACTATTTTTTATTTGATTGGGCACATTGTAAGTAACTAATTCGTAGAATGTGTGTATCCATATCGAAAAATGAAGTAACATGTGGTATGTATATCTTATCAACACTCATTAAGAATTGGCAGGCAGGTACAATGACTTAAAGATCAAACTAAAATTACAGTCAGCAGGATAATGTAGACATTTAAAAAACATTTTTTTGTACCCAAACCGCTCATTCAATCAAAATTTTGCAGGAGGCCTAAAAACTTCCAAATGGTATCACCTATCAAATAAAAAGTAGTTGTCCTTATTGCCCGTAACAGGAAAAGGTTATGAACGGATATACACATCAATTTTGTAGGAGTTGTAGGTTTTAAAAAACATTCAGTGTTCAATAATACGTAAGTATTCGAGTTATTTACAAAATTCAAAAAATTTTCACGAACTTTGAGGTCATCTAGCGACCAAACGAAGCGATTTCGGATGTAGGCGAATTAGCCTAAATATGTCTATTTTGAGTCCATGAATCTGTGGTCTTCCGTTGTACACGTTTTTCTGGGACACCCTGTATTTTACTTTTATGGTTGTTTACCTAAATAAGTGATATTTGAAAATATGTTACAGATAAATATTTGCTACAGAAATAATACGATGTTTTATTTGGAATATACATATTTATATGTTTGTTCTGAATGTTGGCCACATATACCTTCAATATTATTTAAATTTTTCTTGGTTTGTTTGTAGAGAAGCGTGTATAAAATCGTTTGGGAAAAGTTCTGTATTCTACGGAAAGCATTCTTTGATAGTTTCTGTTCAGTGAACAAAATTTCCAGTTCAGTGGACAAGATAACAGCGCTTTTCCTTCTTGTTTTACTAGAAAGAAGCAGAATTTAAAAGCGAATTACACTGGGTTAGTTTGTTTATAAGAATTTGGACTTTGTCTGCTTCAGGATGTTTTGTTAAATTTCGTGTATGGATTTTAAACAAAAATTTAACTTAAGAGTTTTACTTTTTACCTCATTTTCTACACAAACCGAGTAGTTTTTTTGAAAAAGGGTAAAAGGAATTGTTAATTTTGTTTTATAATCCATTTGGAGTTTGGACCTTATCTTAACTTCACCATCGTCGCTACAACACTCTGTATCAGTTTGTGGATGAATATAACGTCTATATAGAATAAACTGCATTGGACTTACAACGTGCTGGAACAAACTGAAAGTAATATACCCGTAACGATTCCCGTTTACCTCTAAAGTGGCACTTACATTGCTACGGAATAACAGCCTCACCTGGTCTCACCCTTCTCTCCGTCATTGGAGACGGTCTTCAGGTCTACGAAATGCGTGCCGATGACGGTGGGCTTGACGGGATCCTCGTCGCGAAGTTGGATCTTAATCCTCTGGCATAAAGGGGGGAACATCTCCGTGAAAATGAGCTGCTCGTTCCACACCGGCGCGTAGCTGTGTTTCTTCACGCTGGTTTTCCCCTGGAACAAGTTAACGAGTCATTTTCTTTTATCTTTGTCTTTCGGTTGGCCGAATGCAGTGGTTTTTTATTTATTAAGTACACTGATAAAAATAGTGGGAATTTAGAGGGACGTTTTATTTGCAAAAGTTTCTACATAAGCTGTTTAAGAATCAGATCAAACTCACTTGTACGAGGACGATATTTTATAATTTAATCAAACTACACTCAAAGTGCATTTCCATGCAAGTACTTGCTCATTAACAGTTTCAGCTTCACAGTTATTATTCATGAAGACTGCGGTATCACGGGGAGAACGAAGAGGCTTATTTCTAGTGTTTACTTTATTGCCTAAAATTCGGGGACATGGAGACTGGAAAATCGTTGAAAGCTCTGATGTACCAACCATATGCAAGCATCATAAATAATAATTTAATTTAATGCTGAGTTTAACGCTGTAACACGTCAGTTTGAATTTCAGTTGAATTATTAGAATTCCTCTGTAATATTATTATTATTACCGTAGGAAAAAAGTGTGCCTATCTCTATTTGTGGTAAACGGGATGAATACAAACTAATATGTGCCCAGAAACCATTCCGTAATGTAATATATGTGCAAATTTTCCGTCTGAATTGCGTTTAGAACATATAATGCCTTTTACTCGACTGCAATTGTAGTTCTTCTTTTTGCTATGAAATCGGTTCTTAAGAAAATGTGCGAAAATGTATTAATTAAAATCTCATCGATGTTAATCAAATGCAAGTAAGAATCGTTCTAATATATAAATCGTTCGTAAGAATATCAATGGTTGCCAGGACATATTTTTAATCAAGGATATGTTTACAAAGAAAACATAGTCAAATTGATATACAAAGAATATATTTTTTTAAACCTATAGTTGCAGTTCCTTAAAAGGCATAAGGCCTTATGAAACAGTATTTCTTTGTGTGCTGAATAATGCTATTGCAATAAGTACTTGAATTTTCATGTTATGAAACTATTTTAAAATTTAATGTTCACAGAGCGGTGAATTCGTTTGAGAGCAACAAAAAAATTAATTCTCTTCAACATTCGCTCGCTTGTTCGCGTATAACCTCTTCTGAAATGAAATACTTAGAAACATAAATCATATGAAGGAAACAGCGTGCGATGTAAGTGTATAAAAATTATAAAGGACTGTCTATATCTCAGTATGAGCAAGGAGGAATATATTTCTGAAAGTACAATATCCCAAGTCTTAACTGTAATTTATTGTGTAGCTTAATGTAATACCATATAAACATCAATTTATTGTAAGTATACCTATTTATAATAAGAAAAATAGTTGTGAGGTTTTTTATATCTTTCCAAGGATGATATGAAATATTTTAGAAAGAACAATTCACGATTTAAAAGTGTTCTTGTTAAATAATATACCAAATTCAGTTTTGATTTCTTTCTGATATAAAATCACAAATATCAAGCATTTCAATTATATATATATATTTGGATGGAAACTATGTAAAATTTAAGCGTTAGCTATATGCGTAGGTTCAAAAATTTGGAACCGTATCACTAATATTAATCAAGATATTTTGATGCCAATACATCCTACCCATTATATTGAAAAGTAGTGATAGGTATATTATTATTCCTTACAAGAAAATAAAATTGTTACATGATGGGTAAATAATGTTTAATATCACACTTTAAATATCGTGCGAAAGTTTCGTGACTAACTTGCCTCGTTCAATATAATTGTCATTTATATTTTTCCGAGTATTTTTCATTAGTTAGGTAATTACTACTATGATGAAATCTAGAGATAGCCAGTTCGACTTTAATTCAATGAGATATAAATAAAGAAGGTTAATTAAATACGCCCCTCTATAACAAAGTATAAATTCCGAAGCTAAGGTTTTTGGTAATGAATTCAAATTTATTAAAATTATCATTTTGTCTTTATTCAGAGGCATTGTATGTCTAGAAGAAAAATTAACTGCGGTTCTGTCAAATAAAATTAAGGATGAATACAAAAGGAAATTTCATTCTCGTTAATATCTGAAAAATTGTGCAGTGAGTTGAATATGAACGCAGTGACATATTACATGTCCTATAACTGTGAATTTTATAGTGATCTAATGTTTTTTGGAATTAAAAAATAAATCGGATAATTACATTATTATAACTATTCAAAATCACAACAGGCCAACCTTTGTGTAACCATAATTTATGTATTATATGTAAGTTAGAACTAAAAACAACCTTTGACCTGTTACACTATATTAATAGTTATTTATTGTATAGGTAAAGGTTTTAAGAAGCATTTTGTCCACGCAAGAATGTTTAAAATTATAATAAAAAAATATTCGCACGACTTGATATTTCTTACTAGTAAGTATTCAATGAAACGTTGTAAGTCTTTGTCATACCTACTGGTTGTACCTTGTATGTACCTTGTTTATTATCAATTATTTAATAAACAGTTATTATCAATTATTTAATAAACAGTTCTATCTGAATTTGGTAAAAATGCAAGAAAGTAATTGAGTTCCTGTGGCTGTTTTTGAAGAAGCTCAAGAAGCAATTTTCCATTTATTGCCAACGAAATCCAAGGAACATTACGAAAAAGTGTTCGCCGAATTTAACAAATGGAGAGAAAAACGGAGAGTAATGTCAATAAATGAGGAAGTCATGCATTTTTTAAACTTGAAGAAAAAATATACAATTTCATCTACGTGGTGGAAGTATTCGATGGTGAAGGCTACTATAAAGGTATACAAAAATATAGATATTGGAAAATATAACAAGCTTATTTGAAGAGTGAATCGAGAGCAAGCAAAAGAAACTGCAGTATTGGAAAGAGCACATATTGAAGAAATTTTAACTGGGGGCTTCAGATAAAGAATATTTAATGACTAAGATAACATCTTTACCTTTTACATTGTTTCAATACCTGACATCAAGACGGGCAATTCAAGAAAATTTACAACTATAGAAGAAGGATTTTGCGTGAATGCTGTTGAAATGTGCAGAACATATATTTCTCTGCGGCCAATTCGCCTAACACAAGACATAAGTATTCTTTTTAAGATACATCAGTCAAAAATGTACTCCTCAGCCTGTTGGAATCAACACATTGGCGAAGGTACCTTCAATAGTTGCTCCATTCCTGAATATCGCAAATCTAGAAGCATATACTGGCCATTGTTAAATAACGCAGTCTTTTAAAGAAATATCTTGTGGTTTATTTTCTTTTTAAATTAATATAAACTTTATATGACACTTGGCCGAGGCGCCTTGGTCATGCTAGTCATTAAATGTGTATAATTATCGAAGTTCGTAAATTTCTCTACGAGTTGCTAAAGCGACTGTTGGTTGACGAAGTTTGCGGCATTAACTGTGCCACAAAATATGATTACAGTTATATGAAGTTTAAAGCCCCTAAATCGGTATCGGTAAATTCGTACAACCCCTCCCATGACGAAGCTAGTTCAGCTTCGGGTAATTTTTAAAGGATGACATTCTCCTTCGATTTGTTGTACAATCAGTCCTTTCGGCTAATAAAAAATAATGTATTAATTTTATTTTTACTATGTCTGCTCAAACTTTTTGGGATATAACAGTTTTATAAATTTTGTCAACATATTTACTGTTTGGATTTAAGATACCTATAGTGTTGTTCTGTTTCTTTTGAACCTTGCTGAAACTTACCTACACGAAGTTGAGGATAATGTGAGAATACGACCCTAATTTTGAAAACTGTAATGGGAACTAATGTGTAGTAGAATTTCACCCCTTCTTGGCACGAATAATGTTTCCCTACGTTAATAGTGTCTGATGTAATAATTTATCAACTCAGGTAAGATTTCATTACTGAACAACGGCTAAAAAATTGGCGACAGGTCACAATAATGTGTTAATATGAAGGTATATGCTTTTGATATTGTATTTAGCTGCAACATATACATACGTAATCATCTCTGTGGGAATAATCATAGTTCGTTTGGCAGCGGGACCCAAATAGGGAGTTAATGTAAACAACATCTTTAACCATTGTAATCAGTTGTAAACAGATGAAAGGGAAACTTTGTTTATTTAGGATGGAAATGTGAGTTTAGGTATTTAATATACAGAGTGTCGAAAATTTGGCGACATGGTAATGCCCCTAGGGCGAACACAACTAAAATATCTAGAACTCTCCAGCATTTCCGGTTATACCGGAAGTCGACTCCAACTTCGTTAATTTAAATGGGACACCCTATATATTATTGCATTTTCGGATTCTACGTGAAATTTGAAGGTTACTTCATTAAATATTCCCTATACCTAGGGGTTATAGATTTTGAGATATTAATTTCTAAAGAAAAAAATTGACAGATGTCCGCAGAGATGCTAGTAACTTTTTTCAGGAGAGTGATGTCAATGTCCTTATAAATGTTTCCTTGTTTTTCTCTCTTGTATGTCCGTAAGAGTTCATTTAATTAGTTCTAAAATTTTACACTGCTGGCAAACGAACCCAAACGAGCTGTGAAAAATGTAAAACTTCCTGTAGCTTTTTGTTGATGACGTGTACACACTTACCATGAGCCCCGCGAAAGACACTTGAACGTAGGGATCCACGAGGTCGGTGAGTTCCCCGGTGAAAGCCTTCTTCACGTTGGCCATCAGGGAGGAATTCATTTTCGGTAAGCCGTCGGCCCTGTAAATCTTCACGATGAAACGGGCCCTCTGCCTGTCGGTCGGAACGCCGTCGGGCAGCAGCAAATTCCTGAAACAATCCAAACGAGAAATTAAATATGTAGAATAGTCTGTAATTGAACAGCATACCCATCTAAATTGATGAAGCAATATGAATGAATGAAACGAGAATCAGGGTAGGCCTAGGGGTTTTATTAGCGAGTACGCCCCACAGAGACTAGCCCCAGAACAATAGTGGCAGCTCGACGATTCCTAGCCTAGGCTAAGGAAGTACAATGTATATACTGACACGCTTTTTCCGGCGTTTTTCTTGCTGTGTCCAGTGTGCATTTGTGGGCGGAGTTATTTCAGACGCAAACTTATTCGTGTCTGTCTGTAAGTCTGTAACTATCGGCGACCAGGTACATAAGTCACGACATCTTTGAATATCAATCGCGTTTAAAATTATAATCGTATATACTTTTCATTGGCACAAACGGCCAAGCATTTTCTGTATTTCATTGTGTACAAACTTTAAAGGGACATCCTTGAGTTAAAAAACCATATGTAACTTTAAATACGTATTGTTCTAAAAACTGAAGCAAATATTTCACATTTTAGCCATATTCACAGTTTTACGAGCCGTACAGATAAATCTGGTACTACCCTATAAGTTCCTTCAATTTGAATCTTTGAAAAATAAAAAATTGTATAAGGTATAACGTTTACCGTCAAAACAAAAAATAATAAGGCTTTTCCTCTCCGACTCGTAATCTGAAGACCTACTTTCAAATCGATAAAAACTCAATTTACAGGTTTTTTTTATTCATGAATACAGATGTGTATGATTTTAAGTATAGAGGTATTTTTTTGTGCCGTCGCCGTCGGACAAAAAGTAAATAAATATCAAACCAATATGAGCTTATATTAAGCGTATTTTAATGTAAATAATGACAGCTTAGAGCTTAATTAAAGTTTATTCCTTTAATTTAAATTCAAAAAGAAAAGATGACCTTTTCATTACATCTTTCGGCTTTTCATCAGAGCATAATTCATTAGATGAAGATATTTAAAGAAGAGGTCTCAATATCCATCATGTCGTTTTAATAAAAAAAATATATACTGTACACATAATAGCGACGTCGATAAGAGTTTTTAGGAGACAGTACGTTAAAAAAGTTTTCTAACTTAAATGAAAGTAAACTCGATGAATGCCCAAGAAAAGTTCTACGAGATGTGCGACTTATTTTGGAAGCGATGGTAAAACCTGTTTGACTGACGATGAGTTTTATTAACGTCTTCATAAACTACGCAGGTCCGTTCAAGTTTTAATCAGAAAACTTCAAAAGGTGATATCGAACTTTGCCTGACCTTTACACACAGACATCTAGTTTGTTGCTTACTACACGAGGCTATTTTACTTATTGTTTTATTTGCACTGTTTTTTGTTGTCACTTTAATGTTCTGGAAAGAAGTGGTCGTTGCTCTCCAGATGGTTTAAAGATATCGCAGTAAAACTTTTTCCGGAAAATATAAGAAGAATTTTTTTCCTTATACTT
The DNA here is from genome assembly GCF_000390285.2 of Anoplophora glabripennis. Classification (NCBI taxonomy): domain Eukaryota; kingdom Metazoa; phylum Arthropoda; class Insecta; order Coleoptera; family Cerambycidae; genus Anoplophora; species Anoplophora glabripennis. Next base: position 383,693 of record NW_019416423.1, on the reverse strand, counting down.
AAAATTATTATTTTTTTAAAATACCATGTAGTTTTTCAGTTTATTAATAAAATTGCACTTCGGGTATATATCGATAATGCAAATAATACAGAGTCAATGAAATTTTACCCTGATACTACTCATACAACCACATAGCAAGTGATAAGTATTAAAGAATATTAAGTTCCATAAAAGTTATAGTTTTTTGTTTATTTTCATCTATATTTGCAAGCAATTATGCCACTTTTTCATGACATGGTTTTATACACGTACCAGGTACCTATATATTTTTAATAACTTAAAAATTGCTTCTAGATTTTCATGTTAATTTGTGTGGAAGTAAACTTCTACATAATTTCAGTAGGTTAAAAAAATGTGCAAAATATGGAGAGGATATTATCTATATAACCTGTTATATATTTTTAACAAAATTCATCACTCTTCTTAACTAACGGGATTATAATGAAATTCCGATGGAAAGTTCGTTAAATATTAATCTCATTACATCAGACCGCTCGGAATCGCAGGATATTCAGGATATTAACGAGCCAGGATAATTTAGTTCCCTTTTTTTTCACGCCCATTGATTATGTCCATCAAATATTTGCAAAATTATTAGTTTTTCTATTTTCGTTTTAATTTCACCATCAATCGAGCTTACAGGTAAAAAATAATTATTTTAAAATGTATATCAAGATTCTTATATAAATAAAAATAATATTCTGAAAATCTTATCAAATGATGTCAAATAATATTCATTGGCACTGAAAACCTGCACATGCAAAGGATATCTAATATCATAGACAAGATTCTGTGGAAAACAACTACTCTCCCGACTACACGTCTCGACAATCATAGCAATATTTAGTAATCAATCAGTAATTTATAAAACACCACACAAAAGAGTTATATTCTCAAGTAAAATACACCTTATTAAATGTTTAACATAATTTTTTATGTCACTACTGACTACTACAATTATTATTGTAGTACAAAAAAATATCTATATAGATGTCAAGGGGAACGGTATCGATTTCGTTGGTATACAGCCCCAAATAATATCATGAATATTTTAACAATACCGATATTGCCTTCTCCGTAGTTGTACCATTTCTCTTTTTTCCATCTCATACTTAGTAACAGACACCCTCTACAACCAGCAACTTCTCTTATTGAATTAATTTCAGAAAGCTGGAGGCGTAAATCGAAAAATAAAATAACAGTGTACCTACCTCGCAAAACTTTAGGATAGTCAAAACATGATTCTGTAAATAAAAGAATGGTCCCAGTCTTCGGAAATTGATAATAGGTCAAAGGAAAACATCTGTTCTGCTTTTATCCCACACGTTGTTTTTAATATCAGAAAAAATTTCATTAGCAGGTTCATGATTTCATTTTATTCCTCCATTATTTTTAAATATACGCGGGCGGACTAAACAGCTAGTAGCTAGTAAACATGCGGTACCCCCATTCCGTCTTTCACTGCTGTAGGACGGTAACCATGACCACCACTGTAAACACTTTATAGATTTAGAGGCGAGCTACGAGGAGCCCACGTATTCAGTGTTTTTCAAATGAATTTTTCAAGTCGAGTTAAATTGACTGCAACAATTTTTCAGACAATGATTCAAAATCATTCATCTACTTTTCGTTTAAACACCCCGTATATAACAAACGCGTAACTAATGGTGCGTTAATTATGGTTTCTAGTTTATAAGATTGTTAGGAAAGTTAACTTAAGCTGCTATTTCATGTTATTAAATGTTGCGTTGTGCTAGGAGCAAGGAAAAATGCCCGCAATAAAGCATTTCAGTTCTGAAACTATAAATACATTCATTGTGGTATTTTGTCCTTGTAACTATTTTTATAATGTCATTTTTCTTCGTTTGAATTATATCAATAATCTTTATTGATATTTTTACTGGGTTCTGAATTTTAAATAAGCTATTTCACACGCTAGGTATGTACATGCATGGAAAATTTATTACCATTTATATAAAAGTTTACCTTTATTAAATCATTCCATGCAATAATGTACCAGTGTATTTGATGTATGTCAAGGTGCTGCGTTATGTTGATAGCACTTCGTGGGGTACGTGGGGTCTTTCATTAAAAAAAAAACTATCTTCCCCGTTTCGTAGAAGGCAAAGAAAAATTTAATTTTGGTTGCAAGAGGTAGAAATAATTTCATGCGTAACTTTTTCTCCTTCACCAATATAGCCATTACAAACTCTATTTTAGACAGTTTTATTTATTTGAAACAAATTTGATTTATATTTTTTAGGCACTCGTAGTAAAAAAAATAAGCTATAGTGCAAGCATACATAATCTAAACCCATGGTACACAGAAAAAATTAATTAAAATGAACGAAAATAAGTTGAGAGTAGCCTTAATTATAATAGCAAAACCATAAAATTTCATAATCACTGTTGGAATTGACCACCTCCTATGAAATTTTGATCTGCTGTAACGATTCCCTTTTATTCATTAAATATATACATTACAAAATAAATTTAAATCCAATATGACTAGATAGAGCCTTGTAGATATTTTAATTTTAATCCATCAGTCATTTAATATTTCTATTGAATTTGAATAAAGCGCGCTTGTTTTTCGAGTTTGAATTATAGTGCCCGATTTAATAGACAGAGGGGGCTAGTAGAGTTAACAATAACAACAGGGAGTGCGGTGGGTGGTTTGGTAGAACGCGGATGCTCGAAAAATTCCAGTAAATAAATAACATATATTAGTAATACTAGTATTGAGATTTCTGTTAACCCGTTACAAAGCACCCCCAGTACTGGGAAATGTGAACAAAAATAGTGAGTGACAAGTTAGTGCAATGTGGTTGTGGTAGTGTTGTGATTTCCTTCTCTGCTTCTCCGACCAGCCATTTTGCTATCGCCGATGGACATTGGACAGTCGACAACAACTGTAAGTTATTTGCATGCATTTTAGTAAACATTAAGCACGATTTTTGTAATGAGTTTTAATAGTCTTATTAGTATATTTTGGTTGGAAACTCCACCTTATTGCTAGTATATCGGTTCTTGCATCGATCAACCATCCATCACCGACCCGACTAGGCTTATATCAAACACGATAGCAGGCAAGCTGCTGCTGCTGCAGCGCTAACGCCGCTAACGCAGTATTCACCTAGCATCTAGCAACTGATGTCACAAACATCGTACACATGTACGTTTCGTAGCCTCGCATCGGCCAGAAATTTTCAAATAAATCTGTATTATTCATTAAAATTTCCGACTCATATCTGACAAGACTACTTTTTATTGCGTATGCAGTTGATTTCAGTTAAATATAAAAATAACCGAACCTGCCTATTGTATGATTTAAGGTCTGGACAAATTTTAGCAACACAATTAGGTATTTGTATCTATTTGGAAAACGGCACTGGACCTATGTCATGCATGTCTCTAGCGGGTCTAATACTGCAAGTATTTTGATAAATTTTCACTGTTTCATAATTATAAAACTTACGCCTCTATATCGTCCTCGTCCTTCTCGCTCTTCGGTGGCACCTTGACGGTATCTCCTTTGCCGATGACGCTGATGTCGCACTTGAGGTAGCCCTTGGGTCCGCCGGCGATGTCATCTGGATCGGTGAGCAGGGCCCATTTGTGGTAGAACTGGTGATCTAGACACGAGAAATTATGTATGCTTTTATCCGGACAACCACGTACATTCCTACGTTAATGTAAATATTCATGGAACGAGCAGGGCAGGCTGAGATTTAAGTTCAAGCTACTTGAGGCGTGCATGCATTGTTCAGGGGGCACAGTCCTTTATGCTTTAATTGCACCGTCCTGAGATGCCCTGGTGGAATGGCTTTTCTGTGCGAGTTACAATAGCTTGTTTACTAGTGTTTTGTACTTGTGAGGGTAGGTTCGTTATTTGATAATTGTTGTTTTCAAATATTAAAAAGAATGACGAAATTGTTTATCTGAATCGATTATAAAAAGTGACCTGGTGGTAGCTTGATAAAAATTATGATTTTTTCAGAAAAATATACGACTTTTAAAAAAACTCATCCACCGAATTTGACGGCACTCAAATCTGACTACTGATTTCAGAAAATCGTTCTTGATTGTAGTGAGCAAATATTCATTTGTAGTACCAAGAAAAAAGGGTAGAGCTATATTTCGTTTATAGTTCCGCGAAAATTAAGTGTACTCAAGATGTAGTTACAAAATAATTTGCTGTTGCTTGTAGTAAGTCGTTTGTAGTTCTTCGAAATTTAACATATAGTTACTATACCCGAGCTAGGTGTCTAAAATCGTTTGTAGTAACGTTTATTTCGTTATAGCTGCTTGAAATTTGACTTATAGTCAATATAATCCAAAATAGATGTCTTAAATCTTTTGTAGTAGCGTTGATTTCTTTTTGCTTTTCCTTGAAATTTGATTTATGATCCAAGGTAGGTAGTAGCTCTTATATTTTCTTTGCTGTTCTTCGAAACGCATTTATTATTTATTTTTCTCTAAGTTTTGGGTCTAAAACCGTTTATATCAGCTTTTATTTCACTTGTAGTACCTTAAAATTTGATGTATAGTCAATATAATACATGACAAGTCTCAAAGTCGTTTGAAGTAGCAATTTTAGAGCCAGAGGTTGGAGAATAGCGACCCTACGTTAAATTTCGGAGACCTACAAACGAAATGAGCGACTGGAGAAGATTTTTTAATTAAAATCTAGTTCAAAATAAATAAAGTCCGTTTGTAAACAGTGCTTTTAGGCAAAATAATTCTTTATTAAAATATCGGAACCGCCTAAATACAAATTTAGTATTATTTGAATTCTCTGCTTATATTATTATTACTGGACATTTAGTCCAATTAACTAAGCCTTTAAATCGAAATTTTGTCAACTTGGCTGAATTTTTGATATGAGTTAGTTTAAGGTATATTATAACAATAAGTGAGAGTAATTTTTTGTTCAACCCCCGGCCAAGGGTGGAAAAAGATAAAACAAAGGGCTTTTTCAAGATAACTCAAAAAGGGTAAGAGCTAGAAAAAAAAGTTTTTCATGAAAGTTGTAAAGCAGACAATTCTACATAAAAATGGCCTCTTAACTTTTTCTTGTACTATTACAATTAACAGAGTTAGGGAGGCTAGAAGTTAAGGGAAGATTTCAGAAATTTAAAAAAAATCATAACAAACAGAAAAATGATTGAATTTTGTAATTTTTTTTTTCAATCTGCTCTAAAATATGTAACTTTTCTTTTCAGAGAAATAGATATATTTTTTAATTTTTAATAAGAAAGTTATAACAAAAAATCAAATTTTTAATCGTTAATTTTAATGATTTAACAAAATTAAATTTCTGAAATCTTCCCTTAACTTCTAGCCTCCCTAACTCTGTTAATTTTAATAGTACAAGAAAAAGCTAAGAGACCATTTTTATGTAGAATTGTCTGCTTTACAACTTTCATGAAAAACTTTTTTTTCTAGCTCTTACCCTTTTTGAGTTATCTTGAAAAAGCCCTTTGTTTTATCTTTTTCCACCCTTGGCCGGGGGTTGAACAAAAAATTACTCTCACTTATTGTTATAATATACCTTAAACTAACTCATATCAAAAATTCAGCCAAGTTGTCAAAATTTCGATTTAAAGGCTTAGTTAATTGGACTAATTATAGCGTTCGTGTTAAAAAAACCGGCGTTTGCAAACCGTTCGCAAACTCATACAACTGACCGAACAAAGTGCGAAACATGTCGAATCTTTACATGGTTTAAATTTTTTCTTTCAGCCGAATAATGTTTTTCCCATTTGCATAAAGCTAGGTGAAAAAAACTGAAAAATAAGAGACAGGATGGGAGAAATATAAATTATAGGTAGAAATAGCTACAGTGAATTAATTTTTTTTAGAAATATTTTTAATAAAACCTTTTTAATATTTTATGTTATTCTGATAGATAAAAATTTAATTTTTTTAATTTAAAATTCCAAAGCTACATTTTTAAAATATGGAAATGTGTTACTTTTTAACAAAATTTTATATTTTTAAATTCTTTTGTCAAAAAATATTTATACTAACAACTGTTTTTTAAAAAATAAAGTAGTAGTAGTAGTATTAATTTTCAAAATTAAGTAAATAAAATATTTTATAAAAAATTTCCAATCTAATATTTTCTTAGCTTAAGAAAGTTTTTATACATTTTTCGAATTTCTAGAGGGGGCAGCTGCCCCTGCCCCCCCCCCCTTGGCGACGCCCTTGTTTCAGGGTACTTCAATATTGCCGATATTCGATCACACAATAAAAAAAAATTAATTTAATTTAATTTAAAATTTAATGATTGATATTTTCATTATTTGTATAAATTATCTATGAAATAAACTTTAGACTGATTTTTGACATTTTGGATAAACAAAAATTTGGCCAGATTTATAAAAAATATTAAAATATTGATTTTTGAGGTTGTTTTTGAAATGTTTTCTTACTTATATAATTGAAAAGCTAAAAAAATGCTGTATTTGCTCAGCTTAAAATTGAATATGACGGCCATAAGAAAAAAAGTTGACGTTGGTTTTTCGCAGCCGAAACGTCGCAATGAAAATCTAAATATACAGTGAAATTCCTCGCAAGAACTTGCTGTGGAAAAGTGTTCAGATTTAAAAAATCCTCTAAATAAAAGAGTTACAGACGATTTTTGAAAATGTTACATTTACTTTTTTCAAAATAACTCAAAAACCTGAAGAGCTAGGATGGGTCTGTAAGGGTTTAAGTTAGCAACAAAACTGTCTAAAACATTTTCCTATCTCTTATAGTTTCCAAGATACCAATACATGCATCACGAAAATGGCCCACACTGTATATTATTTTACCAAATTTCTTTAACAATTATGGTGATTTAGTTAAGGTAAAGCTCAATAAAACGAATTTATCACGGCAGCGTATCAATAGTACGAGTAATATAATATAATAATATCCGATTATAGATTCCGAACGGTAATTTTTCAAAATCCTGCTGTGTCGAACTAACGTTAAATAACGTGGTCTGAGAAGGGTTTGCGAACTTTGCCGAGACATGAATGATGGACAGTAAACCATTTATTTGATTGAGAAGTGTGTGGATACATTCATGTTTACGTAGTCGATTTGTAGAAAATGATGGTAGGTACGTAATAAAAGTGCTCTGGAATAAATTATAAGTAAATTGACATTATTTTTTTATGAAGATTTTGAACGTGGATGAACGATGGAGGGCTAACAATACTCGTTAAAATGAGAAAAAAGATTTTATAGCCATCACTTTAAAATCGATGTAGAAAACTCTAATCTATACAGAGTGGCCGCTTTTAAAGTGTACACCATCAATATTTCCTGAACTACTAGAAGATATACAGGGATGGTTAGATTACAAAAAAGTTGCATATTTTCATGCCATTTTGAATTATGTAAAGAAATTGGAGGGAAGTTGCACCGTTCCTGAAATCTCTTCCAGGCATCCTAGATCCTTGTTTTCATGACCAACTTTTGATAATGATAATGGATTTTGGCAAAGCATTAAATTTCGAGTTAAACGATGTTAATACTTGAGTGAAGAGACTTTATTAAAGGTCAAAAAACGTAAATATGATTTATTCAGTTCAATTTAATTTTATCGTAGTAGTTATGGAAAAAACAAACGAAAATATTGACATTTCTGTTTAATAGTAAATAAACTATCATTTACTGCTGTAAATAACTGTTCAAGTGTTTATATTATTTATTTGTAATGGCACAATATTTTCAGCTTTTCAGTTTCAGTTTTTTCAGCTTATTTCAGGAACGGTGCAAAACAATAATAAATAAATTGCCCAAATTATTTACTTTGAGTTGAATTGAGTATTTACGGTTATTTACGTTTTATAACATTATTATTTGATTTTTTGATAAAAAGTTTATGGATCATAGTCACAATTGAACGAAAATTAATAGTTATTATCTATGTTTCAAAGCAAATAACAATATAAAATGCCAATTGTCATTTAAATAATTCTTTTAAATATTCGAAACAACTTATTTTCAATTTTATATTCCGAATACAAAGGGTAGGTTTTTAATGAATAATTAGACATGTGGCAGCGGGATAATCCTTTGACCAAAATATTTAAGATATAATTTAAAATGTGCCTTCTTACCGAGATATAGGGTGTTTTATTTTAATTACCATAAACTTTTAATAAATAACATTATTATTTATATAAAGTACCTAAGTCAGCAAATTTTTAAAAAACTTTTACGTCAACGTGACATCAGCAAACATTATGTTATTCATTAATAGTTTATGTGACAATTTTTTTCTCCATTGATAGGACAGTATAACTGGCGCCCCCTAGACGTGACAGCAACACTGTTTGCATATTCGTATTTGCCACCTCAAAAAATGTAAAACTACAAATTTTCAAAACAATCTGTCCATACATACTTAAAATATAGCAAAAAATTGAAAATACTTTTACAACTTTAACACTGTAGAACGAAAAGGAGCAACGAAAAATTGACTAAGGCATGTTTGGCTCAATCACTATACTTTGACGTTAACAATCTGTCATTAAGCTGTGTACCATTATTAATGACTCACCCTGTATATTGTAATTTCTCGTTCCCTGTTCATGACATAATAGCCGACATAGTAGGAAAGAAAATATAACATTTTTATCTGAATTAAAGAGGACTCCAATCTACCCCACTACACTTAAACGTTTTAGAAATTAAATCTTCATATTTTGGTCCAAGGATCATCTATCTGGCGTATGTCCAATTATTATTAAACACCCTGTACATGCAGGAGTACGTATTTTTAGTGTGCTTGTGTGAGAGTGTGCAGCACAAAGCATAGAGGCAGTTTGCAAAGGGCACGTCCAACATAATTTCACTCGTGTGCCTTTCTGTACAGGGTTCTAATGAGACAGTTAAGGTCGAATTTTAATTAAAACCTCACGGATTTACGGGGGTGGCAGGTGCGACAGCGAATTATGAACTTTTTCGGCAAATTGGATCGGGTATTAAAGGCTTAAAAAAATGTATTAAATTTAGAAACACGGAGATTATATACGAACGAACTTAAACTGCGGTTATAAATGTGAGGTTAAATTTAGGGGGAAGTTGTTTCTCGAAATGCAAGACGGAAGCTTCTTAATTGGATACTTTGAAACAAATTAGAAACAAATGAAGTAAATAAACCTGAGGCGAAAAGATCAGTAGGACTTATTTTTACTTTTCTCGTTAAAATTGCCCTTGAATGTGCAGATAAGCCTGGGGTAATATGAAAAAACGCGGCTTGTTTACAAACAAAAGATACAAAACAATGTAACATTGCCTTTTTGATCTCTGTCATGGAATTTTTAAGGTGTTTTTTGAAACAAATGAACAAAAACGTTGTATATTACAGGAGCGTAACATTAACAGTTTTCAAAATACAGCCAGTATTAATATTGGGGAATTTCATCACAACGTGACAACAGCGCCACAACTATTATTGTGATTATTCCAGTTTTTAAATAAATAAAAGAAAATGTATCGTTTTCTAGTATGAAAATAGTGTTGTGCTTAAATTTTAGCTCGAATTTTAGTAATTATGAATCTCTTAAAACAAACCTTCGATTCCAATTTTTGGGCACTCGCTGGAAAATTATCACGTATGGTAAACATTTAAAAAAAGCTGGGAGAAACACCTCAAAAAAAGGAAATAGTGGTACGCAAAAAACACTCCGTCACGGTAAAATTCCAGATACCAACTGAATTGCGTATTGCTGGTTGTTGGAATGCTTAGTACCTCGTGTTAATCGCCGCGCTGTTGTCATTTTGCTTGAAATGTATTTTATCGAATTTTAAATTTATTACAACGCTAAGTATTTTTTAGAATTAAGCATAAAGGTGATAAACATTGTATTTTGTGGTATTCTATGTACCCAGTTGTGTCAATATTCATAATTTTTTTCTCGGAAATGGTCGAGTTTAGGACCCACGTCATATAAGTTTTTTTTGTTTATTTTAATGTATTCTATCGTCTGCTAAAATTAAGGCTGTCAAACTTCTAACACCCTGTATATTACCTATACAAGGTCGGAAAGTCCCCATGGTTCATCGACCGTTACGTGAGAGCGATAAAGCAAGTCATAGAAATCCGTGCGATAGAGAAAGATGGCTATAATGAAGGCATCTAATAGTCACCCCCCATTTCGCCCTTCCACAAATAAGAAGTGGATCTTATTTGTGGAAGGGTGAAATGGGCGGTGATTATTAGACGCCTTCATTATAGCCATCTTCCTTTATCGCACGGATTTCTATGACTTTCTTTATCGCTCTCACTTAACGGACGATGAACCATGGGAACTTTCCGACCCTGTATTAATAACTGCAGTGAAAGTAAACCATTAGCCAGGTAATTTAAAAATCCCAGGTAACTTTTGTATATTATGGATTATTATTTTTTTAATCTGTGTCCTTGCTTCTTGCCGTAAATTTTTTAGCTCTTAGCTCTAACAAAAATTTCATGATTTTTTAATTTAAACTGAAATAAAATGTATTATACTGTACCTACACTATTACAATAATCAATTAAAGTACCTTATAATGTAACAAACAGGATAAGAAAAGAAACTTCGCGATTAAAACTTACCGTGTTTTGGATTTATTGGAAATTACGACGTAAAGGAGAGTTGGCAGAACTTCAGGGCCGATTTTTTACGCCAAAACTAATTAATTTTTTGCTTAAGAGTCTTATTTAACTTAAACCTTTTCGTAAGGGCATTCAAATATTTGAACAAAAGTGAGAGGGAAATTTAAGCAAAAGGGCAAATGTAACAAAGATAGTTTAGGAGTTTATTCGCTAGTTCTTTGAAAGATAAATACAAATTTTTGGTCGACTATTAAAAACTTTGCGTTTAATATTTACGTAACTTTCATATAAACTCGTAAGTAGACCATGGAAAATAGTAATTCATCAACAAGAACCGAAATGAATATCAGGGTAGGCCTAGGGGCTCTGATAGCAGGTCCGCCTCCACAAAGCCTAGCCCGAGAGGGAAATGCATTTTAAGTCTAAAACAATCCAAAAAACCATCGTGTTTTCAATATAAACACGAACTGTGAAAGCTTTAAAACCACCAGCGTATCACATGTGATTTTTTTTTGTTTTTTACCTTTGTGATTCAAATGTGATATTAATTACCGTTTCGACGTAAAAAACATCTGTGTAATATAAAATTTTATTAGGTTCACCCCAAAAGCAGCGAGGGATCGTGTGGATTTTGGGGACAGCAGGTGAATATTATTTTACGGGTTTAATATGGCAAAGCTATTTCGTGCGTCTGGATAATAAAATTACCTTTAACATATTAATACGTACTGCATTGTGGTTATTATATTTGATAAGAGTGATTCGTGCAAAATGTAATGTTATAAAATTATTTATAACCCTGGAATGAGTTGTTAAATATGTTTTTGAAATTTAACTGCGATTCATTCTCATACAAAAGAATATCCTACAAGGGGAGGAAGACTTTAACAGATATAGAAGTTAGAAAATTCTCTTTTTATATTTTCTAAACAACATTCAAATTAAATTTGGTATACGTCTTATCTGGATAGGTCGCTTTAAAATGTAATATCCGGTTCCTCAAACAAATTAATGGATGAGATATGAGCAGTCGTTTTAAATAATTACTAAAAAAGTAGTACGGTTCCCTTTCACGTAAAAATGATTAATTTATTAATGAGGACTTCAGTTTTAGATGAAAAAGGGGTTTTGATATTGTTTTATATTACAGTTTTACCACAAATTATTTTTTTTTTGGTGGAATATATCAAATTAATTTCTTGTTTTACCATTTTTTTTTGCAAATTTCTATTAGTTGACAAAATATAAAGAAATATATGTAATTTTTTTAATGTTGCTGTTTCAAAGATGGAAAATCTCTTCGAAAAACACTTTTTATTTTAAAAACCTCAATACTCATTATTGAGTTCAAAATTAAATCTGATTTACCCTGTATGAAAAGAGCGTATTTATATGATGATGATAATCATTTTCTTTGTTTCTAGTCTCTTTTTATATTCGGAATATATTTTTTCCCTGTTTAGATCACTCTTATAACAGCCGTTCGTGATATACTGAATTTGCTATATACTGGCATATATTCTATAAAATGGCGAACGCGCTGGGAGTAGTTCTGTATTTTGGTACGTTGAGCAACAATGTCTATTTTAGGCCTTTCTCGCATCTAATACCGCACCAGTTTGATCCCTGAGGTTTTAATAAAAATTTCTTTGCGTCAGCGCATGACCTTTCTCAATCTAAATGAAACAGTAAACACGGCAGTCCAGTTAAGTCTGTATGTACAAGGATTTTAAGTGTTCAAGGCCAGTTTCGTAGAAAATTGTGCATGTCTGGAAAGAAAAATAGTCATGTAATAGACAAGGTGCAAAACCATTACAAGGTACATTATATAGTTTGTAATATGAAGGTGATGGACAAATAAGACATGAAAGGGTTGATGGCGAAATTATTTGAACAATTTGTTCACTATTCCAAAAAAAAAGGTTATTATTTTATAAAATCACAACGTGGCAATTCCTGACACTGCGTTCTTCGTTTATGTTTTTTTTTTGTAACAGTGAGGGCTCTACCGGTTTCTTAAATCCGTTTAAATACAACTCAAAATCATATATTTATCATACATATAATTTGAATTTTTTTACTTATTGAACTTTTGTGTAACAAAAAATGTTACAGAATGATTTCCTCGCATCGAGATGACGTTTGATACGCAATATAAATTGTATTCCGTATTCCCCAAATTAAATGTGACAATAAATACTGGTAACGGGGGAAGATTTTAATGAGTTAGAAAGCGTATTTGACTAATTATTGTGATAATATGTGAGCAGGCTGTGTAAATATAAGGATAATATGCGGTATATCAATCAAAAAGTTAGATGGGGTAGTATTATCAAGGCAGATCATTTGATATCGCCATTAAAAACATATACAGGGTGATTGACCAGGTAATCGGAAGGCCCAATAAAGACAGAAAATTGAAAAAAAATACTCGGGATAAGCAAAAGATAAACAAATTACCCCTTAACTTGGAGCCCTACTTCGCAATAAGGAATGCGCTAGCCGGCGGAATACAATGCGTTCGTACGTTGAAGCGAAACAGCAGATTTCCCGTCTTAAATTTTGCAATTGGATTATAAATCAAAGTGCAGGGGGTCATCATTTTATTAACAAAGTCCTATGTTTTTATGAACAAATAAATAACACTTGTTAAAGTGTAAGAAAATATTTTATTCATTCATATGTCTAGCTAAAAAGCTTTGTTTACTAAAAACGCACTAACAACTAGGTTAATAACCGAATTTTTCAGCATAAATATGCTTTAATTTTTTTTTTTCATCGCGTATTCGTATTCTACTCATTTCCCCCTACTTTCCCTTAAAATTATTGACATGGCTGAATCACCCTGTATAACAAGAGTTACAAATTCTGTTGGTTACGAATATTGTACAATAATCATCTGCATCTTTTTCGAACCACCGAATGTTAAGACATTTGGGACAGAATTCATTCGAATTGAATTTCTAAACCCAAAATTCCTTACGAATTGTCATTTAATTTCATGAATTGAGAAAAGGACGACGGAATGACAACAAACAAACTTCCTTTTTGTCTTGTTTAGTTCGTTCGAAACAAACATTCAACATTTAATATAATTTCTATTTAATAATTTATAGTAGTTTGTTTTTTCACATATTTAATAAAATTATTGAGTTAATTATAACAATTAAGTGATCATTTAAATAATTTTTTTGCTCAGAAATCGTTAATTCTACGAAAAAATTGCAATAGACCTTTTTTGTTTAGAATGAATCAGGCTATTTGAAATGAATTTTTATATAATGATATTAATAAGAAAACAAGTTACGTATGAAACAAGTCTTAGGGGTGGTTTTTTCCACCCCTTACAAATGTAGGGGAAAATCAACAAATTTATTTACCGAGTGCCTTTTCGACAGCAGAAAACGTCTATTTAATTTAATTTCTGTCACTTTTTTGTATTTCAGAAAAAAATTAAAACCCACTTTTTTGGCACCCTCTTTAATCGGTTGTATCTTCACACAGATTTTCAAATGCATTTTTTTTATATGAAAGACCCACCTGATTTTTCGGCAGGGAATCAGCCCCTGAATTTTTTCGCACATATATTTACGCCCTGTATACAGGGTGTCCCAGGCCCTCAAATGTGAAAATAAAAAACTTATTTTTATATGCAGTCTCTAAACTATTCACATCAGCATGATGTGAATAGTTTTTTGGTGATCGGTAACACATGCGTACAACTTGTTTTTGATGTTGTAAGTGAAAATTCATTATGCCTAGAACGCCAGGGACGGACTATGCCCAATGGTTAAAAAGCCAGAATCTGCCAGTATCAAAAATAAGTTCCCTGAAGAATTTGCCAACAATAATACCCTCTTGATTTAACTCGGTAAAATTAACAGTTTAGGAAATATTTGTGATTTTATGTCACAGTGCACTTCGACCGTATAAAGTACAGGGACACCCTGTATAATTATAATTATGGAGAAATTATTTTTAAAAAAAATTTTGTTTTGAGAAGAATGTTATTTATAACTAGAATTTTGAAGAAAAAATGAATTACAATAAGCCAATTCCATATTCTCACCTTTAATTTGGAATTTTAACTGTTGAGTCTACTTTTCTACAAAAAGTCAATGTTCAGAATCTATTCAGTTTATATGGAAATTTCATTTGCTATATTCTACATATAAGCGAGGTGCACTAACTCGAAAGTCATTTTCTGTCGTATGAAAAATTTCGTCTTGTAAAATCTAAAAAAAAAATTGTTTCTACTACGTCAAAATTCATGCCCAACTCTCTACGAAGCCCAGCCTTGGGGGGACACCGAGCGGGCGGGGTATCTCGTACCTGGTTGAGACCACACGGTAGCAATGTCTAATTTAAAGCTGCCCAATAATTTGTTACCCCGGAGAATGTTCCGAGACTGCAACACCTGCCAGCGAAAAGAAAAAAAGAAAGTAGCGAGAAACGAATAGGGGAATCACTAAGGGCTCCAGCACTGTGCAGAAACAAACGTCCAAGTGCAGTGTTGTTTGAGAAGTAATGCTAGAACTGTTAGGCGGTACGTACTTGGTAGTGCTTCTATTTTCGGTTACTGTTTGGTTATTTATTTATTTATTCGTAACGGAGGAACAAGAATTAGAAAAATATTAAATATGAGCTGAAATAAATAAATAAAAACGAAAATATCGGACACGGCTTTAAGCCGTAACAATGTATCTTTATTGAAAATCAGGATAATTTATTTTCTTTCTTAAATTAAAGCTTATTAGAATAGAAAATAGCAGGATAGAAGTCCTCAACTTTCCCACAATTAATTACCTTTAATTGTTGATAAATTAGGACAAGTAATTTTTTATTTTTCTATTAACCTTTCTAACTCCAACATTAACTGGTTAGTTTCTGTTTACATTTTACGTGTAGCTAGCTACTATGAGAGAATTGTACCGTGTCAAGTTTGACATCTACTTCTACGATGATCATTCAGTGATTGATCAGAAACTTTGTGGTAATTAGTTTAAAAGCGTAACCGTTACTAAAATGAATTTTTAAGTAAGTAATTATAGCACTCATTTATAGTTCATAATTGTTTTTTTTCACGGCATACAATCAGTTTACGTTTCATTTAGTTGCAAATTCAAAGGTAAATGGTCCGCGGATTATTTGCAAACAATTCCATTTCATTCCATTCACTGCATGAATTCATTAATTGTCAACACACCATACACAAACAGCAATGAGGCTGTCATTTCGGTAATAACAGTTATGAATTGCAAACGGTATCCACGCTCTTAAAAAGGCTTTGTAATTGAGTTCTTTTCAGAAATAGATCTAGATTACAGAAAGGTGAACTTTCAGAAAACTTTAAATTAGATTTCGCAAAACCAGTTATGTTTTTTAGTACATACTATACTTATTAGGTACTTCTTAAACGAGTAATTTTAGTTCGATATTAAGTTGGTTTTCCCTTGTGGTGTTTCTATTGACAGAATTATTAGTTTGGTGACCGAAAATCTAATAACAGTTTTAAAAAAGTAAAAAAAAAAATTAAAGTATATCTAATAATTTCATTTCGTTTTTTGCAACTTTTAAGTTATTTTTATGAAACGAATTCATATTAACTTATATCTATCATAGCTATTTGGGTCAAATCTGGAGTGCTGACATGCCACCTTATTGCCACTTTTGTTGTGGTATAAATAAGTATAATAACTAAAAGAACTTCTTCCATAACTACATTTATTTGGGTCTAAAGGAATGGTAAATAATTGCGACCGTTTCTTGTATGAATAGGATCCAATACGCCTTGAAAAATGTTACACCATAGAAAACGTGGTTAGAAATATATCTTTGGCCTATCTAGTGTTAGTGTTATACCAGAAATGGCTATTAGGTATGTTTGATAAAAATGCCATTTTGTAAATCGACCGATCAGTCCATTGAATGTTATTTAAATGCTGATCGCTTCCTTGAAGCATTATTTGCATTTTTGAAATAAAATTCAGCTCGTGGTATATCACCAGGACGTAAATTACGTAAAAGATGTACTTGTCATCGACCCATTTTCTGGAAATTCCTTTTCCTGTTGTTCAGCTCAGGAAGTGTTTTATCATTTGGAATAGTGTTTTTACGATAGTTCTTTTTGTTAAAAGAACCGCAATGAAGCAAATTCATCGATAAAGACAAACAGTTTTAAGATCAGGATGTCGATGGTTTGACAAAAATATTCAGAGAGAAAATGATAATAGAGCATCATGGGGATCAAAGAATTTGAATACTTAAAAAATGTATTATCGAAAATGACAAAACTCGAGAAAAATATAATAGAGTAACTTAAATTGTACCTAGTTTGTACGTAAATTGTAACTAGTAAATAATTATCAGTATCACGTAAAATAATAATAAATACTCGTAGAGTATGTTTTGCTATTTGTAAAAAAAAAATTTATGAAGATAGTTTTGACTAACCGAAAATCTCTCACAGAAGAAAGCAGACAAATGGAAAATACAAAATATACGTCACTATATATCGCGCATCCCTACAAGTCGTTGAGGTTTCAAAAACCAACCTCATTTTACTTTTTTCGCAGGTGGTACAATAATCAAATAGAGACAAATCTAAAACTATGTCATAAATAAGCAGATAATATGCTGGAACATTATTTTTCAAAAATTTCAAATAAAATCATTTGTCGATTATTATACATACACGCTGTTGAAGTACTGCAAAGCACAAGGGAAAAAAGTAACAAAGAATTTATTTTACGCCAAGGAAATTTATCTGTTTCTCTCCGAATCACAAAATATAGGAAATGCCGATATAAAATCCAAACATAAAAACCAATTTCTTCCATTAGCCGAAAGTAATGGGTAATATAACTTAGGTATTTGCATCTCTAAATAATTTTCTTGTTTTATGCGTTCGGTATGTCTAAAAGCGGCAGGAAGAGACAAATGGAATACTCGCCTGAAAAACCAACAGGCTACAGTTATAATCTGTAAAACTTAAACCTACATTTAACCTTTTAGTTCCCAGTGAATGTTTTTGGAGTTTATTGGAGGTATTAAACGTAAAATTACCACAAAAGGACTTTTACGGGCATTTAAATTTATTTTGTGGAGCGGGAAAGTCCCTATTAGAAAGTTAATTTTCCCATTTAAAATAATTAACTGTTTAGTACATCAATTATCCTGTTAAAGGGATGTATTTTTTAACAGAAGGTAATGGAGTGTTAAGGGTAATAAACGACGTATCTACGACAATATTCCTTTATGTATTTTTTACAGCACATTTTAAAGTCTTTTGTATGTCTATAATTCATTATTAATATGATCTAACAATTAGCTTTTGTACGTCTTTAGTTTAAAAATATCAAACTATTTTTTTAATGTCAATTACTGTAAGAAATCTACAGTTCAAAGGTTACTTATCTATTTTTGCAAATCTGATAAACTAGGAATACGAAAACATAAAAATTCAATTTCTTAACATCGTCTACAGATTTATTTTTGAGCTACGTACTTATCTCTTGTATCTAAGTATGCGAAATTCAATTCGATAAGTAAAAGCTAATCCGAGTTGAAGGAAATTGCAAACAATTTAATGTCAAGGAAACATCTCAAAGGCACCCCTGAACATATTGTTTTGCGCTTTCAGGTTGCGGCAATTGTAGAAAAAACAACTTAATGCGACAGCATGGGACGCCTGAATTTGTTTTTATTTTCGTATAATGCACGTAAAAATAATAAACTATAGGGTAATACGTGTGTACGTTTTTTTTAGTGCTTAAATTTCAGAATAGTAAAACAGTCTCGTGGTATTAGCAAAGTAAAAGGCTCGACAAATATTGAATTTTACGTTGTACACATTATTTCATACTTTCAGTGTTGTAAATGTAGTGGCATGTGCGAATAATGTCAATAGCTTTTACAAAATGTTACGTAGGAATTAAAATGTGTAATAAATTGGAAATGCCGACGCTTGGATTGTAAATTGCAATGTTAATTTGTGATATGTGCATCGGAAAATAAAGGTAACCTTCGCTCTGCAGAGCATTTGAATTGCGAAACCTCAAGTTTTGTTATACCTACTCTAGTTTTCAGTTTAATTTCCCTTTTGGCGCGTATACGTTTCATTTTCACCGGGAGAGAGGATGGTCTCGTGTGACGAAGCTATAAAAATTGCATGCCGTTACCGGCAGTATGAAAGTGAGCTTTATATTAGCACATTCCGCTTTGAAGTTAATATTAGCAAAAGCGTCTTTATTCGCACAGATAAAGAAAATATAAAGTTATCGCAAGAGAAATCGTCAATAAAAAGAGCAGTTCGAATATTTTGCTACCTCTAAAAATTGATCCATTTTTGTAGATTTGGTTTATGTCTAAGCTAAAATCACATTGAAATAAACATTTTTGAGGTAATAATTTTTTTTTCTAAAAACCAAGTCAAAGGAAGTTGTAATCAAAAGTTCTTTCGAGGTCCAAATTTCTCAATTGGCTCTGGTTTTCGAGATATCCTAACCTAAAAGTACCAAAATCTCGATTTTTTGACGTATTTGAGATTATGTTACATGGATAAGTATTTTTTTTGCTAAAACCATTAATGGGGTCTTAAAGTACTATCCTTACTCTTTAAAACGCATTGGAATTTATCCCGATATCATTTTGGGTTTTTGAGAAATGGCATGTTAAAATTTAGTAGTTTGACTTATTTCTTGATTTTCGAATGCACAGGGTGATTCAAAATTTGGGAATAGATACCGTTTGAGATACGGTCAATATCTTACAATTTTTTTTGTAAAATCCTTATAGTTTCCTAGAAAAAAATTGAAGTTGAAGTACATTCAACCATTACATAGCTGGACAATTGTAGTCTCTAGCGTTATTCGCAATAGACGTAGAGAGCCACTTCGCTTTAGCTACTCCAAATACTGAAATCCGATTTTACAATCGACAATATGTGGTGTTTACAATAGTTTTTTAGTAGTTCGTGTCAGAAATGGCTTGCGTGTATAGCAACTCGGAGTTGTTGGATATCGTTTTAATTTATGATGAAGCAAGACAACATTTGTGTTAGTTCGTAGAAACTAAGGAAGTAGAAACTGAGTAAGACGGACCCAAATGTGTTTACACGTCGGTGGATAAAATTTTGAACAGGTGTCGTAACATTAGGTAATAAATAATTAATAATAACAATTTCGGCACTTTTAGGTTAGGATATCTCGATAACCAGAGCCAATTGAGAAATTTGGACCCAGGATTCGAATTCAGGGCACCAAAATCCTTTGGGAAAGTACATTCGTGTTGTTGGTTTAAAATTTTGTCGGCCTGTGTAATAAAAAAAAATGATAAACCTATTGAGTATTACAGGTAATAGGAAATGTTTTAAAATTGTGCCATTAACGATTTTATGAATTCTCATTTTTATTTTGCTAATAGAACCACTACCAAGTACCTGGAAAAAAGAGAAATAGGGAGACTGTTTAAAATATCATAGAAATATTCACTTCGCGTTCCAAATAACTATATTTTAAGCCTGTGGATCTAGAGATTCAGATAAGATCTAAGACCAGTATTCTTATCTTATATTTGGAACAAACTATATTTCTCTGTATGAAACTTCGTAATATACACATCTTAATATATTAATTGCTTCGTTTCTATGAACATTTTAAACAAAAATCTAATTTCAAAGGAGCTTAAAGACAAGTATTGATTGAAGAAAATACAGTGCTCTACCCGGTGCATCATAGACGGTCTTGACGTCTATCTTGAACGTGCCGACAACGGTTCCCGATCTTAACAGTTTCCTAGAATGTAATACCTAAAACACATACTTCCTACACGAACTTTTTCGCATTATCATTTTCAGATATAACCACTATACTTCAAGTCACGTGTCGTACAGCAAAGCCTTTCATGAGAAAATATGAGAGTAGAATATTATATTTTTGTGTTCTATATTGAGTTCCAAAGCTATCTAGAAGTATTTTATGAATATACAGGTGCTGACGAATCGTGAATACATCTTGAAAGACTTTTGTGATATCGTAAAAATCATGATATCTATCACCCTTCCTATTTGTTTCAAAAAGAGTTTTTATAAAAAGGTACTAATATTTTTAAGTATCGAGAGATAAAATGACACATAAACAGCACATTGAATACATTAAAATCTCAATTTTTGTTAGTACGGTCCTGACTTGCACTGATTAGTACTGACCACAGTTGATATCTCGGTGATATCGCATGTTGTATGATTATTATCAATACGTCTATAATTTTATCTAGAAGTATCGAATGGTTCAGAAAACAGTAATGAAAGACATATTATGGTGGTTTTAAACAAACTTTGGATCAATTAAACTTTATTATTCCGAGTACAAATAGTGTGTTGATTATGTTGTTTGGATTTTTGGCACCTCCCTGACTACGAATAGGATTATTTCGAAGACTGGTTTATTTTTCTGGCATGATTCCAACTTCAGTTACAGCAATATCGGATAGGGGGTATTGAATCAGGGAAAATAAAGAACTTAACATAAAATGAGCTAACCTAGAACCGCGATATGAGGAAAAATAACATCCTAGTAGTTGAGTTTTAAAAACAAGGGTATAATAAAATAAAATTAATTTTGTTTTATTGGCCATTGAAGAAGAGGAAAATATAAAAAAATTAATGATTATTGCTTAAAGCTTTAATTTCAATTGTTTGATTTAATTTAGTAGAATTTTTTATCAAATACATAATATCAAAACGTCTTTCGTCTTTTTAATATAACTACTGTATTATAAGACCAAATAAAGTAGATATTCTCGTGCAATTCCGTACAACATTGTTAAATTTGTATACGTTTAAGTACCTGCATATACAGTGTGTTATAGTTTATGAGATTCTAATATGTCGTTTAACAAATATTTAGAATAGAATATATAGCTGTATTAAAATTCAATCCATTTACCTGAACCATTCTACATACCAGAGCTATGTCATCAACAAATTGGATTAATTTTCACCTATTTCTGTTAAATACGTGTTGGTAAATGTTGTTTTATGTCATTTCTATATATAGACACTCACAAGTTAATGTAGTAATCATAAACGTGAAAGTTTTAATAAATTTTTTAAACCTAAATAAATTATTATGCATATCTGCAAAAGCAATGTGGAATAAAAGCCATAAGAATGTAAATTTCATTTCCAAATTCTCATGTTAATGGGAGATTTATGTAAATTTGTATTTCTTACTGAAAGAAAAGTTATGTTTTAATGTTGGTTTGTAATAACTACATGTTTCAAAAGCATTTACAAGTATTTGACTTTTGTAAATCTTTACGTATAAGCGCTGAAGTATTTGAACTGTGTGACAGAATACTTGCTTTGTAATTTTCTTCAGTTCAATGATATGGCACAAAAAAATTAAAAGGAAAATTAAGCACGATAATTAATTAGATTGTTGATCAAGGAAAAAAAAATATAAACATCCAAAAAATAAGTGACATTGAAGTCATCAAAAATTATAAATATTATTTTTTTAACTATTTATTGTTATTTATTTAGATTTTCATATTGACACGGAAAAAAATGTATCATAAAGCTTTGCTGCTACGACAGTGACTTGTGTGGTTATCGATCAAGACCTACTCAGACTGACCTAATCTATAATCAATACAAATTATTTCAAGAACTTAATCGTCAATATCATTAATAAAACATTTTCTGTAATGGACACATCATTAATTTACCATTAAGGAACTGTCATAACTTACCGATAAATGGATGATTTTGTCGAACAGCATTATTGGTGGCATGTGGAAGTCGAACACGAAATACTGTAAGAAAACGATAATGTCATTAACATAATAAAATCCTTTCCCCGATAATGAAGTCTGCTCTTTGTTATATTTATACGGGGCTACTTTTGGCATTTAGAAACACGTATAAGATTGTTTTCTCAAGTTCAGTTGTGAAAACCGACATTTTTAAAATGTTTTCGTAATTTTCATACCTCGCCGCTGGACTTTTAACATAAGAAGTGCATATTTAGAATCCAGTTCATATTACTCGCACATTTGAAATTTTTTTTCCAATAGTAACTTTTAAAAGTATTCGTATTAGCATGGCACTCTGCTAAACAGAGGTCAATATCAACATACTTCTTAGAAATAGTCTTTAATTTGTCATAAATTTCTTATTAGAAATATAAAACTAGATTACCTCGTTGTAGTAGGGGCAGTTGGTGCTCTCCTTGACGCTGGTGTACTTCTTCTGGTCTCCCACTTGGATGCAAACGACGGGGTCCATGTTGAGACCTGCCAGTTGCCGCGCTTCAATTATAGTAAGGCACACTTGAAAATCCTGTGCTTTCAGCGCAGATTCGACGATGGTACTCTTCAGGTCGGCTTTCAGTCTGCAAAGGAATGAAACCGGTGTTCAATAGCCTGCAGAATCAGTCAGAGCATTGTTTGTTTACTACGACATATTTTTAACAAGCGGATTTGTGCCCTATATTAAAACATTTTATTTTCAACGAGACATTGTGTAACGGATTTAGTTGAGCCATGTTGTAATGAAAACTGTGTTGTATTTGAAATAAAATATAAGCCGCTATTGTAAATACTTCTTTCTGACGCTACTACTCTGAATAGCCTGACGCGCTATAATGATACACTCGACGCGTCGCCGTCGCCACCGTTCTGAATGGACCTTTAGCATTCGCGATTACATGACTTTCATAATAGGCTTACAGCGGTAAATTTAGGATACCGGATATTCCTAAAAGAAGCCAGCATGTTTAATAATTCACAAGATTAATGTACAGAGCTTTTAAGCACTAAAACGTGTGGGGCAGATTCAAGAATAGTATATTTTGCAAGAGATGAAAAGGTAGTTTTGTTTCTTGAGTGGAATAAGTTCACTAACAACCAACAACAACTAAGAAGGAAGAATATTTTGTTTTGAGCTGTTTTGCTATATTACATAATTTTATGTTCAACGTAATTAAAAATGAATTAATATCTCGATCCCTCATACTAATCACATTTATGCATTTTTGACTCATTGAAATATTAATTTAAAACAATCACAAACTCAGTAGTTCCATTTTTCTTTTTAGAGAGAAAAAAACATCACGGTCGTATAGGTTTAGCCTTGAAAAAATCCTTATAAATGAGAAGAAAATTATTATTTTATGTACCCAGACTAAAAGGTTGTATTTTTATGGACGAGCTGACGAGGCTATAAAAATGCAGGTTTTGTTGCATATTTAATTTTTCCGTACACCCCACCATAAAATGCAGTTTTACGAACTCATTTCCGGACCAGAAACTACGTTTTAGATGTAATATGCACCTAAAACGTGTAATTTTGAAAACACTGGCGACTGTTGGTTACTATTTTACAGGGTGATTCACAACTTATCCAAAAAATGGAATAGATGCGGGACGAAAAATGGAGTCAAATCGCAAAAGTTTTTATAAAATCCTTTTCGAGAAAAAATTTATTAAAAGTGTAGTGCTTTCCACCATTACATCGCAAGACAACTGTAGTCTGTAGAGTCATTCGCGTTGTGCGCTTGACTCCGAATACTGAAATCCGATTTTACAATTAGTATTAACGTTATTGCGATAGTATTTACAATAGTTTTTTTAGTAGTTAGTGTCGATGAAATATTAATATGCACCTTGGCAAAACCTGCATTTTTACGGCCATGCCAGCTTGTTGTATTATACTCGTGATAGTAGATTCGTCCATAAAAGTGCAACGTTTTGGCCTGGTTATATTTCTGTTGATCTTTATAATTTGATATCGGTTCGTTAATCGATGTTTTCGATTTAGCGTTACTTTTTGGATGTCGTATTATTCACGTCCGCCAATAGCCGCTCATGTTTTCATGGTGAGTTTTAGGTCCAAGATAATTAAAAAGTGACAATTGTCAACCGGAAAGACCATATCTTTACTTTTTTACTATAAGAAAAATGTAATTGTCACTTATTATGTTTGCTGATGTTTAATATAGATAATTCAGAATTGGGGACGAATAAGCCCTGGTGGATTGTGTATGTTGAAAATGTTGTTTTCAAAAGTAGAAAGTTAAGAGGAACGACAATTATTAAAGCCAGAAACGTAATTTGCAAAATGAACGCGTAACATGAAGTCTGTTTGTACAATGGATTTATCGATATTAAACAGTAAATGAAGATTAAAAAACAATGTCGAATTACACCGAATTGCAGGAATGTTTGAAGAAGTAGCAAATTTGACGAGAAATTTTATAAAAATATGCTGCAATGTTTTAATTTAGAATATGTCGAAATAAAACTTCTTTCTCATTTAAACACAAAATTGTCAATTAGTTGCTGTACTTCATTTTTAATTAAAAATGTATTTCATAAAAGGCTTTTCTTGTTTTTTGTTAAAGAAGTTGTAATATTTCATAATGTATGGGACATTATTTGTCAAAAGGACAATCAATTATGGGAATTTCGTTTTAATGGGGACTGTTTGTTTTTACCAAAAGAAGTACAGGCAGTTAATAGCAACATATAATACCTAATTTAAAAAGGTATGTTAATTGCATCTGCAACAATGCAAATAAGTTTATATATTTTATTATATCCAACAAGTATATTTTCAAAACTAAAAAATGAAAGAAAAATTAAAAAAGCGCACATTTAAAGAAATATTGTCCTAATATTGCACCTTATGCATCTCTAAGTATCCCTTCGAAAAATGTGCCACTCTTATTTAATAAGAATAGGATCTGAATATGTGAATCTCCAAAGAAATCCATTCGTTTTAAGTTAGGAAACCTTGCTGGTAATTCCATAAAACTCGTCATTCCAAATTACTTTTTAGGGAACTTTCCCTACTAGAATCGTTTTCCATTAACGCACAGTTACAGTACACGCACAATACATACACATTTAAAATTTTTAGGGTGAGAAATTGTCGTGCTTGAGGCACTAAGTGGCACGAAAAAAGTACCAACGTATCCAACGACGTTTTTCATTATATTTTCAGTGTTTAACAAATGTAAATTTTCGTTAATTAGACGTAGTAATTAAAATTGTTCACGAAAGGTATTTCATAAAGAACGGTTAATTAATTTAAATCGATCACAGTAACTGCCATATATAGACGAGTTGATTGAAATAACTCAGTATAACCTCATCTATATTAACGGTCATTAAATGAATAAAATTATTACCGCATTAATAAATTTGTAAGGTGGTCCAGAATTAATGTATAATGAGATCACAATTTAATTTATGAAGTGTTATTGGTATAGTAAATACTTAATTATATTAATGTACAGCAACTACTAACAGTTCTAATTACATTTGGTACCTACAGCTCACAAAGCAACCATATCACAGTATCAAAGCAGTAAGCTACTGCGTGTTCCAGTTGCAGGGAAGTTAGCTTTGCGTTTTCAAAACACAACTCCGGTCAAACTTCACCTAAATTAATCTGGCGCCAATTTAAATTACGACTCCGAGGCAATTTTAGGAACATTCATAATGAAACGGTGATCACAGTCCTTATTAAGTGAGAAATAATTTGGTTATATTTAAGTTAGCTTATTTCGCCGTACACTGGGCGTATCTAAAATCCTTAGCCAAATTGTAATAGTGAATTTTACGTCTCAAATTTACCTCCGAAAAGACATATCTGTATGTAAAACAACTGTGATAACCAGAAACTAAAGCTCTCTATCAAATTTGAATGAAGTCGCTTCAACCGTTTTTTTGTACATAAGAAATTCGATTTTTTTTAACTTTACGTATCTCACAAAACGAAACCTTTCCTGACACTGATTTATAGAATCTGTCATTAAAGTTTGGCCAAGTATTTTAAAGAATTTTGTTGAATATTTTGCAGTCTCTGTTACATTTCACTGTGTTGACAATTTTATAAAGTTCGAGCAAATCATGTTTCATTTTTAATGAATGACTGTGGTTTGACAATAATCTATTCAAATGCTATTTAGGGTTTCTGAATAGAAATTAATACAAAGCGTTATCGCTAGTTTCTAAAGATACTAGGTCAGTGGGTTGTTGAAATTTAATATTTGGTTTTACAATGTTTTGCCTACACATGTAGACTAAGTTTTGTCGCAGAAAATGTGTTTCTATATAAAACCTACCTTTGTACTCATTTGTACCCTAATCCCATTCAACTTGAAAAATTATACAGGGTGTATCACGAAGCGGGCCCAGTAGGATTATCTCAAGAATTGAAATCTGAGAGAAAGTTGATACTATTTTCATTGAATAGATCTTTTTCATAAATCTCTGTATACAAATTTTCAGATTTCAATTTTGACTACTTTTTGAGATAATCATACTGGCCCCTCTTCGTGATACACCCTGTATATAGAGATTATTCACGTTCTTGATGTACTAGAGGAATATTGTGATAAACTTTGTTTAAATAATTACCACTGACATATTGTAACAATGCGACAGACGAAAGAATAAATAGACCAGGCTGGATCTATTTCAAAACACCCATCATCCATGTATATATAGTATCGCTATATTTTGTTTTAATGGCTCTAAAATGATATAACAAAACATAATTTCACTATGCGCGCGCTTCAAAACGTGTGCTAAACTTATTATTAAACAAACAGTGAAAAAATTGGAAAAAATTCCATTTTTTTCTCTTTTTTTCAGTACAGTTCAAAAACTATTCATTTTAGAGAAAAATTGAAAAGGAAAAAAGATTCGTAATTAAATTTTAGACATGATATACCTATTTTCAAATAAAAATACAACATAATTATTGCAAATATAGCAAAAACAAAAAAGTGAAGAAAATTACAAACTTTTTGCGATATTTTTAAAAGTACTTATATTATAGGTAGGAAAAAAATCTTTTTTGATATAATAAAACATCACACCAATTTTCGTTAAAATCGGTCCGATAGTTTTCGAGTAATAATTTTGCAATCCAGATTTTTGAAACTTCAACTTTGATCGACTATAATTCTGGAACCAATTAACGAATAACCACGTTTTTTTTTTAAAGAAGCGTCTTTCCAAGTACTTTAAAAGCATAATTAAAAAAAAAATAATTATAATGAATTTATAAAGTTATTCTATTTGTTTATAAGCGCAAAAATTACGCATATCTTTAAACAATTACCAACGCTCTTCTAATTAACGGATTTCAATTTTTCTGGACGCATTTTAAAGTTTGAATGCCCTTTTTGTGTGATAAAATTTTCAAGTATCTAGAAGTCTTAATATAGGCTCAGTTAAATTCGCAAAAATTTCAATTTAAAAAGAAATTTGGATTGCAAAATTATTACTCGAAAACTATAGGACCGACTTTAACGAAAATTGGTGTGATGTTTTATTATATCAGAAAGATTTTTTTGGCTAAGCATGAAGATCTTACCCTCGATCCTACTTATAATATAAGTACTTTTAAAAAAATAGCAAAAATATTGTAATTTTTTCACTTTTTTTTTTTTGTTTTTGCTATATTTGCAATTATGTTGTATTTTTTAAATTGAAAATAGGTATGTGTAAAATTTAATTACAAACCTGTTTTCCTTTTCAATTGTTCTCTAAAATGAATAGTTTTTGAACTGTGTTGAAAAAGAGAGAAAAAAAATGGAATTTCTTCCAATTTCTTTCACTATTTGTTTTATAATAACTTAGTAGTGAATTTATGTTTTGTTATATCATTTTGTAGCCATTAAAGCAAACACTAGCGAGACTATATAAAACATCTACACCAAAACAGATCCCGCCTGGTCTAAAGAGGGAATTCTTCAGACAAGCTAATTACGGGGTACTTACCTAGATGCTCGCCGGTTTTTTTCCACCATGGAAGCGGACATGTAACATTCACCGTTAGAACTAATCGAACTCTGGCTGCCCGCCCTCGATAAGGGAGCCGAATCAAAATCGGAAGTTCTAGAGTCTCTTCCTGACTCGTGGATGAGGGACGCGTTCTCCTCGTCGTTATCGCTGTCTTTCGGCGGTCTTTGTTTGCCGAATCTGAAACAAACATAATGCTATGGGGCTAATTCAGAATCTTTGCTGGCCCTTTGACGAATTAAAAGTATAAACATTTGTTTTTATTGCTAATCCAATTATAACGACCTTGAGGAGGGTGCCGTAATGGGCTTATTCGACAAATTGCACAAATTAATGAATAATGTATTGCTTCACCAAAAATTGAAACAGTATCTATTAATTCCACATTTTCAGGCATATACTTCAGGCCTCTTGAACTCTTGTAAGACAATAAATAAGCAAAGACATTTTAATAAACAAGGTATAACGACTTGAAACGTTTTGTTTTTTTTTTCGTAAGATTAAATATTTTATTGTGCTTTTGGTACATATCCCCAGATTCCTGGATAATCACTTTGCATAGGGCATTGTTATAAATTCGCTTACAACTAGAGGTATACATCTAAGACAAACCTCATAAGACTCTTCATGCTCCTCAAAGTGGACCGCCTCTTGTCTTGACTTGTGGACTTATCGGAGGTGGCGACGGTGCTGGCTCTTTTCATGGTCCTCCCCCGTTTGTCCGATGCCGAAGAAATGGTCCCGTGAGGACCTGCCGCTAGGCTGCGTTCGATATTGGCAATGTTCTGCTCTATGTCTATCAGCATCTGCTGGTCATCTTCTAGCATGTGAAAGTCGGATCCCGTGAACGATGCTATGGACTCGTCTGGGAGGGTGTAGAGGACGTCGAACTCTACGTGAGCCTGAAACAAAAATGCGTGTTACTTTCTTTATTGTCCCAGCGTTAACACAGCTCCACACAAAAAAAAAGTGGGAGGTCCGAAAGAGAAGATCATGGAATGTATATGTTTTTGGGGTCGCTGAATCCGAATCCGGAGTTCGTTTGACCCGATTAGCTCTGGGTTAAGGTCAGTTCAAGGTCAAATCAAAAAGTAAACCAATACATCCATACGTTTAATGGTTTAAGCCTTACTTAATTAGGCTTATTGATACTAAAATTTTGTCATGTCATTATAATTAACTTGAGAGTATTTAGCAGATTTGATCGGGTCAAACGGACCCCGGAATCGGATTCAGCAGCCCCAAAAACGTATAGATATATGGTTTACTTTATTGGCAATTGATTTTCTACATTTGACCTTGAACTGACCTTAACCCGGACTTAATTGGGTCAAACTGACACCGGATTCGGATTCAGCGACACTAAAATATATGTAAGTTTACTTTGTTGGCAATGAATTCCTTATAGTTGACCTAGAACTGACCTTAATCCAGAGCTAAGCGAGTCAAACGGACACCGCATTCGGAATCAGCGACCCCAAAAACATGTCCTAGATTAACTAATAAGTATTATAACTAATATTACTAATAAGTTTTTCGTGGAAATTTTAAAACAGTCTCAATAGGTTCTTAAAAATTTATAGTGAAAAATATCTACAACCTTGCATTGTCGATATTACGTAAGAAACAGGTTCTTTTATTATCTTTATGGTGTTATCTACATCTACTCTTTTGTCTTTTGTTCGCAGTTTACTTCCATTTCTATCTATTTATTCAACAAATATCGTACGGACTATACTTTCAATTGGATACAATTCAGTACTTCTGACTCTTATTTAATTTCTTTTTTCATATTTTCCGTCTGTTTTATTATTAATATTTCTCGTGATGCCGATGCCTGTTAAAAGTATAGCGTTGAAGTGAAATAAACTATAATTAACTGTAATAATTATACAGGCAGCGAAAATATTGTAATTCATAAAATTAAATTTCTACAGCATTTTGAGGCAAACGTACATTCAAGATATTATTAATTACTAATTCTCGTGCTATTTTTGCATGCCAAGGTCGACTCGTCGTACTAGGGGTCACGTCAAATTATGCTCTATTATATTATTATCGCATTTCACACGTATTATATTTTATTTCTTATTTTATTCCAAACGTAGCCCTCTGAACATAAATTCGAGGTGTTTTTTTTATATGTATGTACTTATTTAGTATAAAATTTCTAGTACATACGTCAATAAATATTTATATAAAACTACGAGGAGTACTATAAAACTATCGAATGATTAGCGTCCAGATTGTTGTACAGTTTTCGGAATATTTCAGATTCTTTCATAATTTTTTTTTAACTCTAAATTACTTTCCAAAATAAATTGCTGTACTTACGGGCAGTGGCTGATTATTGGGATCTAGGAGGCTGTCGGAAATTGAAAGTCTTCCATCTCTTACGACCTTCTGAAGCACCAGTCGATAGAAGCCGATCAATTTATCAGAAAACAGTCGATTTCTAGAGTATAGTTCAATGAGCAGTAACTCGTTCTCTTCTACAGGTCTGGCGACTGGCCAGTCGAATCTCTAAAATAAAAAAAATCCGTTTTAAAATGCACTTATTAACAGTTGTTTCATGAATGCTGCTATTTAAACCAATACAAGTGATACAATTAGAAAGTATACCTACGTTTAAAATGTTAAATACATGGATACTTAAAATTTACACCAATGGCAGAGTAAAAAATAAATAACCTAAGTATACAGGGTGTTCATATAAATGTAGGTCGAAATATGCTTCGTTCCCGAGATACAGAGTGCTTAAATTTTAAATTTTTATTAATTATTTCAGGGTTTTAAAGATATTGACTCGAAATTTGATGGTTGTATTTTATTTAGAAATATTGACAGCAACCTACTAGATAATGTGCCAAGAGAAATTAAAAATACACAACTTGCAATAAAATATGTTTTATTTTTTCCTCAAAAACGGTGCTTCCTACGAAAAAAATTACCAATTTCATTAATAATTAATGGCGGATTTCTAAAAAAATATCAAAACGGAAAAAGTCAGTAGCGTACCATTTTTTTTTTATTAAAAAATGTGGAATTCCCGCACGAACGTCACTGGTGCAAGTAGAAATATTCGGATCAACCCAAAAAATGCCGTTTAATTTAATAAAAATAAATAAAAAATTAAAATTTAAACACTGTATCTTGGAAAAGAAGCATATTTCGACCTAAGGTTATATGAACCTTTTTTCTCAAAATAACTTCCTCCTAAAATATTTACGAGCACCCTGTATACC
The DNA here is from genome assembly GCF_000390285.2 of Anoplophora glabripennis. Classification (NCBI taxonomy): domain Eukaryota; kingdom Metazoa; phylum Arthropoda; class Insecta; order Coleoptera; family Cerambycidae; genus Anoplophora; species Anoplophora glabripennis. Next base: position 352,025 of record NW_019416423.1, on the reverse strand, counting down.
TCAGTGCCTTTAAAGTATATAATGGATTAAGATCCATGTAATGCGAATGTAATTTTTTAAATTTTACACCATTTATTGCGAAAAAACGCCCTGTATAAAGAATTTGCATCTAAAATATGCTCTTCGGAAGGACAGCTAGATGTCGATAGACTATTTGGGGTCATAAATATAAACAGTGTTATTTGGGTAATGATCTGATTAATTTTTTGAAATAAAAATTTTGATCCTGACAACGAAATTTTAACTAAAATGACATAAAAATGTTTTATATGTAATTTTGAACTCAAAGAAATGACATAATTTGTTGCGTATCCAATAAAATGTCGCTAACGCTAATCGAAAATTAACTATAACAGTGTGATCTTACGACTTGGGTAAATTTTTATAATTATTATGTAAAAAAATATATAATAAAGTAATGATAATGAATAATATCTGAATATAACTATTATGGACATTGTTACTATTGTGTTACAAGTTACAAATCCTGACAACAAAAATTTTATTATAAAAATATTCTATATGTATAAAGACGTTTCCTATGAGAGTTCTGTTAATTTTTTATATTTTCTATTAACAAACTGAACTGTTTGTTGAAAACAAAACACGGCAACTTTGCTCTTCATCTAGCAAAAATTCAAACCATGAAATTACAGTTTAGAATATATAAAGAAGAGAGCGTGGAGTTTGATTGATTTTAAATATTCAAAACTTTTCGTTGGCAATTTTCAAACGAAAAAACAATAGAATTAAACTCGGCAAAAAATTAATCAAATAAACTGCGTATCTCAGGTATTTGTATTAACTGTTGATTTTTAATATGGTAGAAAATTTCCTTGCTTTGATTCTAAAATGTGGGAGAGAGAGCGAATGAAAGAGAATTTAATTTTTTTGTTACAGTTTTTGTCAAACAAAAAAGTTGTAGCAAAAATAACTTATGCTTATTTCAACACAATTTTTGAAAAATTGTAGAAATTTGACAATTATACCTTTGGTTTTCAAATTAGAGCCGTTATTCCTTATTTTTTTTGAAAACATTGAGAGGCTGTATCTCTTAAGGGGCGAACATTTTACTAAAGTAATTTTTATCCAAACCTGTTCTTTTTAGCTTTATATTCACCGGTACCATTTGTGCTACTTCTTTTTGAAATATTCTCTGTGTATTCTGTATATTCTCTGTTATTTCGTCATTTCGCTTCCCCTATTTCACTCATCCTATTGTTGCCATGAAATTATAGAAGAAAAACAATCTTGATGTCACAACAACCTAGTTAAATTTCAGTAAAATAACTATTGAGGCAGGTAAATAAGATCTCTTCTTATCCCTTTCTAAAATATCTTCTTGGAATTTAAAGATACTTATTAATTATTTTATTGTTTTGTACCTGTTTGGAAAGTATCAGGTACCCAGCAGATATATAAAAGTTAGTCAGTTAATATTTACATTTTATTTAATTTAGTTTTATATGAACGTTTCTAACAGAAAGTGATGTGTGTCCCAACTAAAAGTTTTGTGCTTATATGGAACATCTTTTTATAAAATTGTAGTAATGAAACGTATTCAAATTCAGTTACAAATAAATAAGAAATAAAACTGGTGATAATATTTACTATTTTATTAACATAATATTAAACATCTTGTTTTTAATTAAATATAATTATCACTAAAATATAAATTATTAAATAAATTTAATTTGTAAACCACGGATCAACCTAGGCATATTCCTTTCCGCTATTTTTCCGTACCTGATTGTTGTTTCTTCAGGAACTTCCTCAAGGTTTCTTCACTGCACTCCGTCGCACTGATAATTCCGTCCTTAATTAATTTTTCATGTAACACCCTCACAGAAGGCATCGTTTTTTCACTGTAGACTTTCCTGATGGTATCCCGGATCAGCCGGGCGCGTTCGTCGTTCAAAGTTTTGAACTGTCCTTTATCCTTGCGGGTTTTCCTTTCTTTCACGCCGTTGGTAACGAGCCGCCAAACCGTCGTGTGCGGAACATTCGTTTCAACCGTGGTTTTTTCTATTGCCCCTTTTTCACCAAATTCTTTCCTGATCTTGAAGTAGACGTCCAATACGTGCTTTTTGCCGTCCACGTCCAAAAACCGGTGGGAACGTTTCGATACTGCATTTTTTTCAGTCCGTTGAGAACACTGTGCGGTGATCGCATCCGAAGAATTGTCGCTTTCGTTCGATTTCTCTTCTTGCGAATTCCCTGAACAGACCTTTTTCTCGTTATGATTTTTTTCTTCTACTGAGTTGTCGTTTTTGTCACATTCTAATGTTTCCTCGTCCTCCCAAGGCCGCCACATTATTCGATTCAAAATAAAATGTTTGAATCTAAAATTATTTCCGGTACTGTTGGTGTGAAACTGGATTAATTTTCGTTATAGTATTTCATTCTTAAATATCAGATAAATGTCTATAAACTTCTAATTAATAGATACATAAATAGATCATTGATATGTGATTATGAAGGACATACTACCTGCCGTTGTGGTTTTCTTGGAAAGGTTCTTTGAGGTTTTCTTTTGAAAATAATTTGGAAATTATGTTTATTAAAATAACACACAGATAGATCCACAGTTTTTCGTCATTCTGATCATCTCCTTGCGCAACGTCTTTTAGTTTTTTTATTGCCCGTCAAAAAAATCTAGTTAATTTATGATTTATGATTTTCAATTTAGAGCAGGGCGGATCTGTTTTGAGGTGGATGTGAGAGGGGGCAAGCAAGTTTTTTCTGGATTACCTTCAGTACAACTCATATAATCAAAGTGTAGATCCCTAGATCTAGACGAGGTCCGGAATATTTTCAAAATTGCAAAAATTTTTAAAAAATTTTGAAAAGTACCTATTTTATCTGAGTTTTTTACTTATATCTTGGAACCTATGCATTTTGGAAGAATACTGAAGAGGAAAAAAAGTTTTAGAATTGAATTTTGCAGAATATACTGTAAGTTAAAAATGTTTAAATTTATTACCGATGTTGCAAAATAGCAATAATTGATGAAAAATAGGCAAAATAATCAGGTTTTTTGGATAACTTTTTAAAAATATTTTAATTGCTCCGAGGGCATTCTAATTTTGGTAAAAAAAACTTTAGAGTATAGTAAAATAATACACCAAATTTCATTAAAATAGGTTCGATAGTTTTCGCAAAATATTTTTTGAAAAAAAATTTCGAAATTTCAAAATGTTGCATAGCCTCAAATAAAGCATCTACATACTTGAAAATTTTTTCACATAGAAAAGACCGCTCAACCTTTTCAACAGTAAATTTTTAAAGTTAATACCCTTTTTTTATTCTTAAACAATTCAAAAATTATAATTTTAAAGTACTATTTTTTTCTTAATTTTATCTGTATTTAACAAAATAATTAATTTCCAAAATTTTTTTTTTAACTTGTTTAAACAGAAATTATTTAAATAATTGTAATAAATATAACTAAATACATTCATATTCAGAGTGTTGAAATATATACGTAAACAATTTGATTCATTGAAAAAATGCAATAGCATAGGGTAAAATATACAGTAGGTATATTTAATGCATAAATAATAAACTTTGTTTATAACAAAATATGTGCAAATTAGACAGTTGGTATTACGATATTCGAATTCCTTGGCTCGCGAGACATCGGATTAAAAAAAAGTTCGAAATTGGTCCATTAGAAGCCGAGATAATGCAATTTTTTTCGTACCTTCGCATTTTTAACCTCCGAATTCAGTTTCGGAGCGAAAGCCCCCTCCCCCACTTTTCGTGTTTTGAGTCACTTTTCGCGCGTTCGAGCGACAGCTTTCCACTGATTTATCCGTGTTGCCGATAACTTATGGATATGAAAATTTTTTCCAGCTTAGAACTCGGAAAAACGAAGCCACTGGATCAAAGATTATTGCTAAATTGTTTATAAATTAACGGTAAATGCCGATAAACTTTGATCGCTTATATCTGGAGAACCAATGAACTGAATTTAACTTTTTTTAAAAAAGAAGCGCCTTTCCGAGTACTTTAAAATTATAATTTTTGAAAAAAACTAAATTGCAAATTGATAAATGTAATCTAATTGTTTTAAAAAAAATGTGTTAACTTTAAAAATTTACTGTGGCCATCCTAATCAACCGATTTCAATTTTTCAAAAACCATTTGAAAGGTTGAGCGGTCTTTTCTATGTGAAAAAATTTTCAAATATCTAGATGCTTTATTTGAGGCTGTGCAACATTTTGAAAATTCAAAATTTGTTTTCAATCTTTTTCAAAAAATTATTTTGCGAAAACTATCAAAACGATTTTAATGAAATTTGGTTTGTTGTTTTATTATACTCTAAAGTTTTTTTTACCAAAATTAGAATGCTCTCGGCGCCTTTTTTTCATCAATTATTGCAATTTTGCAACAACGTCAATAAATTTAAACATTTTTAACTTAAAGTATATTCTTGCATCTTCATAAATATAATATGCAGAAATTTCGTCCAAATTATCCGCCTTGGAATGGGGTCACTGAATATGTTCGTAACTTCATCTTTTTCTGTAACATTTTCTGTTTTTAACCAGGGCCTTCACATGATTAAATAATGCACTGCAGACACCTAACTGATTTATTATCGACGCCTTTATAGGAGTATAATATTTATCTTTGCACCTTTCTACCTCTCGCAGGTTTTTAAGTCCGTGGTTATTGTTTGTCTTAAGTCTTAGAAGATTAAGCGCTTATGTTAATTAGGTAATGTTGCATTTGGAAAAATTAGGATTTAACAACTACAGATCTAAATATAATCCTATAGTAATAAGAATATTTGGAAAAGCGTTTGACATAGCGATGACCTACATATTACATCAAAATACTAATAACATTTAAGAAACAGAATAAACTAGAATGATTTTTTTTAGCAAGTCAAGGAAAATACGTGTTATCTAATATATGTCCACTTATAAACGATGCGACAATTATCAATTCATTTGTTAGTGTAATTTATGTCTTTGTTTTTTTATTTGTATTCGTTAATAAAAAGTAACTTACTTGATCTACAACCAGTATTTCACAGCTATCGTCACCCAGGATCTTCGTCAAATGGGAAACTCCTGTAAAAAAATATCACATTAGGTACTATGCCAACAGGTGAATACCAAAATTATTGCCAATTTTCATGACAAACGTATAGCTTGATTAAACTCATCTTGTTGCGAGATATGCAGATCAGGAAGAGAGTCCGCAATAGGACTGAGAAAGACAGGAGAACTTAATGGTAGGTTCAGACAGGGAATAAGCACCGGTGCTAATCTGGTATTGTTGCCACTGCGCTTCTGGTTAATGGTAATAATAAGGTTAATGTAATAATAAATGACTCTGATTATTATCTACTGTTACTATATAAGTAATTTATACATTAACTTTTTAACAATTTATAATTACTGTGGTTAATTATAATTATTATTTGATATAAATAATAACCTTATTGACCTGTAAACAAATACCTGAAACAGTTGTTTTACTAATAGTTGCTAAAATTAAAAATACCAAGTTAAATACATCATATTAAAGCTGTACTACAAAGCTTTCATGTTTTGTAGCAAGCACATCCAGTTTAATATAACATTCGATATTTAAGCAGACCTATCAATTTCAAATTAATTATTGAAAATCGATGATTGGTTCTAACCCATTGGAATATCCGGAATATCTAGCACATAATTAGTAAGGCAAACACAAATGACACAAATAAATAGTTACAGGGCAATATCTTACCTAATTTATTAAATATAGAAGTACGGAAGTACACGTTTCAAATTACAAAAAGAAAATAGATTTTTCCATTTTCCAAATATGTTTAAGAAATACTTTTCAATTTCATATACTACAGCGTAAAACCAGACCATAGTGTTTTGAGTGTGGTTTTCGACAATCCAACAAGCAACCAAATTATATACCTTTATTTCATCGCCAATGATTATCCTCCAGACAAATTGTGCTGCCATTTTATTCCAGACGTATTTGTGTCAAGCCGGTCTATTTGATAACATTTAATTAAATGGTACCGACAAAACTAATTTGCTTGTTGTGCCTTTAGTATTTTGTAATCTGTCAGGGTTTTAGAGAGAGTAAATTAACGGTAACGAGACACGTCGAATTTTGTGTTCTTATCATCATGCAGCCCAGAAGTAAGTTTTTGTGGGAAGCTTTTGGAAAGAAAACATCACAGTTTTGACAGTCTATTACAAATTATATCAATCAATGATATAATTTTTTTTGCCGAGTAAAAAATTCTAATAATTTCCCTTTCTGTAACTTTTATTTTGGTAATCAAAACATGAGTTGAAGTTTTCAGAGTCTCAGCGTTGTTTAGATAGTGTCAAAACTAAGAGATCAGTAAGGCAAACATTGTGAAAGTATAAAGTAATATTAAAAATGCTCGTAAAGTACAAGAGTCGATCGGTTAGATTCAGATTAAGATTAAATTTAATAAAGAAATACATCTTATTAGCTGAGTAGAGTCTAAACCATTGTTTAATATACAGGGTGTCTGATAATTTGTGTCCAATAATTTACCATTCGATTCTATTACCAAAAATAAGAATATTTTTTCATATAAACATGGGTCGACAAATGCTTCCTAAAGGAGCTACGCCCCCCTAAATGGGGCCTGAAAAAAATTCATTGTTTTTTAATATTTCCTAAATGAACAAAAATTATGAATTTTGACATCGTGAACGCTCATTAAAAGTCAAAATAGATCATCATAAAATTTTTCAAAAATTTTAATCAGGGGCGTCTCAATTTGGGGGGTAGTCGGCTAAAAGTTGACCCAATTTTTCTGCTTGTCGAAATTTTCAAATTCAGATGCCAATATATGATAGACCTTCATTTCCTTTATAACAAAGATACTCTTATTTCTTTCGATAAAATGCTTCATTTCCGAGAAAAACGGATCTAAGAGTACATTAATAAAATTTTAAAAAATTTTCTTGAATAGCTAAAATGGGTACATGTACCATTATGAATTTTGAAATGTCATCATGTCATTATACATTGTAATAAACAACGTGAAAAGTTCTTAGAAAAGTTTGTTATGGGCATCGCAAGCAGGGGAAGCGGCTCTTTTATATAAAAAAATAATCCATTTTCGAGAAAATCGGTTTAAATATGTTATAACGGTTCCAAAGTGTGCTTTTCTAAGAACTTAAATCAGTTATTCTTGGAAATGGAGCATTTTATCGGAAGAAATGAAGAGTACCTTTTTTGTAGAGGAAATGAAGGTCTATCATATGTTGGCCTCAAAATTTGAACATTTCGACAAGCAAAAAAATTGGGGCAAATTTTAACCGACGACCCCCCCAATTGAGACGCCCCTGATCAAAATTTTTGAAATTTTCGCCTTTTAATGAGCGTTCATGGTGTCAAAATTCATAATTTTCCTTCAACCCATTTCGGAAATATTAAAAAAATTTTTTTTGAGGCCTCAATGATGGGGCGACCAATGTTTATATAAAAAAATATTCTTATTTTTGGCAATAGAATCAAGTGGTAAATTATTGGACAGTAATTATGAGACACCCTGTATATTTAATTTTTGCTATTGTTTCCTGCTTCATACGTAATCATTTGTAGAATGTATTTCAGGAAATCAATATTTTTTTATTCAAATTTTCCTTTTGACAATTTCACAAATATTTTGGCTGATTAATAATACGATAAGATTCAGATAGTACTGCGTTATCTTTATATAAGTAGGTAATTGTTTGTTTCAGTTAATAAGTTATTGTTCAAGTAAAATACAAATTGTTGTACGAATTGCATACATATTTCAATAAACGTATGCTGTATCAGTTCGGGTAAGTTATTTTTTTATTACTTTTTTAATAAGTATTCGCTATTGGCATAGAGCTTTATGAAATAGTACGGATTAGTGATGACCGTTTTCCAAAAAAAGACTAAAATTAATAATTGTCCCCAGTTTATTAAAATATACTGTGTTCATGTGTTTTTTTTGTTCTTTTAGTCTTTTGTTTGTGGCGATAGCGCAAAGCAAACGAGTTTTGACATTTTCTAAATAATGTTTTACTTTAAAAACTTTTTTATATTACATTTTACGAAAAAAGGCACATTGATAAAAAATTTTGCTTCAATTTAAAATGAGGTTGCCATTGTGAAATTTAACATTCATGTGCGGGGTACCTTTATTTTTAATATTTGCGAAAAGTGATATTTTGCACAATTCATGCAAAAAAGTTACTTGAGTTTTTAAATAAAACAATTCTCTCACCCCGTACATGAAATGTTAAATTTCACCATGGCAACCTGATTTTAAATTCAAACGAAACTTTTTATCAAGTGCGTCTTTTTCCCGTAAAATATAAAATAAGAAAGTTTCTCCTTTTATTCCTAACCGCGGACATACTGTATATACAAAAATGATTCTAGGATATTGAACTTCATTGGTCATCGAAAATGGATACATCTTATTACACCTACGATGGCAAGTTATGGAAACCGGACTTGACTGTATTGGACAACAATAGTTTCTTTCATTCCGCTTTTGGAATAAAAACTAATAAGCATGAAGCATATTTCGATAAGCATGCAAGATTTCGGCGCATGCGTTGGTCGACTTTCTTGACATATTTTGAAAATGAAACTATGTCACCCCCACTAATAAACTGCTTGTCCGCAATTAAAAAATACAGAGATATAAATGTTGAGGATAAAACATTTTTAAAACAATATGTATCTGGTATTCTGGCCGCAGATCAGCCTGTTGCATTAGAGGAAATTCCCATTCTATCGGCGTTGGAAAATATAATGATTGTAGTGCTTTCGGACAGTGAATCAGACCCAGTTACTGTTTTTAAACCTAATTCTGAAATTTTTGGCAGTTATTCACATCTTCTTGAGCAGCCCAAGGAAGCCGTTTTGAGTTTAAAGGAAAATATTTGTTGTAGATTAAGCCCTATTGACGATATTCCAGTTCCAAAGAGCGATGTCAAGAAAAATAATGTTACCGAAGAAAATCAAGAACCACCAAACAGTCATTCGAACAAATACAAGAAAGGAGGGACTGCTGGAAGTAAAGGGGTAGAGTTCCAGGTGAATCTGCTGACCATATTTCTATTGAATTCACTCTTAAAACTAAAAAACTGGAGGCTTTCAACTGAAAACAAGCAGGCCGGCAAATTCGACGACATTGTGTTGGAAATGTCTGATAAAAGTGTCGTACTTCTGCAGGCAAAGCATAAAGAGAATAGGAAGATAACTTTTGACCAACTCCTTTCGGTTAATTCTAAAAACGACGACTTCAGTTTACCAAAATATTTTTTCTCTTACCAGGAGATCAAGAATAAGAATACATTTCTAATAAAAGCTGTTATTATTTGTACTAACACAAACGTCGACAAGAAGTCACAAAATTTTTTAAATCGTCAAAAGGTTAGTTCTGAGAGCATGCTGCACTACGAAGATGGCAGTTGTTCGTTTTTTACATTTAACGATGAAATTTTATCTTATTTAAAACAGAATATTAATATCTACTATGAAAATAATCTGCGAGACAAAGGCATAGATGAGGGAATAATTTCCGACGAAAACATCGAAGATTTTTTGAAAAATTTACAGTTCTATTGCGATTACCCCCTAGAAAATAATTTACAAGCAGTCGTTGAAAAAATATTGTCCCGCATGAAATACTCCAACAGTTTATGGGGCAGAACATCGTTCCAAGACATATCCAATAAAGTAACGGAATGGTTTAAACAACCGTATGGGGAATATCTAACAGAAGATCGTGCCAAATCCATATTTTGCGAAATAAAGAGTGATAAGTACTGCGAAATATTGGAACACTATAACGTTCTTTTTGAACATAACGACTTCGATTTTACTTACCCGAATAGAGTGTTTCACGTTATTGCCGATGATGGGTATCTGCTCCACTCAATAAAAATTTATCGTGCTTTACGCGCTAATAAGTCGAAAATATTGTACGTCAATCCTGAAGACAATGCTCACGTGCAGAAACAAATCATATATACATTCGAGATGCCTTCCTATGCACTTCTGGTATTTTGCTCTAAAATTATAAATAATTCCTTACGAACCGAAATATATAGTCAATTAGGAAGGATATTACGAAAGTATAACTACAAAAAACTTATCGTGGTGTCTGAGAGTCATGACCATTTGGCACAGTGGTTTGGATTAAGTGATGATAGCTACTATATCATCAAAGAACCTGTAATATTCCAGGATCTTACTAAAGACTCACAGAACAGGCTCCTAAAGAAGAAAAACGTAGTGTTTCAAGGACACGATATTAGCTTGGAAGAGCTATTTTCAGAGAAAACTCTCGAAACCTGTCAAAAAGCTATAAGCCCGAAAATTTTGGAAATGCTAGTTCGAGGTGAGAAAATTAAAGTAGGATCAGAGGTGCAACTTCTTGGTAATGACATTTCTCGTTATTACATCGATCGGCAATTTAAGAGGAAAGCTAAGACGAGAGACGAAATTTTCTCCGTAGACACGATTTTTGAAGTAAATGAGAAGGTGATAATTATATCTGATGGTTCCGGAATGGGAAAGAGCACCATACTCACTAAATTAGCTATGGCGATAAAGAATAGATATCCGTACTTGTGGGTCATTAGAGTTGAACTCAATGATTACACTGGCATTTTAAGCGACCTACTCAGGGATAACAGAGAAGTGATGAGTGTAACGGAACTATTGGATTATAAGGATTCATCTAAAATGACTAACCATTTAGAAAAGTTCATGTTTGCCATGAAGGGAAAGGTCGTGTTAATGTTGGACGGGGTCGATGAGATAAGTCCAGATTATACAGGACTCATTGTAAGCTTGATCACTCAGTGCCAGGAAGCATCCAACTTCGTTAAGATATTCGTCACTACCAGGCCCCATATGTCTCAGGAATTAGAAGGCAATCTACAAGTTAAACCGTTCATACTGCAAAAGTTTACTAAACAAAATCAAATAGACTTTCTCGCAAATTACTGGATGTTTAATTTGAAATTAAGCGACGCCAATAAAACAAGGTGTGAGCAGTACGCGGAGGCCTTAATAAACAAAATGTCCTCTTGGTTAAAATTGCATAATCAGAGAGAGAACCATTTCGCGGCGATTCCGTTACACGTGCGGATGTTGGCGGAAATTTTTCAGGAGAATAATGATTTGGAAGAACTAACGAGATGGGTAGGTTGCAAGGAATATTTACATTCAAATCAAGTAGAACCAACATTACCGGCGAAAATGAATATTACGAAGTTGTACAAGATTTTCATCGACAAAAAACGTGAAGTTTTCTTCCATAAGGGGAACCCAAGTGGGAATGTTGCAGCCAATCAAGCTCTTACATCTCAGTTTGATGAGTGCCTCATTTACCACCGCGCGCTCGCTTTGAAATATATTTTAGAAGCTAAGTGTAAACTTTTGTCCTGTTATCGAGAATGCGATGAAAACATAGAGTTAAATACATTGAAAATAGGTATTGTGCAAAAATTCAACAACAGATACTATTTCGCCCACAGAACGTTCGCCGAATACTTTGTCGCCAAAAGTTTACTAAGAGAACTACAGTTAGAGAACCCAAACGTATTATTCCAAAAGTTCCTAATCGAAGAGATACTAACGTATCCTGAATACAATGTTATTCGCTCGTTTTTCAACAGTTGTCTACATAATGTTGTAGAATCTTTACCCTCTAACGTTCTCGAAGATTATCAGTTCCTCATATACGAGATAGACCCGCGCAAGAAACAAAAATTTAACCTAATTCACGAAATGGCATCAGAAGGTTGTGTATCAATTCTCCAGTTCCTCTTCAAGTGTATCGGTTTTAACACTACTGGAGGAAAAGAAAGAAAACGACCAAGTTTTTACGAAACCAATGCAGGCACGCAGAATCAAAATAAAGTTTTTGGTAATACATTAAATATCATACAGTCTCTTGTTGCACGGGATGGAGTCAACATTAAAGATAGCACCGGCAAGTCACCGTTACACTATGCCAGTAAAAATGGTCGTTTGGAGTGTGTGAAGTTCCTAATTGAACAAGGTGCTGACGTCGATATTAGAGACTCGGGAGATTTCGTTCCACTTCGTGAAGCCGTGAAAGAAAACCATATTGACGTAGTAAAATTTTTGATAGAACAAGGAGCAGATATTAAAGCGAAAGACAGGCTTGGTCATACCGTCCTCTATGAAGCTATCATGGAAGATCTAGTCAATATCGCCTCGTATATTCTGGGAACAATTGTTGGTAGCGTCGAAGACAATATCGCGGACATTATGGTTCCTTATGCGGCAGCTTACTTGGGCCAGTTAAATATCCTTGAAGAAACAGTTCGTCAAGGAGATGTGAATTGCAGAATTGGAAATGGCGAGTCTTTGATTTTCGGAGCAGTGCGTGGAAAGCAACTAATTACTATAAGATATTTGGTGGACAAGGGCGCTGACGTCAATAGTAAGGATGAAGACGGTAACACACCCCTATGTCTAGCTGCTTTGAAAGGCCAATTGGAAGCTGTTAAATTACTTGTAGAATGCGGAGCAGATGTCAATGTTGGAAATAACGAACGACGCACGGCACTACACATAGCGGCGTCATGGGGTCGGTTGGATACGGTCGAGTTTTTTGTTAACTGTGGCGGTAACGTTAATATTGGAGACAGCGACGGTTACACGGTGTTACATTTAGCTGCCGAAGAGGGTTTGTTGGATACGGTTAGATTTCTTGTAGACCGTGGGGCCGATGTGAATACAAAAGGTTATGACCATCGCACGGCACTATTTTTAGCTGCTCTGCAGGGCGAGTTGGATACCGTCAAATTCTTAGCGGAACGGGGTACCGATGTTAACTATAGAGACAACGACGGCTCTACTGCATTGTTCTTAGCCGCTGAGTATGGTGAGCTGGATACTGTTAGGTGCCTTTTGGAATGCGGTGCCGATATTAATATCAAAGATAACGATGGATATACTGTGTTGCATTTAGCTGTTTTGGCTTATCGTCATCTGGACACAGTTGAATTTCTTGTGCAATGCGGTGCAGAGGTGGATATTAGAAACTGCGACGGTCGCACTGCACTGTTTGTGGCTATCGAGGAAGGTAATTTGGACGCTGTCCTCTTTCTCGTGGAAGCTGGTGCAAATATTAACGTTACAGATAATGAAGGCTTCACGGCATTACATATGGCTGTTATTAAGCGTCAACCCGAAATCATTAGAACTCTTGTGGTATCTGGTGCAGAGCTTAATATTAAAAGTAATAGTGGCTGGACGGTACTGCATCTGGCTGCTGTTTGGGGAAACTTGGATGTCGTGAAAGTCCTTTTCTACAATGGTGCTGACGTTAGAGTTAGACGTAGGGACGGTCAAACTATGCTATTTTTAGCAGTTAAGAAGGGCCATTTAAACGTTATTAAGTTTTTTATAATAGAGGCAGGCGTGGATATTAATATTAAGAATAGCATTGGCCGCACGGTATTGCATTGTGCTGCTTCATCAGGTAGGAGCGATATCGTAGAATTTTTAACAGAGAATGGCGCGAATATTGACGTTAAGGATTTTTACGGAAACACGGCCGCTACCTTAGCTAAAAGGAGGGGACACTTAAACCTACTCAGATATTTGGAGAAAGAAAGCGTGAAACCAATATGGACTCAATTATGTTTCCGTTGCCTAAAATAACTATCTTTAGATATTATTATGGCTTTCCTCGACGGAGTATACATACCTGTTATAACTAGGTATCCACTTCAAACGACTTCACTGTAGAGTAGCTATTTCGTACAATGTTGATATTTTGCATACCTAGATGATAATGTCAAAGAGTATGACTTCACCTGATCTCTCTCGTCAGAAAGATCAGAAGAATAATGTTAAAGAGTATGACTGCATCTCATGTCTCTCATCAAGAAGATCGGAAGGAGTTGGAGTTGATTTGAATTAGCCAACGACCAGCGGACAAATTGTGCCAACTCTACCGATCACATTATGATACGAAAACATTTTGGTTATGTATTTCTGGCAAAAATAACCACTTTTTAACTGTTGAGATTTTTTCGAAAAAAGCTTCGTTTTCGATTTAAGGTCGAAAAATTTTGACATTATTGCTGGATTATGTATTTATTTGTTTTTTACTATTTTCTAATTTAATTTTGGGTAAAAGTATTTTAAATATTAATTGATTTACTATCTACGTACTTTTTTTTATTTCTTGTATATTCCCAAATCTTTAATATACATTCATTATTAAGACGACAGTAAAATAATACAAGACTAATTATTCACAAAAGCAGTATGGTTATGGCAGTATTCAGCATATGTAGTGTCCAGATTTATCATTAGAATGAGGAATTCCTTCCATTGTTTTTTTAAGAATTATTTTTTTTTAATTATTTTTCAACCGTGAAAGAATTTCATATAAGTATGAGTAGGTGTGGGAAATCAATTGCAACTGTAAAAGATTGAGGTTTGAACATTGTTATGTTGTTATTCTGTTTCAAAATAAGTTCGTGTATAAAAAAATTAAAAGAAGCTTTTAGAGACGTCATTTTATTTTCGTATTCTTCTCAGCAAACCTTTCATTTGATACCCATATCATGTTAGTGCATAAAAAATAGCTGGTCCGCCATCTTTGGAGGTCAGCTATATTGGATTAAGAATGACGTCACTTAGTTAACCATGCATTGTCATCCAAACTAAACGTGTTGCAAGATTTGACCCATACTAACGAGGCAAGTTAAATAAAAACTTGTAATAAATCGGTAAAGTAAACCACAAATTTCTTCAGAATTACAAAGGAATTAATGGATATGTTAAAATAAAAAACAAATGAAAGTTTCAAGGATCTGTCAAAACCGAATTATTTTAAATAAATTATCAATTCATATGAACTAATAGTACTGAGACTCTGATGCTCCGTGGTTTTTTGTTTTCGACAAAGTTGAGAACACTGCAATTAAGGCCAACGTGTTGGGAGCAGAACGCACTCATTGGTCTCAGTCAGTTGAGAACTGTTGTTGTAGCGGCGTGTTAATATGGGTGCCGCTATTCGGAATCCCGCCAGCTGCGGGATTTATTGCGAAAAGATTTTGTAAAACAAAATAAAGTTCTTTTTTTATTATTCATAAATTTAATATNTTTGTTAGTTAACTTAGACAGTCGTCTAACGCTTTGGCAATATATATATATATATATATATATATGTATATATATAAAATATCACTGATTCAATATTTTTGGCATTTTAAAAATCGTTAAATAAATGAATGACGTAAGATGTTGAAAGGATATTTCCTTACATGAAGTACATTGTAGATACTTTTAAACAAATTTAATATGTAAAAATGGGTATGATGGATGGTATTACTTTGGTAAGTGAATAAGGAATCGATCTAACTGTCAATTGGTCATACAAATGCATTACAAAAGTTTGTTGTCGGTGATAAATTTATGAAGAAAAAAATAATTCATTCCACTGGGGGTTTAATAATATCATCGCGCTCGATTAAACTCAATGTCTGGAACGACTTGGATCGTAAACTCAACAAACTGGGTAGCTAGGGTCCCTAATAAAATTATAGAAGCGGAAAAGAAATTGATGATAACAATCAAGTTTCAATTGTTCTCAAAACAATGTCTATTTTAGAAAATGAATTTGATACATTACATCAACGCTGTTTATATAATAACAAATTTGGACATATCTTCACTTCTCTTCATATGGAAATTTAATTTTTAATTCTCCAAACTTTGACGTCAATATTTCATTTGAAATAGTAGATTGATGTTTTGCTTTCAGTGAGAAAAAGCTCTGAATTAAAAAATGTGAAAAAATATAACTGATACTCTTCGGTTGCTGTTTTTTAGATCTACATAGGCACCGTGGTTTTTACGATGATATACTCGAATCTCCATAAAAAAAATGTCCAAGTTTCAGTTCTTCAAGGATACCTTTAAAATAAACATTTCTCTTCGATGTGTTATTCGTAGAGTACGGACAACAATACACATGATTCACCTTTGATGTTGAAAACAAAACAAAAATTTCATAGCTGTATGTCGGTAAATTATTATCACACATTGTAAAAATATTGATAGGCGTTTTGAGGTGGGGAAAAAAGATAATTATTTAATGTTGGCAGTTTTATAGAGTTATCAAAAGTAAACTTCCTCTTCCAGTGCCTGTCTCAACCAAAGCGTGAAAGTTATTGCTTATGCATTGCAGTTTCATGTGCAAGTGCTTGTTACTGTAAGTAGTCCCAATTACTTAGTCATAACATTAATAAATTATTCCCTAAAAGGAGGTCACGCATATTACCGATACCGAACTTTGTGCGCATGGTTCGTCATATACATTTATTTTCACTTCATAATATACGCAAATTATAACTTTTACCGCTAGCTCGTTTTTATGAGCATAAGATTTTATCAATTTAGGTTATTACCTTTAAATGAAAACCCCCTTATCTGGACTATTTTTATATCAGATTAGATTTAATTTATATGGTGAAATTGTCGATAAAATACGAATTCATTAATTTCTGTAGTTCGACTGCAATCTTATTTACGTAAAGGCAAACATATACGAACGAAAGATGATGAACTAATTTGTTAACGACCGAATTGGGTTGATTTTATCGTCATTGGGGGTAAGTAAATATGAATATCGAATAATTTTCGTGCCCTTGAAATAGTGTAATAGGAAAGTATAATCGGCAGAGGGCAAGGGAATAAGGGTTTTGGTTTTCTGACTAAGCCAACGTTCCTATTTTATTTAAAATCTTCAGTTTTATAAGTAACAATAATATGTGAATGTGGAACTTAATATAATATAGGTAATAAAAATATGGGAAACACTGGCAATGGGAAAGATATTAAAACTTTTTTGCTGAAATGTGTCACTTTATTTATTTTCCTGTTCGTCTGATACAAACGAAAATTGTTATAATGAGACTTTAACTTTGGAAACAAAATAACTCTCAGATATAAAGTCTGTAATAAATATTCAAAGTTGTGGGATTAGGAAAATCTCCCGTTTGCTGCAGCAGGCAGAAGACTTTATACGCTTTATATACGCGTACATTTAAAAAAAGTGTATTTAAAGATATTATAAGTATTTAAATAAAACAAGCACTTCAGTAGGATACTCTCATTAGGTACATTGAGGGAAAAATCTTCCTTAAAACTAGTAGGAAATTATCTACTTTCATATTAGATATATATTATATGTATTTAGAATATATCATCAGATATTTTTCAGAATTTTTTTTGAACTGAAAATGCCAGAAATTTGTATATTTGTAAAAATTGAATAATTTATTATCGTCATTTCCAAAATAGTGCCTTTCTAGAATTAAGTAATTTATTGATGTACAAACTTACTTTTGAGGAAATTTTATTTATTCCCTAAAATTAAATATTGTGGCGATGAGATTTCGGATTCAGAGCGTCTTTATAGATAACACAGTGAATCTAGTGTATATTTTGTAAATTAATTAAAAAAACATTCAAGCTGTACTAAATCCTCAATTTTCTACAAATCTCTTGTCTCTTTATATTATTTCACCTTTATCCCAAATTTTCTGAATAAAAATTTAAAATGACAATTCGATTTTCTCAAAAATATTATATATACATTTTTTATAGAGAATTTTCACGAAATAAGTTTTTTTGCAGTATTCCGGCCATTTCCCGGATTCATTTCCGTGCAGAATAATTTTTTTCTCATCTACTAGCAAAAAACTAGCCCCATGCAAAAAATTGTCTCTTCGGAATTAACGCCATCTTTAAATACAATTTTGACTAGGGCGTTTGGACTAAATATGGCGGTACTAAACTGTAGTTCGTTGTAAAAAATAACGAATACGTCAGCAAATTACACATATCCAATGAAAGTCGAATAAAATTTAAGTATTATGATGATGACTCAAAAAAAACGTAATTTATACAAAGAACTGAAAGAACTGATTACTTGAACAAAAGAAAAACGGGATACAAAGGGAGATAATTTATGTAAAGTAAATTTCCAAAGACAGAGCACAAAAAGGTACGTTAATTCTAATCATTTCGTTTCCAGAAACAATTGCTTAAGTTTAAGTAAACCATTACAATATCACAATTTAAGGATACATCAGAGAAGGATAAACGTAAAATTGGTCAATGTTTTGATTTATTATTTGCTTATACCGAGATACAGTTTTTTAAATTTTATTATGATATTTTCTTTGCGAAAATATTAGATTTTTATAAAGAAGTTAGTTTACTTTTTTGCGTAAAATACGCCTGTGCAAACAATATTTTATTGTAACAAAAAATAATTTTTGACATTTATGGCATCAAAATTTTTTTTAATTCGTAATCATTTGAAGAAATATGTCGGGATTCAATTTATTCCAGTTATACAAAATTTCTTTACAGAAATCAGTATTTTTACAAGCAAGAAAGTTATAGAGCATCATAAAAAACAGTCAAAATCAGAAAACGCCCTGTATTTCTTACACGAATTAAGATTTCGAGAAGCGATTTTCATCAATGGACTTTTCTTGAAAATTGGGTTCCTAACAAACCATTTTTTTCTATGTTTTCGGAACTCCCCAAAACCGTAGAATTTGACAATGTCCTTTTTGAAGACTTTTTGGTCAAAAATGGTCTTTGGAACAACCACTTGAAGTTATGGACTTCTACTAATAAACATAAAAAAGGCTAAATTGACGTACAACTTCACACAACCACCTACACTTCCACCCACCTCACAGAATTGTAAATCAGACCCATTCTTCAACCTCAAGCAACCCAGTGTGGCGTATAAAAAGTAATTTCAAAGTTCCATTATGTCTGGAATACAAGCGGAGTAATCTATACATATATGGAACACAATTTTATGCAGTCCTGGAGCTATCTAGATTTCCCGTACACCTTGGTTCCCCAGAGAGAAGGTTTGCGTGTTGTTATTTTCCTCCATTCTCTTATATTCATACGTGACTTGCTTCTCAGACAAAAACAGGAACAAGGACCCGTGAGAGATATCGAACATTTTTGAAAACACATTAATTAATTAGGTTACAACAGCGGTAGATCTGTGTTTTGAATTGTGGTATTCTTAATAAATTTGGTGTAAATGTAAAGCTTTGTTGATCACCATTGCAAAATCGTTGAACATTTTCCCCAGAATTGGGCAAACTATTCGCGATGTGCGCAGAGCAGTTTTCAAACGCTAATAAAAATCTAGGTGCAACAGGTGTGAAATTTTCTTACCTAATGCCACTCATGCTTAAATTATTGCAGGAACTAGTTCTCAAATATGTGAGGTTATATTTTATGGTTCTATTAATGTAACAGGCAATAAGTTCTATTGAGGTGGAAGACTTATGGAGCACCCCGTACATAATAGGTAAATAGAGAGCTTTTGTTTAACTGACTATGAATATAGCAAACTGTATATAATATCCTTTAGTACAACGTAAAAAAGCTGCTTGGAAAAAGAAATAAACTGTTTTTTTTCATTCGAGTTCATCCTAGATACTAGAAAAACTAAGTGAAGTGGAACAATTGCGCATGTGTGACGAACAAACTGTCTTAATTTATAAAATATTTCGGTTTAGTCGCGTCGCTACAATATTTTGTAGTTGAAATGTACAGGGGAAGGTAGTAGAAAAGGTGTCGTCTCATCTCTCGAGTCAATTTTTTTCATTAGCAACATTATTATTTTTTAAATAATTTGGGCCGAAAATCAGTTTTTCCGATATATTTGAAAAATGATTGATTTTAGAGAAAAGTGTTCAACAAATGAAATATGCGCATTAAGAAGACCTACAAAATGCCACCTAATAAATTAAAATCGGGTAAATTGTTAAATTTTGATTTTCAATCAATATATAGCTGGACAACTGTAGTCTCTAGCGTCATTTGTAATACGCTTGGAGAGCCACGTGACCTCAGCGATTTTACAATAGTCGTTGCGATAGTGTTTACAATAATTTTTTAGTAGTTAGTGTCAAAAATGGCTTGCGTGTATAGCAACTCGGAGTTGATGGATATCGTTTTAATTTATGGTGAAGCAAGGCAACATTTGTATTATGGTAAAGCATTTGTGTTATGGTGAAGTAAGACAATTTTTCGAGACAAAACGTCTGAATCTGGTTCGGACTGAGGCAGTACAGTATTGGGGGTCATGAAGGCTTGCAAAAAAGGTAATAAAATTTCCAGGGTCGTATTTAAAAAAATCCGATCAAAGTTAACCGTCATTTACACTAAATGTACTGGGACATCAGGGCTAATTTTTCGAAAAATACCTTTGGTATTCCTTACCAGGTCTAAGATTACAATACTTTTCTTCGTTGGCAACCTACTTTAAAACGTGTTTAAAGTTATTTATGCAAGCGAGAAATTCAATAAAATCGTACGGGTGGTGGTGGTGGGGGAAGCAGAGAGCGCGGCCGCTTCGGCCTGCTCGAAATTGAATCGGCTATAACTACGTAACTAATTGATCAATCGATCTGTTTTTTTTTAAAGAAGCGTCTTTCCAAGAACTTTTAAAACCTGCTTTAAAAAATTTGATTTGATTGAATATTCACAAAGTTATTCTAATTGTTTATAAGTACAAAAATTCGACCAATGTTTAAACAAGCGCCAGAGTTCTAATTGACGGATTCGAATGTTTCAAAAAAGTTTGAAAGCTTGAGAGCCCTTCTATATGTGATTAAATTTTCAAGTATCTAAGGGCCTTGGTTTTTGCTGTGCAAAATTGTGAAAATTTGCAATTTTTTTTTCAAAATCTGAATTGCATTATTATTATGCAAAATCTATCGAACCGATTTTGATGAAATTTGGTGTGATAATTCTACATTACATGAAGTTTTCTTGGGCGAAGTATAAAGGTCCTATACCCAACTTAAATACCCCAAAAAAGTTTAAGTTTATTCACATTGTAATAATTTCTAAATTCCATTATTTAAAATTACCTATATCTTTCTGTGCAGTATTATGAAGCCTTTTCAAAATGTCCACATAATGTTGAACCGCTTTGTTTACATTCATTTAAACTTTGTAGGTATCGATCTTTCGTTACCCTCCTCTTTACCTAATGCCGCCTTTGTAATAACCAACGTACTACGTTCATATATCCCGTAAATGCGTTTAATCACGAGTATACCAATCATAAATTTTATTTGTAATAATTTTATTTTTAAATTTATGCAACTAAAGTCACCGTGAATTAATTGTTTAGGTCCGTATCTAATTCAACCCGTCATTATCTTAATTTGTATACACCGACATCAATCTTGCTTTAAAATTATAGGGGAGTAAAGTTATTATCAACTATAAGGAACTTAATTAATTACGTGGGATTCTCAAGGGTGTATCAGGTGTACGGAATGATTATATGTAAATGGGTAAATAAACTGATGTCTCAGTTTGAAAACGGTATAGAAAGGAAGTTTGGTGCTTTACAGGGCCTACAATTTTCTCTGCTAATTCTGTAATCTTTACAAATTAACTTACATATTCATTAATTAGTTTGTTATTAGAGATGCTCAGGAAAAGTATTAACAGTATTTAATTTTGAATAGGAAATTGGTAAAAACACAATATAAAATATATCCATGAAAATGTAACACAAGTAGGTCCAGCTACAAATTGCATCAAGCTTTCGAATAATATTGTTTGAAAATATGATAAAATCTACGAATTGTAGTTAGTATACTTAGTTGTAAAAATAATCAGAATGCAAATGTTGCATTTTCAGTTTTAAACAATAATATACTAGTTTGACATAACTTGTATAGTCTTTTCGATGTCAGTTGAACATGTATAAAAACGCCTAGTAATAAAATTTAATGAGTTTCATAGGCGTCCCTAAAAAAGTTTTCTGCTAAAGTTAAAAAATTATCATAATTTGTATATAATGTGTAGAAAATTTCTATCACATGTTCATTTGACCAACAACATATTTTAATTATTTATGCCCTCAAACAAATTTATTATATTGATGGTAAATTTTGTTTTCCGTTTCAAAAGGTCTCTAAAATTCCATGTTGGAATAATATTAGTAAATAAAATATCCCTTTTATTTCTCCCTTTCATCATTGTTATATGAACGACGAAGGTGCCTATAATAAATTAAAATTACTTGAACACATCAAATTCCGCGTTACTGCACTGCACTGCTAGGCCATTTGTTGACAACTGAATTTATGACCAGGTTGCCAGTGCGGCTGTGTTTGTGCCGCGTTTGCCCGCGCGCGCTTAATCTTCATCAGGGCGACCAGACCTGTACATGGGAACAACAACATACTGCCAACCTCTTGATTCTTCTACTGAGATCGGAAATACTATAACTGGACCCATTTGTGGTACAGTTGTGTAGATTAAAGCTTTTGAATACTCAGTTATTGCAACAAACAGCGCCACATAAGTATGCTTATTGTTTAAAATTTTTTAAAGTTCAATGGCTGTATCTTAGGGACCAGAGCAGGTGCAAAAACCTATTCAAAACCGTCTGGGATACAGAGACAAAATTATTAACGTAGCAAATTTAGTTTTTCCACTATTTTGTAGACAGGTTTCTATTTAAGATCTTTTAGTACAGATTTACAGGATTGTAAGTTGATTTTGTTGATGTGTATGCGTTATGTTAGTTTTTGCCTGTTTCGGTTCTTAAAATATTTCAGCCGCAAATCCTTAGTACGACTAAGCGCCTGTTCCTAACGATAAGCGTCTGATTTATACTTCAAGAAACATTCGAGAATGGCATTTGTCAAGAAGCTTAATCTGCCCTATTTGTAGTTTCTAGGAGGTTTTTTAACTTTAACTTCCTGAGTTAAATGTAAGGATAAGCGGTCTCATATTTTGAATTTGAGACAAAATTTGAAGCACGTTTCACTTTATAAATATTTATAATTACTTTTTTTAGTATTTCCACTTTTTTTATGTTAATATGCGTCAAAAGTTTATTATTTATGAACTAAAAGTAAACCAAGGTTTTAAACGTCAATGCAATGTATTTTTTATTTATTTTTTTTTTAATTTTTGTTGATATAAAAATAATTTCCGTTTTGAAGGAAAAAACAACCGAAAGGAACCATTTTTTGACTGATTTTGCAGCTATTTCCGTTTAATATTCCACTATTTGATACGAATCTAGTAATATCATGACTAGAATTAGCGTGTGGTACTTATTTTTCGTTTCTATTATCAGTTTCCCGGATCTGTTTCGTGTACATATACAATTCATGTATTGCAATTATATCAAGAATGAAAATTAATAGCTTTTAAACTAATACATACTCATATTGGATGAATGTATTTTTTTTACATTAGCCAATCAATGTATCTTATCAGGTTATTCATTTTTGATACTTGTTTTGTTGTGGTTGTACCTATCGCCAGAGAGCTATCAGAGTAGTTGCTTCCCATAATATCATTAGTTAAAAAAAATATCTAAGTGCGAAACTAATTACGCTTTCACAGTACCTGCAGATTAGTAGGTCACTATCTGCCAGTAGATAAAACGCAACGCTTAGTAGATACGAGTTGGCGTTAAGTATCAATGACATTTAAGATATGACATACACTTTATAGGTTATATCTTACCCACACTCAAAACATATCATTTTGCTGAACTGTTTTAGTTGCGTTTTAAATAATTCCTTAAATTTTGGTAGTCAAAAAATGTAAAAAATATACAATGTTTACTTTGAATATTTCAATTGCTAATTGTGGCACTACACAAAAATTAGAAAATATATTAAGGTATAGGGACTCTTTAAGACCGAATATAGGCAAATGTGTGGCAGAAAATATTTCGGTCGAATTTATAAACACCGTAATTCTATTTATCTTGCGTTATCAAAGAATGACTGAACTCACCCCTGAATTCTATCTTGGCCAGTTTCTCCCCTTTGCATCTCGGTATCTGGAACTGTTTGAGCTTTACCGAAATCGACATTACGTTCGCGCGCGATCCCGAATTGTGCAGTGAGGTCGTCCTGCTGCCGCAGGAATAACTTGTTGATCGAGCGTGCTGCCTCGGCGGCACTGCCGGCCGCGAGCGGGAGGGTTCGGTTCGGAAGGACTATGGCGCAGGACCCTCGACATCCCTTGCCGCTTGCCGTAAAATAGACGGGGCGATCCCCAGTGGATGCGATGTGCTTCTAATTGAGATAGACGGTAAATGGAAATATGAATTATTTGGTAAATTTAAGTAATTGGGACAGATTCCTATCGTAATAAAAGTTGTGGAAATTTATTTTGAATTTTACATTTTCAATGATTATTGTATGTATATACAGGGTGTTCCAAAAGTAACGGATTTTAATTGTGTAGACAAAGCGGGGTGCTATGCGACGGATGAGTGCGTGAATATTGTGAAAGTTCATTGCGGTGTACGGAGAGTGTGTAGCTGAGATCGTGCGCAAATTGCATAGAGTTTTCCGTAGATCAGATAAACTAATTATTATGAAAGGTCTTGTAAAAATTGAGAGACATCTCTCGAGTTGTGCCGGGTATATTCATTATAAAGAGAGGAAATTATTAGTTGAATTGAAAACATTTTAGTTGAAGAAAGATACAACGCTTCTACAAGGGGGTTTGTAAATTTGCAATAATCAGAACTTTGACAAATAGGTATGTATTTGATGAAATTGCTATAATCATAGTCGAAAAGTTAAAAAAGGATTGCAAACTTGCCTTCCTTTGTCTCTCCTCCTCCTCTAGAGATTATTATATGCCCAATATTCAAATGTGTGACTTTGCCGTTGGCACCTTAACACAAAATTTCAATCAATTAATTAATTAATCGGATATTCATTACCTATTATCTTTCATTATGTACTTTTGTCATTAATTACCTCGTTAATTACCTAATCACTGCCCATCTCACTTTCACTTTGCTAACCGTACTTTTTAAGCTCTTATTTTATTAAAAGTTAAAATGAGTTTTATTTGCAATCATATGTTTGTTACTCTTGTTCCTAGCATTAGAGATATCATATTTTTCTAATGTAAACAATAATTTCTTTTCGATAAATATATGCGCAATGGGAGAAACAATAAACGTGAAGCGCAAACAAATGTACACTGATTGGCTTGCTCGATATTGCAGTTAATAATTTATTTATTTTATCCAGAACCCGCAGAGTAAATTCAAGCTTTACATAAAAATGAAAATTGTTTTTCGTAAAGATTTGCCATATTCATTTGTTTTTTTTTTGTGGAAATTGATAAAATAATTTGACAACAGGAAAGAGAGTATAATAAAACTTATAAAAATCACTTGAATCTGTTCCGTCTAAAAGTTTACATGGGATTGGGTATCCAAAAAAATGTTTTATTTTACAATATTGACAAAAATTATGGAATAAATTCAACAATAACTTGCCTCTGTTACATTGATTTGATTGATTTGAAAATGTCAACTTTTATTTTTTGTGTTTCGAGTATTTTCAATGAAATTTGAATAATATATTTTTTACTCATATGCTTTACAAGAATTTTTTTAAATTCTAATAATTCTTGCATTGCAAACTTATAAATTTAATCATTAATGTCTCTAAATGTATCTTATGCATGTACCAGATACGCTGTATGTCGATTTTGAGACTTCTTGAAGTCTGGCTTTTATAATATCACGGAAACAATGTTAGTACGGACCTGACCGCACCGATACGTCACGTCCTACGCGCACGATATCGCGCACCGCTCGGCAAGCGACCGACCAACAAAATCTAACCGACCTTAACTGTACGTACGTCGTTGTGTTGTGTTGCCGTCCGCCATGACGAGAATGAACGTGAAGAAGCTTATTAATTTAGTCCACTCGAGACCCGCTCTTTGGGATCAGAAGCACGACGACTATAATAATAAAATCTACTTGAAGCAAGTTTGGGAGGAGATAGGAGAGAAAATGGATTGTACAGGTACGATATATTTAATATTACGTTACGAAGTTGGCTTACATGCGCCGATAAATTCTGCTGTACTCTTAGCGCCTGATGTATAGGCAACCCTACTTTCGTTGTAATGTAACGTATATTGCCTGTTTGGTATAACATGGCGGTTTTAATAAGATCGGATGTGCGTTCGGTCAGCATGTATATCAGTCGAAACAGGATACATGAGTAGCTCTACCATCCCCGCGAAAATAGTTAATACTTCCGCCATGAGAATATAAAAGCAATTTTTAAAAACTCGAAACTCATTAATTAAAAATGTGCTATTGCGAGTATGTGAGAGCTCTTTCTATTTCTGTAAATAAACTACAGAGGGATTGGTCTAATCAAAGCTTTCAGGTACTATCATAAATATGGCGAAATACCTGCAAATATGTAAGTTTTTCAGTAAAACCATTATGTATTATAATATGTAATAATTAAATTTTACCTATGACGGCACTATTATTAAGTTTCTGCAATACCTATCTTTAAAAAGTTAAAAGTACGTAAAAGAGCATGGAACCTTTCACTCGGTGATTTTTTACTTTTATTTTATTTAATAGTTGCTAACATTTAAGTGAAATATTAAATATACTGATAAATTTTCTAACTGAACGCATCTTTTAATAAAAAATATGTTTTAATAGGCAATTAAGTTTTATTTTTTAATAAAAACATCCTAAAGTAATAAAGTATTTCATTTAGTGAACCTGAATTGCTTGACACATTTTTATGATAAATCGCAATGATTATATTTTTTGTTAATTTTTGTTTTCCACATTATTAAATTTTAGTAGTACTGTGCAAATAAATAGCTTGACACTTTAATTGCGAATTCTAGTTGACATATTTTTTAATTACCAGCAGAGTTTATTGCAGAGTCCAGGAAAATAATGAAAAAATAAGCTACTTTTTTATTCTGAGATTTTCTTTATAGAAAAGTGTAGGTTTTGATACAGGATGTTTGTAAATAAGTGCGAAATATTTTAGGGGGTGGTTGCCGGTTATTTTGTGAAAAAAAGTTCATGTAAACGTAGGTCGAAATATGCTTCGTTTCCGAGATACAGAGTGTTTAAATTTTAATTTCTAATTTATTTTTGTTAATTAATTCAGAGTTTTAAAGATATTAACTAGAAATTTGAAAAACGGTTTGGAGGGATAAATGTGCATTTTTTGGGGTTATCTGATATTTCTACCTGCACCAGGGCCGTTCGTGCGAGAACACCACAACCTTTTTTAATTAAAAAAATCGTACGCCATCGACTTCTTCCCGTTTTGATATTTTTTTAGAAATCCTCCATCAATTCTGAATGAAATTGGTCTCTTCATTTTTTTTCATAGGATGCACCTTTTTTTTTTGAGAAAAAAAATAAAACATTTTACTGAGAGTTGTGTATTTTTAATTTCTATTGATACATTATCTAGCAGGTTGCTGTCAACCATCAAATTTCGAAACAATATCTTTAAAATTCTTTGACATAATTAATAAAAAATTAAAATTTAAACACTCTGTATCTCGGAAATGAAGCATATTTCGACCTACGTTTATATGGACTTTTTTCACAAAATAACTTCGGTAAACACCCCCTAAAATATTTTGCACTTATTTATAAACACCTTGTATATTATTGCATTTTCGGATTTTTCACGTATTTTAAATAAAATTGCCAATATCTCAATGAAGATGTATTTTTCGAAAAAAAGTTTCAAATAAAAGTTATTCCAAATTAAATTTTCTACAAATTTGCTCCTATGAAAATTTTTTGATTTTCCCTATAGTTTTCACGTATATTTTTTAAATGAAGTACAGATTATGTGAAAATGAATATTTTGGAGCCAAATAACGGTCAATTCATTTTTAAATAACAAAAGAAAGAAAATCGCGTAAAATTCTTGGAAAATCTTATATAGTTTTCCGAGGTTTGAATATTTATGAGCATCAAACATATCATCATAGATAAGAACAACTACATATCATTTTATAGGTTTTGGAGAGTACATTACGAATTAATTGAGCTTTTAATATTTTCCAGAAAAATTCGTTTTCTTTGAAATTTTTTTGTGACAGCGATGAAGCATTTTTACATAAGAATTCTAGAATGTAAGTCCATAAAAAAAATTGTTAACAATAATAAATAAATAAAATTGCTTTTTAATTATAAATTAAAAAAATATATAGCTACTTAATTTTTTTTTATTATACCTTTGCAACTCCAGAAAATTCCTTTCCTAATGTCATCAAATTAAATTTTCAATTACATTATATTACATATTTTTATTTTTTAATATTCAAAGTTAAAAAATTCAAATAAAACAGATTTTTTCTGGAAGATATTAAAAAGCGCGTATTTATAATGTACAACTTCGAAAACTTACAAAATGATGCGTTTGATGCCCATATATATTCAAACTTCGGAAAACTACATAAGATTTTTCAAGAATTTTCCTTTTTTTATTTAAAAATGGATTGAAAATTATTTTGGTTCCAAAACATTAATTTTCGCACAATCTGTACTACATTTAAAAAATATACGGGAAAACGATTGGGAAAATCGAAATCTTTCATAGGAGCAATTTTTAGAAATTTTAATTTTGAACAACTTTTATTTGTAACTTTTT
This sequence comes from Anoplophora glabripennis, assembly GCF_000390285.2. NCBI lineage: Eukaryota > Metazoa > Arthropoda > Insecta > Coleoptera > Cerambycidae > Anoplophora > Anoplophora glabripennis. The sequence goes on along the minus strand of NW_019416423.1, from coordinate 323,463 downwards.
TTCGAAAAAATGCATCTTCATTGAGATATTGGCAGATTTTGATAAAAAAAAACGCGAACAATCATATCTAGATCCCAAAACGCTCGTTGTACATATTGCTGGGTGACATGTTTTCTGATCTCAAAACCTACATTTTTGTATAAAAAATTTTTACAATAAAATAGTTCTCTTACTCCGTCTCTTAATATCTAATTTTCTTGGACTAGTAGTTCAGGGATTTTATTGCTATATGCTACAGTTTTTTTTCGTATACCGAGGCTTCTAGATATTTTTAAATCTCTTCATTTTTTAGCAGAAGGATGTAAATTGAAATGGAGAAGTTTACGCGACGTATACCGAAGAGAACTAAAGAAGTACCAGTCCCGACTAAACGATCCCAATATAACAGACAAAAATTTACCGAGGTGGTTTTACTTCAAAGAGCTCCAGTTCCTCACAGAACATTTATCGGGTCTCGAGGGTATAGCCGAATCACCTCAAGAAACCGAAGAATATTTTGAGTCGATGTATGTGAAAAGTGAACCCGATTTGCTGGACGACGAGGAGATAACATTGGAAGCGGACGACGATATCCTTCTAACCTTAACCGACAGCAAATTGCAGAACGAGGATAGGCGCAAATCTGAGTATTGCTTTCAAATCGCCGATACCGGCCAGCTGGAAGAAAATCAGTTCGAGAGAAGTGTTAAGTATTACCGGGATACTTCTAAAAGATCTCTGGATAGCATATACGAAGACAGAAGCAGGAAACGAGTAAAAGCAGTGGAGAAAAATGACAGGGATGGGGATAGTGATTACCACTTTTTAATGAGTTTGTTGCCTTTTTTGAAGACTATACCTCAACGCAGGAAAATGATTGTAAGAACTAAAATTCAGAACATATTTTGCGAAGAAATAGAAGCAGAGGCTAATAGCTCGTAGGTTTTTCATGTTATAAATGTTTGTTTATGTATTTTGGAATATTAAGCAGAAATAAATTAAATATAGTTAATAAAATTGTGCAGTTCATTGTTTTGCTGAGGATCATTACAAATTGTTGATAAATTTAATTTTTATACAAAGTTTGTGTCATTTAAATTGTAAGTATTTGCACTGGATATGTTTTTTTATTATAATTATTTCTACCAACCGACATATGTCTGGTTGGTTAAACTTACGAACGATCCTAGCTGTATTATAGTCTTTCCGATCTCAATTGAAGACCAAACAGCTACTCAGTTTGTACCGGGTTCGGTCGCTACGCAACAACTCTGTATTGAAATATTTGAAAAACTTGTTCCCATATTTATTTAGCCATACTCATATACAGATCTGGTCGCCCAGTTGAAGAATACCCGCGCGGGCAAACGACGCACAAAGACGGCCGCTCTGGGCGACTGGGCCATAAATTTCAGTTGTCGACACATTCCCTAGCAGTGCAGTGCAGCAATGCGGAATTCGGTGTGATCCAGCTAATTTTAATTTATTATAGGCACCTTAATTATTCATATTAGAATTGCGAAAGGGAGAAATAAGAGGGATAAGTATTTTGTTTACACAAATAAACAGATAACAGAAATTTTCTACACATTATATAGGAACAGATTTTTATTTTTTACTTTTAGCACAAAACTTCTTTAGGGACGCCTATGAAACTCATTAAATTTTATTGCTAGGCGTTTTTATACATGTTCAATTGACTTCGGAGACTTAAAGTAAGAAATTATATTTCTTTGTAAAATATTTGAATAAATAAGTAAATAATTTTCTTGAAAGAAGAAAATATTTTGTTGCGATATCTTAAAATCAAGACATTTTTTTGCATGCACCTATCTGTAATTTTTTCTTAAGAAATAAGCAGTGGCGGTTCTTGACTTTCGTACCAGGGGGGGCGGAAAAATTTAGTTACAAAATATTTAAAAAAAAAATGAATAATTGGGTAGTTTTATTTTAAGTACTATTGAAAAATGTAGGTACAACATTTTTTTTATAGTGATAATCCATTCTTCTGCTTTTGTGCGAATTAAACTTTTTAATTACTTTTTCTTTACAGTTTGGTATTTCTCGCATCATTGATTTTTGCAAGTTAATTTGAACTTTTGCAATTAAAAAAAATACGAGAAACAATGTAAGTAATAAAATCCAATACCACATCTGAACAAATTGCGTTTAATAAGAAAATAAAGCTGTGAATAGCTACTATTTGGTTACGGTCGAACTAAACAAAGTCTAAACTGCATAGTAAATATGCGCTATTCGATCCATCTTTCACTGCTGCGCGAAGGTAATCATGACCACCGCTGTAAACAATTTATAATGTCGAGTTAAATTGACAGCACGTTACAAATTTAATATTTCTTTTTTTAATGTGTTCAGAGCCCCCCGCACTAGCCGCCGCTGGAAATAAGAAAAATTTCTGTTATCTGGTTAGATATTTAGATATTTTCCGAGTTAATGGCAGACAATATGATCTTGTTATATTTTTTTGACAGTAGGTAGAGGGAGGGAAAAAAAAAGAGTATGTTTTCATGATTGGTTATTTATTTATTGCAAGCGTTGCGTAAAGCTCAAAAAATAATCCATTCAAATTTGAGAAATGTGAGAATTATTCCTATATTGATAAATTAAAAATATGTAAGAAAATACATACGTACGACTGGTTTCAACACTAATAAAAATCACAATGTAACAACTTACGACATTACAATATTACAATTTCCAGAGCACCATAACATTCGTTTTTAATATATAATAATATTTACAACAATTGGCTCACTTATTACCGAGTAAATGAAAATCAAAAAAGATACAATTTTGATCTATACATCTAATACATTATAGTAAGTAAATACTTGGTAGGAAGATGTTCAGGGAACCTTGTATAGAAAAAGTTAAAAGAAAAGCCCGCAGCGTTTCAACTAAATAATAATAAAAAAAAATAAATAACCGTTTGGGAGCTGCGAGCCTTAACGCCAACTTTATCCATACAACCACCCATATTTGCACTTATATAAATATATTAACTAATTACGAAATGCACAAAATAACAGCCTAGTCTGCTGGGGCGACCGTCTTATCCGTTTCCCAAAACGGTAAGAGGCTCCCAATTGGCTCAAGCCGCCAAATCTACCATTACAAGCTCTTAATCGTGTTGATTTGCGAGGTACACCCTACTTATATGGCATTTTCAAATATTAGTATCTTTGAACATTTGAAAAACCATACTTTAAAATAACTCAGTGACATCTTGGATGGACCGGACCAAATAACAGTGCCAGGTGTGCCGGATGTTCACCTACTGAGACCAAGAAACCGAGTTTGAAAAATTGGATTGGTCCTTAGTTATTGCGGAAATATTTTACTGAAACTCACATTAAAAGCAACAAGCTGGAAATGTACAGTAACCTGGAGATTATGGTTAAAGTTAAAGCACTACAAGGTGGGGGGTAATTGGAAGTCATACACGTCAAAGGAAAGAAAAATATATTACAAGCAACTCCTTTAGCGATACATAAAATTTTACATTTTGAAAAGGATTCCATATTCTTAGCAAATAGTAGGTAACACTCCAGTAAAACCTCAAACTGGAAGTCGGACCTCTCCATCCGAAACGACTACAAGAAACAACCAAACTTAAGATTATTTGTAGATATATAAAAAATAGAAATATTATACAATAAACCCCTGGAGGCCACTGGTTAAAACTTAAATAGAACAGTGCTTTCAGGGTAGATCTTAGAAAGCAGGAAGAAGTTCGTCACTGGACTAGCTCATTCGATAAAACTCGAACGGTTTAAAACAAGCTCTATGTTACAACTTAAGTTATAATGTTATAATTACACACAATCAGTCTGTGACAATAAGTGTTTCTTTAAGTGCTAAAAGTTGCTCCTCGCCTAATTTAATCTTGTCTGATATCTCCTTGGAGTCCATTATCAGTTTGGCCTTCATGTTGATGAAGTGGTCGTAATCGGCGTATTCCTCGGAATTCAAATATTTGTAAAGGATATTCGAAACGTTAACGCTGCGGCGATCGATGCATTCTTTTAGCTTTTTAGCCTCCCCCAGCTGGTCCAGAAGCTTATCCCTTTTAGCTTCCAGTATTCTCTGAAAGCAACAACTTTATAAATTTAATAGTCCCATGAATCTGTTTAAAATATGATCTTCCAGAACACAGACACGGAATCGAAACAGAAATTCAAACTCAGTGATTCTTACCCTCTCTGGATGGTCTTCAGCCATTGACATCAGGGCATTTTCGGCTCTTGCCAGTCTTCCAGATAGTCCTAATAATAAGCTTGTTATTTTTCCTACTTCCTCTACGTGTAACCTAAATTTGGCAACTTCGTGTGGCCTCGCGACTCTGTTAATATGTGTCTCTACGTTCTCTCCAAGTTCATCGTTGATTTTGCACTCATCAGATACAACTAGCTGCTCACTGCGTAACACTTCCAGTTTTTTGTCCAATCGATTCACTAATTCCTCCTACAAAACAAGGTCCTCAATAATGTGCTAACATACGATTTAGTTTATTCAACAAAAACTTTAAAGGAATGATGGATCAGTACAAGAAAATTACATATAATGTTCATACGTTACCTTTTTCTGACTAAGATCTTTGGTATCCTTGACAATATGACATTTATTCATATCTTGACTATATCTAGTTAAAAATTTAGCCTTCGGCTCTGATGTAGTGAAATATATGGATGACCCAGAAAGAGGACTTGTTGGTTCCAAAGCGGGGATGATTGGAAGAGTTGGAGACAAACTGAAAAAAGTTTATTATTAATTTGATGGGTGAAACATTTTAAGCGGAGCTAAATTAACAACGATTGTACCTTAATTTGCTGGTTGTGGTGCTACTCGTCAATATTGGTAGGGACGTGGGTGGAGGAGTGCTGCTCGGGGTGTTGTTTCTACTTCGAAAAGGTGAATTGGCAGGCCTTGGTCTCGAAGTGACGTCAACGCGGAACAACCCTTGCACGTAATCAGTTGGTTTTTTATGTTCTGGAGCAGGTACTGGAACAAGAGAAAAAATTTGATCAAGACGAATCAAGAGGAGGAAAAATATCACTTACCCAAGAGCTCTTTTAATCTGTCTGAAGTGGGTAGGTGATCGACAAAATCCTCTGCCAATTTTTCGCACTCGATCTCCTCCTGCAACTTCTTCCTCGTAGGTAAAGGTGTCGGAGGTAATTCCTCCTTTTCCGTCTGTGATGCCGCGTCGGTGGTCGTTGTGTTAACCCTTAAAACAACTTCAGTCCTTTGAATTAATTGTAGGCCTTCTATGACCCTGGGATAGTCGTCCGGTTTCTTTGGAGAAGGCGGAGGGGATGATTCTGGAGTTACCGGGGATTTAGGGGAGGATGTCGGCGTCGTGAGAGGGGATACGTGAAGGGGGGTGCTCTGATTAGAAGAATTTGTGTGGGGGGATATTCGGAGAGGGGATAGCTTCAATGGGGTGCTGGGAGAAAGGGAAGGCTTTATTATTGGGGATAACCTCTTAGGGGATTCCGAAGGGGAGTGTGCGCCTTTTGATTCTGGGGAAGGTGGAGGATTTGTTATGATTCTCGAGACGGGGGTGAAGGAGATGGGAGCGGGGGAACTTCTGGTGGTCAAGGTGGACGTTGTGGTACTTGAAGAGAACGCTGATGTATGAGAAGTGATTGGAAACGTGTGTACTACCGATGAGTTAATGGTCGTTGTAACCGAAGGAGTTGTGGTTACCGACGATGTGCGTATTACAGGCGAATTAATCGTTGTGGAAATCGATGCTGCTGGAGATAAGCTGACGGAGCGCAAAGGTGAAAACGGGGAACACCTCGCAGGACTTTTGGTTGGTGAAGAAGGCGGTGACTTCATCGGGGACTTTGGTGAAGATTTAGTCATATGATCATTGTCTAGAGGCGACAAACTCAAGTGGGTTGGCCTGTTGTATTGTTGAGATCTAGGCCCGAGCAGTTTGACATTTACCGGAAGTACGTCTGGTAAAGCTAGATTAGGTTTTAAGTCTTCTTTTTCATCACAATTATCTTTCTTCTGCTTCTCGTTTACGGAGGCCCTCCTCAGTATGTTATTGTTGTTCTTTAACAGATCCTTGCTGTTTCTGTTCAGGGGCCAGATGGCCTCCCGGCTGTTGACTCGCTGCGATTCGTTTATCACCTCGGGGGACAGAGCATGGCCGTTGGGGGACATCGTCCTCTTGTAGCTGCCGGTCTCCGAGTCCGGAACTATTCGGTCTCTGTCCCGGCGAGGCGCTAGGTAGGCTGCCTTGGATTGGCTCCTGTAACAAAAAAAAGTATATTAACTCTGGTCTTAAATAGCAAAATATTTTTAATTTCAAAAATTGACAATAACACGTTACAAATTTCAATGTAATGGGTTTTTTGTTTCGTAATTATAGAACAAACGTTTTACTTTCATGTGTTTCGTTTGGACAAATGTTTATTTTAACCTTCGAATTATCTGGTAAAATTTAAATTAAAGACACCTGTATTATTGTAAGTCATCGAACCATTACCGACATAAAGCTTATACCTACTGATGTTGAAATTTGCGTATTTGTATGTTTAATTTTTTCTTTGTCGATCATAATATACATACTCCTGCTTATTTATTACAGATAAGAACTGAAGCAATGTCACCATAACAAATCAATGCTAAGCATGCAACAAAGCAAATAAACATAACGCTATGAGTAATTCAGAAAAATCCCGTGTGTAAGTGAATAATCTTCCTTATCGTATGTATTAATATGATAACCACATATTTCATTGTCATGAGTTTGTTGCTTCCCAAATGCTGTCGCTGATATTAAAAAAGCAAAATAAATGAAGGAATCTTAACCTCAAGTAAGACAAAACAAATTTACTAATGAACTGGTACATCAACATTCTATTGTTTATGTACAACAATGGAGATCGCTTTCAAGGATGAGCTCTGTACATATAATAAATATTTTACGAACTATATTAAAGCAGTATCTACAAATATCATTATAAATAAAGCTCTAAACACCACATGCATGTTTATTTTGGATACTTCACACACTTAACTCCAATATCACTTTCCTTCTCGACAATAAATTATAAAATTTCTGACCAAACAGAAATTTACTTTCATTGCTATTATCTGACACCGTTTAAAGCATAGAGTGACATTTCGTTTGGAATATCTTTCACCTCACCACTACTTAGTAAGATATGACCTTAAAATGAAACCGAAACTCTCGTTTTTATTCTCTGGCAGTAAGAATAATTAAAATCGTATTTTTAATTAATTGTTATCAACAGTGTAAATGCGGGTTAACTGGCACAAGTGAAAATTCTCACGAGAAATTGCAGTCGAATGTGTACATAAAATATTTAAATTGCGTGTTCGCAATGCTTTTGACATATTCGACATATCGGTATAACCTTTGATGGATTTGTTATAAATTATAGTCTAATATATTTTTTATTTTTTATAATATATTATATTTTTTGAACAGGAATATTTGTCAAAATTTTGCAAATTCGTTAAATAATAGCAATATACTACAGGGTGATTCCAATTTAAATACAGAAACTGCAGGACTAGATTCATTACCAAAAAATATATACAGTTTGCTCTGTAAATTTTTTTCCTGCGGGACTCGGTATTCGAGATACAGGGTGTTAAAGAATTGAATGAAATTTACTACGGCGTATTCCCTTAATTAGAATGTTTTATTATAACGCGTGGTAGTGATAGTTTAAATAACTAGATGGATTTCACAAGGTTTAACGGCACTCACAGTGTACGATAATTCAATAAACAAAGAAATCTAAATAAATTTAAATAAATTTGGAGCAAATATGTACACTGAAGATGAATTTTTCGAGACAAAACGTCAGAATCTGGTTCGGGCTGAGGCAGTACAGTATTGGGGATCATAAAGGCTTGCAATAAATGTAATAAAATTTCCAGGGTCGTATTTAAAAAAATGAAGTTGATGGTCTTGCAGAGACGAAACGTTACATATAAAAATTGATTAGCCATTCGATAGAGTGCATAAAGTGGTCATGAGAAAGTGTTCTTCTTTTTTCAATATCACCTCAAACAGGGTTGAAATGAAACAAAAACTGATTTCCAAAATTTCGGTTTTTTTTTCAAATATTTCGAAAACTAATAATGTTAGTCTTGATTTTCTAGATGCATAATGTTGGTCCCCTGATTACGCAACTTAGCCCCCATTAAGCTAGTTCGTATCTTTTGCCCCTGTAGTGAGAAGGGAATTTGTAACAAAGTTTTTCATTATTCTGTTTAATTAAATAATGTTACTCTTGTTGCTTTTAATAGTGGCACATGTCTAGCTGACCCACATTTAGTAGAACTCCTCCAATTCCCAACCTTTGACTTTCTTAAATGGGTCAATTACCATGGGGCCAAATAACGATCCCATGATGTAACGATACTCCAATAGTAGACTAATCAATTTTCCAGCATGCGTACGCATAAATTGGACCTGAGGAATGCAGCTTGCTTTCCATCATCTAATACCAATAAAAGACATCTGCGTCGCATCGTCCCCTGGCATTCCAGACAAATTATGAATATATAGAAGAAAGTCGTTCCACAAGCCAGACGAACGAGCGTAATCGCAGGCAGCTCACTAGATTTCTTCGCTAATGACTTGTGATTGCCGCCATATGCACCCATACTGGGTGTGGATGTGGATAATTTTCTAATGTGAGCGTCTGTGTCGGTGAGATATCCCCGAACCCATGCATACGGCTTAATTATAATATCCGTAATTGATTATATTTGCAAGTGGTCGACGTAGTTCTCGCCTTAGGACAAGAAAACGTGTTGAGAGACAGGAGAACTCTCAGTCTCACCTCATTCCGTCTAGTTGTGAACTTGAACCACTATCACTTTGCGTGATTCTTTCAGCTAGACAGGGTTGCCAAATTTATAGACATCGAAGACACTATGATGTCCACAAAAGTATACAAATAGTAAATTATATGAAACCGTTGAACATATACAAGTAAAGTAAAATTTTCAAATGAACCTTACATAGAAAGAAGATAGAAAGCAGTTCTTTGTGTCTCTCGCACCGTTTTTATATCCCGACGTTATTTTACGAAGCAATTTCCATTATATCGCCCTGCAGTTCGGCGTTTCTAGGGATATTTAATTTTATGGCGCCGTTTCTGTTTTAACTGCTCGACAACTACAGGACTGTCTTTATTTAGGGAATAATCATAAAATTTCATGGTTCGAGGCACACAGCTGCGGATTTATTACCCAAATATAATAACCGGATCCGGTTGTAAAATATGTAATATTTTTGTGGTAGTACAGTTGTCTTTCAGTTTCCCTTCATGTTCAAAGTTATAGGCTATTAATTAAGTATATCTAAAAAAAACAAGGTTAAAAGGAACTATAACGTTCAAGCAATTTTATTGCAAAAATTAGAGCCAAAAAAGTAAAAATTTTTTGCTTTTAAAAGTCGTTTTTTAACGTTAAGTTAATGTGAATCTTAGTTGACTATAAAAATATCGATACTTCGGTTCTTTGGAAAAGAATTAATAATTTTATTTTTCAAATACAGGGTGTTTTGGAAAAAGTACCATACATACAAGAGGGGGGAACATAAAAAGAATAAGGCCAAAGTTTTTAAGATATCACGGTCAAATACGATTTTTTTAAATTAAATTTTAAACGTCCTTTTTTCCAAAAAACAATGTAGTGCATTGAAATTTGTAAAGTATTTTGAGGTTAGGTTTTATATGACGTATGCCACATATTATAGCGAAATGTCAACCAGCTTCTCTTTCGTAATATACAGAGTGTCCGAAATTAAATGAGCCATACTTTATGGGTAGCCTCCTTGGATGAAATTAAAACGATATAGATCAAGTTATCTAGTACAAACTTGTAAAAATATTTAAAAAATTATGTTAATTTTAGTTAAATCAAAATTTAAAAAATAGCTTTTTAAAGAAGTAAAATTGCATTAAAGTAACTTTGATCCAGATTGGAAGCTATACCTGAAGTGTGGAAAATTATTCTTTTTTACACTAGATACATTAAAAAATAGTACCTAGCTGGTTGACTTTGAGACAGTCATTTGCGTTTTTCTTTGACGTTAGATCTATGACCTATAAGAAAAAATTCTAATTTTTTGATTCTACGAGTCATTAAATTTGTGGAACTTCCTAGAAAACGCCCTGTGTATTTTCGCAAAAGTATAATAATAACTAATCAGTGTGATAATACAGTCAAAAATTGATTGATATAATATCTAAATGGACAATTTACGTACTTATCAGAAGTGTGATTTCCATTTTTATGATTTCGTTTTCTTTTTAATTTTTACTATTAATAATTATTTACAGCAGCAATCACTTTTTATCGTTAGTCAAAAACAGACAAATGACAGCGAAGGACAGAAGGCAAAGCCATGCGAATGTTAAATTTTGGTTAATTCCAGACCATATGGTTGCAAAAATTAATTAATTAAGAGAAACCGTAATATAACGAGCCTTTCAGCAGTCGCACTTTGAGGTGAAATTTTAGCAAAGTTTAAGAAACATAAACATTTCATACTTTTACAGATTATCAATTAAAAAAGTGATATCGATTTCGTTCAGAATTAAAATCTACTCTCTTAATATTGCACTTGTGTTGGATGAGTGAAATCAGCACTTCACTGAAAGAGATATTGGTTTGAATATGAATTTTTCAGCATACTATCCAGTAACTTTTTCTGTGTACTTTATGTAGTGTGTATTTACGAAATACATAAGATATTAGCAGATGAACATACTTAAACTTTCTTAATTTTAAATATAAGCAAAACATATTCCTGTATATTTTCCTGCTGTAAATTAAAGTCGATTATAGTTACTTAAAACAAACAAGGCCGAAAATAAATTAGTCATACAAAAAAAATCAGGTCCACTTTCAACTTTTCCCGATTACGATAAAACAGATTCTTGTAATTAACAGAAATTTCAGTTATTGGTTAACTGAAATTTTACGCCATTAGGTACTTTTAATTAATCTCGACTGCAACATTTCGTAAAAACAGTTGCACAGGAAGTCAAAGTAACAGTAAACCTCAGAAGAGCAAAACGGGAGCAAGTCGTTTTGCTAATTTTATTTTATTAGGTGTATCGACAATTTGTCATTACCATACAACGGTAATCTGGTTTCCTGAAGCGTTATTTATTCAGTTAATATTTATGTATTATAAAGTGAAGGTTGTTTGCGTTGTGACATGAAACCGAATACTAACGTTTTATATATTTAATATGAAAATATTACATTCCAGTCGTTAGCTTATATTTTTTTCGTATCGTGTTACTTTGTTCCCAATTCAATGACAAGGCTTAGGGAAATAATTTAGTTTTTAATCAAAGTACGTGATGTTTTTGCCATAAAATTACTGCTGACCCTCGGACATATCGAATAAAGCGCATTTGTGTTAATAAATATTCACTGGGTTTCATTTCTTATTTAAAAACAAGGTGTACTATCACGGAAGAATATGTAAAATAATTTATGTTTATACAGAATATATTTGTTTTATAATGTGTTTAATATGTATAAAATTATATCTTCAGTGCTCAAGAAATATGCATAAATTAGAGGAAAAGAAAACACATTTTCTGGTTGCGTTCTCTTTGATGAATGTTGATAATTAGATACCTAACGAAAATGTTCATCTGCAAAGTTCAAACACCAATCCTTAAAAATCGGTAAACTACAGATTCCGTCACTCGACTATATAACTGTCAGTCGATGAGGGCTAATAAGTCTAAAACTAGTGGGTTCGATTGACGAATTATCTTAGTTTACCAGATATTCCCGGTATAATTCGATGCTAGCCGGGGCAGAGTTTCTGTTTTTCACACTATTATCAGAAAATCGATTTGCCTAGTTGACAAGAGAGATCGTGCTTTTATAGTACCTGTGAAATTGCAGGTCGCTCTTTGTCAGTGCGGCCTTAGTGAAAGCCAGGATCATATTCGGTGCAAAGTAATAAATCATCGCCTGTGAAGGGATCCAGTGCAGTACGGTTTTAATGGGTTTAGAAATTGAATAATTTCTTTATGCATTATCGATTAACAATTATATATACTTATTCCCTTTATTATCATAAACTATTTATTTTAAATGTAATTTATTAGAAATCCAATTTGTTTTTCAAATTCCACATATGTACTACATTTCACCTTTGTACGCGCCACTGCTATTTACTTGTTTTCTGGAGGCGGTCTCTGATTTACGACCAAACTCACCAGGTCAGTATTTGACGTATAACCGGCCACTTCGTACACTCGATGCACCTGGGCGACTACAGCTTCTACCAGGATACAGTGCGTATGAAGCGGTATTTCAGATTTTACATACAATTTCATTTTAAATTTGAAATGGTTCACCTTACGCTTCCTAAAAATGATGACACGATTTTCCTTTGATAAAAGACCTACAATTTTTTGCTCTACTTTAATAGGGATCATTCATATGATCATCCTGTTTCTCGGAAATGATTAAGTTCCCTAGATGTGTTTATACCGGGTGCCTCAAAAATAAGTACCACCATTTTAACCATTTTTAATGCATTTTGTCAAAAAATAATGTTTTTGTTTGGTGTTTTCTCATTGAACTAACCCTAACGAGCTGCATGTGATTTAAAATAAGTATATTAAATGTTTTACTAATTCTCATGTTACTGTATTTTTTCGGTTTTCTGTTAACTCAATTGAGTTCACTTATGTTCTAGTAACAGGTAACAAAAAATTACAGTTTTAATAATTTATCTTAAAAACCTTCAAAAAAATATTAGACAAAAGTTGTTTGATTTTCGATGAATTAGACGGGTGATTAAAATTTTGGCACTATTTCTTTGACCGAAATTATCTTAAAGTTAAAAACCGTTATCTTCGAAAAAAATGGATACTGTTTGCCATTTATTATACGAAATTTTTCAAACAGGATTTAATCCTTAAGTTAAACACTTTCATGTCGTTTGTTCCACATTAAAGTGAAGATCAATAAATTGCCTATATCGTTTTTGAGCAAAAACGATCGGTATTGCAACTATTCTATTTCACTTGTTTACGACTTTACATTCTAGAAAGCATTAAGCTGGATATATTAGAGAAAAGCATTTTTCGTGTTATTTTTACTCCTGTAAATGTAAATATAATCGCCGTTTTCTAACGCTGCAATGCGTACCGAGGAAACGTACACAGCCTCTGGATAATTACACGTTCCAAGAGAGTTTATCTTGATTTTACGTGCTTTATAAAACAATCAACGGCGCCCAACAAAAACTGTAAGAAAATACATTCTTTCCTGTTACAATGCACGAGATCGCGAAGACAGATTCGAAAAGGTTACAATCCTTTACCGACGACGTGAATAAGCTCAACAGTAAATTGACATCGGAGATTTTTGCGAAAATCGGGATCGAGCCGCGATTAGAAATTTGCTTTTCTTTTTGCCATATCCGGAGTTCATTTCGCGGGTACGAACGCCTCCTTCCGTGCCGACTTTCTACGGCGAACTGCAATAATTAAAGATCGACATTTCGTTGCTGTGTTTTATGCAAGAATAGAACGCAAGGTCGCTGCACGCTGTGGTCGCTGTGAGAGAGTAAAATTTTTTTTGAGCTGTGTTTTACTGTTATAATAATAGAAGGAGCGGTTTTCGTTAAGTAGGGTTGGACAATTTACGGATACCATTTTCATGAGTTTTTTTTTTGTTTAGATAAATACTGTTGAATTGTACAGAATACAAAATAAAATGCAGACTAAAAAAATAGTAGAAAGTTCAAAAAGGTGTGTGCCAAAAAAGCGTATATTTCATTCAAAACTTAAAAAAGTGGTCTGAATCACGTTGTTTTCGCTTTGAAATGAAATGTGATTAAAATGAAAAATTATATAATTATACAGGGTGTCCGGTAAGTACCTCCTAATCTCTCGGGAGTGTATAGGGGAGGTCAAAATAAAACTAGTCCTTCCTATAATTTTTTTCCTAATGTGGAAGGACTAGTTTTATTTTGACCTCCCCTATACACTCCCGAGAGATTAGGAGGTACTTACCGGACACCCTGTATAAGTATAAGTATAGTAAATGGAACCATGTAGAAAAATAACAGCTTTTTATGTATTTACAGCTACTAATACATCTTTCAATGTATCATTGGTTCGTATTTTGGATTATACGAGACGCATCCTGTATTCTGATGTAACTGCTGACAATTTTCCCAGTCGCAACCGTAGTTGATCAGTTTTGTTTTACTAGTCTTTAATTGTCCGTAAAATACGCAGTTCTTTCTGCGATTTTTAATGATCCTATTAGTGGCTTCTTAAAAGAATACAAACGACTTTCCTATAAAACTATAAGCTATTCCATGTGTCATTTCCCAGCAGAACAACGTACCGAGAAATTGTTTATTTTAAGTAGCTTTCTAAAGCATTCTCAAAATAAAAAAATACTGATTAATTACAATTACAAATTTTTTATTGAGTATACAGGGTGTCCCGATTGGCGAATCACGATACGCATTCGATCACATTTTGCCATTTTTATCGAAAACATTGAATTTTACGAAAAAAGCCAAAAAGCGTCACTATTCCACATGTTATAAAACCCATGTGTACAATCTGATGGAAAATATTTTAAATTGTGATGCCTACATTTTCGAAAGAATAACATTTTGAGAACTTGGTTAAATATGTATCAAAAATGATTGTACAAAAAATAATCTGAATTAAATTAGCAGATATTATGATAGTTTTTGTTAGAAATTGGTCAGTATAAAATTGATCTGATTTTTAATTGTTTATACACACTTAAAAATATTGGAATACAGTTTTGTTCAGGACTAAACTGTGAAAGATCATAAAATTTTAGAATACAACGCCTGTCTTAGGATTGTAGTAATCAATCATTAAAACCCAAAAAAATATGGCACTTGTAAAACGACTTTGTTTTTTACACTGACGTTTGTTTGAGGGGTATTATCAACAAACACGTTGTCTTATCTAATTTTTTATTCCGGTGGTGCGCACAGATATATTTTTTTTATTTTCAGTCAGTAGACCGTACGACGAATGACACGGCTTACGTCTATTGTTAAGAGGTTGCACGACTTAAAGTTGTCGTTGTTATACAATTTGCTTTATAGCATTGTTATATTTATTCTTCTTGCTACTGCGTTGTCCCCTTTCAGAACAATGCCTAATAAATACGGTTGTGTGTGTGTTTGTTTGTTTTCTAACTGTACCCGGGACGTATTACTCCGGAAGGTAATCAATTTCAAAAAGTCGTTTATACGATTGCTAATGAGCAGATATCACCGCACTAATACGCAACCTACCTACCTACAGTAAGTATATTTTTTCACTTCGAAAAAATATTTTTTATCAAAAACCAATAATTACGACTTGTAGAGAATACTTTGCAGTTTTCAAATCCCTGTTTGGATATTCTGTACGACCATTATTTCCCGAGTAATTGATTGCCATAGTCCAAAATGATTTTTTACCATTTTAAAGAAAAGCAAATATTTGCAAAACAAAAATTTCCGTTGATTTTCTTATGATTACTCAAAAACTGCTGACGCTAAAAAATTTTAAACTCCAGATCCGGAAACTAGACACTTGAAGCTTCAATTTCCTTTTATTTTTATTCTCTCTACGACCATTTCCCTCCAAGTTACAGCTCTGAAAATCACCCAAAATGTTGTGATTTTTTAAATATCCCATAATTTCTGTGCTTAGTGTATTATGCCGTTTTGTATTTTGAATGTGATTCCGTCTTATTGTGTTTCATAGAGCGTTTAAAGAAAATGTTCAGTGACATCTTTAGATTTTAACTTCTAAAGTATTGATTTGTTATAATCTGTATCATCAGTCCAATGGTTTTTAACTAGAAACTTTCAAATTCGTAGTGGCCTTATTTCGTTGCGGGATTTTTTAATTAGTTACATAAAAACATGTTTGGTGGACGTAATTCTATTTTTGCACGATTCTGCTGCCTTATAAGTCTTATTAGATTCCAACCGAAACACTTAACCATTGCTTGAATTAAAATTACTTACTAATGGGACCGTTTATGTCATCCCGCAAAATCAATTGACGATTTGTTGCGAAACCAACTAGGAACTGATCAATTATAAATTCTGTAATGATTCCTATGACTAAGCCGAGATGTGTTGAATTAGAAACAATAAAAAACCGATGGGAAACATCGCGTTACCTAACGACCAGCTATTTATCATCCGGCATAGAAACAACGGTCTACTTAATCGTTTAACAATAAGAGTTATGGTGGTGTTTGTAACATTTCGTTTTCTTTTTTTTCCGTAAGAGGAAATAACGCGAAAATGTAATTGTACATGTGAGCTATTCCTAATTAATTTTTAAGTGTTGCACTGTGAATGCAATGCTGTAAACAGTGCCACAATTTAAAGGAATGACAATTGGGATCAACATATATCGCAGGCAAAAAAGTTAGGTCTCTACAGTTGCATTCTATCAGCCAGTGTAAAATGTTTCGATTTTTTCCGCGATCCAGTAGATAAATATCTTTAATCAGCATTCATTAAGACGATCTATTAAACTGAAATTACGTGTACGCTCGATTTATGCGCTGTACCACCTGAACACATTCCGATATTTCAAAACGTCAACTGGGACATCCGAGAACGTGATATACTTATTTCAGAAACGTCGTGTCCCGCAAGGCTGTGGTAGTTTAGTTGAGAAATGCAAAACCCCCGGTCATTATAACAATTTATTCCCCGATTTAATACGCTGTTAATTAAGTCATTACACGGGTAATTATTTGTGCATTCCACGAGAGGTCGTTACTTGTCGCATGAATAATGCAACAATTGCATTAATTGAGGGGTTTGAGGCAAAAAGTACGCAGACGGTCGTTGAAAATGTTGGAAAGTGGAGAAACGTCGACGTGTGAGATGTGTTCGCGTTTAGGATTTTATGGTAGATGCGACGGGCTTTTCGCGCTCGCATCAATCATTTTGGGAATTAGCTCTGAAACGCGGAGGACCTGAATGCTTCCTTAGCTAACAGCTTATAGTAAATGCAGAGTATATTAGTGCGTTACTTGGATAAATATAAGACGAGAATACATTTTTTTGAAAACTGAAAAATTAATTAATTTTTTATAAACATTTTTATGTAAAAAACGGATTTTTTTAAAAGTTTCTTGCTTATAAAACCTAAACTAGCAGTCTGAATGCGATAAAGAAACAATTTGTAGAAAATCGAAATACGAATAAAACGAGAGGTCATCGACCCCATCGGGTAATCAGAAAAGAAGAAAACCCGGAAAAATAGGAAAATTTAGAATTTTTAAAAATTCATTACTCCACCATTTTTTACTTTGTACAGCTGACCCTGTGCACAAAAGTGCTGAATTATATGTACTTTAGGTGTGCACAAAGCAGCGCTATCAAACCATTAGTTCTGGCACAATTGCAATTTGCATTTTTTGGTGCACTATTTTGCAAAACTTCTGGATGCTTTGGAGGTGGTCCGATTTTAATTCTTCTGCCGGATTTAAAAAGTAGAAATACAATACTACAAAACGTATATTCTAACTTTCCGATAAAATGATGCGAAATAGGTGAAAAATTCCTCCAAACGTGCTCAAAAACGGCCGAGAGATCGGGAGATGAGGGACAGTGGAAGTCACAAACATAACCTCTATTAATTGGACTAATTTTATTTAATTTTGTTTTATATTCTCTGGCCAAAAACTACAGCGTGATATATTTTTTTGGACCACGATTGTTCTTGTTATAACGACACTGACTTTTCTTCTGGGAAAGGATATCTTCTCTGTTTATCTTTGACCTTTTTGACTTTGTGATTTTTGTGTATTTTTAACTCTATTCTATCAACATTTGACTTATGGTCACTTTTTCGCGGTCTGTTGGCAAGCTCTAAGCAAAACTGTACAAATATGGTGGTAGCCTAACTGACGAGGGAATAGAATACCATTGGTACTCGTTTCATCTATCAGGAGGAGTATAAAATAAATAAAAATAACTAAAGAAATAATAAAACTTTATCACAACTTAAAAATAAGCGTTTGGGGACCTATGTTTTTTTCTCTGGTAACCACCTGTACAATTTTCTCGTTGGAATATTGCAACACCCTATAGAGCTTCCAGTAAAAATATTTTGCTCAGTTGATATTTGCTTTTATTAATGTTAATAGTGCTTAATAAAACTTCGCAGTTATATTTTTAGTTTAGACGTAGTTGCTAGTTATTTTCTAGATATTGTTGGTGTAATTCAATGCTGGATGGGATATGTAGCTCGCAGGGTAGTTGTTTCTCTCAGTGTCATCAGTTAAAAGTGTTGTCTATCAGATTAGATAACTTTTGCGTATCTAGATTTTTGATAAATTGTTTAATATCGTTCGATTTGAAGATTTTAGGAAAATGTTTTGAATTTATTTGATTTAGCGTAATAAAAGAGCTAACAATATATTTTTTAAAAAGCATTATATATACCCACTTATAAAATTTATTTTTAAAAATTTTTGTGTAACTTTTCTTGCTGACTTTATTTTATTTTTTCCTCAAAATAAAACGTTTTATTTCCATCTCACCATAATTGTTTTAGCTTATATTCCTTGATATTATTTTACATTTTTGCAACCTAAAGTCTAGATTTGCATAATTTGTGGTAAGTTTAATAACGAGATTTGTAATTATGACATCATGCTATCATATAAAATTCACGAGGAAATTAAGTGTGTTATAACAACTGCCTCATTCATGTAAATAAATGTTTGCCAAACCTTAAAACTTTTATAATGATTATTTATTCTGTTTTTTATAAAAAATATATTTAAACAGACACTGATGAATTTAAAGATACTTTTTGACACATGAACTTAATGCACTTATTGAAACTATAATACACATATTTTCTAATCATCGTTAATAAACTTTCATTGAAAATCTCCTACGGCTAGCCAGCAAATGAAGCTTTTTCGTCCAGAGGCAAAAACTATCTCCCCGTCTCATAATTCCAGTCATAATCGTTTGCAATAATTGTTATTTATTTTCACTTTTCTGCACCGAAGAACGTTCAGAAACGTAATTTAATTTGTTATAAGTCAGGCTTGCGTTGGAGGAATCGGCGAAAGGTTAGCGTTTTTAATGCGAGGCAAACAGAAATAAATGTTTGCTGCTTATCTTAGAAAGGAACAGGCGGTTGTCACATTCAGCAAATTTGTGCAAATAATCTTAAACCCATAACTGCTGTTCACGTAAAATATCTATAAACAAACGCATCTGGTCACTTTCATATCGAATGTGTTGTTGTAAATCAGAATAATTGTTAATTTTTGTAACAGGTTACAAAAAGTTTAAATTTTTTGGTGATTTAGTTTGTAGTTGACCACTGATTGTTTTTTCAGTAGATATATTTTTGAACCGGCTTGATTTCTACCTTTTAACTGTCAGGAAAAACTACTTGTATGTTTTTTACTATTTGTACTTGCTTAAAGTCACACAGAACCAACCACATCTTTCCCGAGATAAGATGCATCTACTCAACATATGGTTGTTATTTAAAGCCTATTTAAATAATAATTTATTACTGATGCACTTTATCAGTTTATACAATTCAATAAATTTGATTAATACGTTACAGAGGCCGATAGCGATGTTGCATGAGTCGGTTTTAATGTATTTTAATTATCTCGACTACTTTACCTCTAAATTATATTAATTACAGATAGACACTGCTGTCGTCCTAGACCCGTTTATTTTAATTGATAATAAGGCAACAAATTATTAATTGCATAACTGTAATTAATGGCGGGGTTGATATAATATCCCGTAACTTAAAACGGCTTCTTGGATTTTTTTTGTAAAATTAGCTGCATATAAACGTCTCCGTACGATTTTTAAAGTTTTAGAATGACATGATAGGAAGCAAGCAAGGAAGAATTTACAGTTTTATAGTTTTATTTTAGTAATGAGACACAGGCAGTAAATTGTCGAATATTTCTGGTAATTTAAAAACTCTGAACACCTCAATTGATTTGAGTTCACTGTTGTCTTGCATTTTGTCTCAATTATTTCCTTAACTGGGTTCAACAACAAGATATAAGTTGTTGTAAAGTAGTGTTGCACAAAAAAATATTAAAGTATATGCACGCTGTCACAAACATAGTTTAATGATATTTGTCATTAATTAGTTAAAGATGAGTTGTTTCTAGGAATTGACTATTACAGCATGTAAATTGTACCCAGAAAAACGTAATAGTTGGGGCTTAGCTGTCTGTATTACTAATTTATTGCAAACCGCAAGTACAAACATCCATATATCAACCATTATTATTACTTTATATTCCATGGAAGAAGTTGCCTGAAGTGTTACAGTGACATTTCATTGCCATACAACATTCTATTTCAATTGCTTAGTTGCAATTGAATCGGAATCTAAACGCTTTTCTTTATTATTTGTCAAAGTTTCACCACGCTGAACCAATTCTGTTATTAGTTAAGTCGGAACATTGAAAAACGATTGTTAATAACAATTTAGTGGTGGTAGTACTTCAAAAATAATAGTAGATAGCCAACATTGCAAGAACTATTTTTGCTTGGCACAGTCAGTTCTTTGAAATAAAAATATTCTGCTTTAGAGGTGGGTACACATTACACCAAAAGCAAAAGTAGTAAGAAATTTTAGATAAATTATGTTTGTCCTTACGGCTTACAAAATCGTCCTGATAATAAAAAAGCTACACGTAAACTAGATAAATAAACATAAATTCAACAACAAAATATGAAATAGGACTCTTCTTCATTTTGCTCTTGCTCTATAATCCCGAAACAGAACAGAAAATGCAGCTTACGTGAAACTTACGTCACACAATTGCTTACGCTTCAGATTTTCGAGCGCATGCACCTTATTTTTATTAATAACACCCAGCTGTCAACAACTTCATTGGCAATGTGTGAAACACCGAAAACGCCACACTTATACGGGCAAATTATTTCGCACATGTGACTAGATAATTTAATTTTCAACTACGTGACAGATTTTTAAACTTTGATGACTCAGTGGAGGACAAGTTGGAGCAACAACCTTAACCGCCTTGTTATTCGTTAATTTGCGACTGTTTAATTTTATCTAAGAGAGCCTTTTCCCTCGGATAGATACGAATCGTGCTCACCTTAGATCGTTCAAAAATAGAAAGTGCAGTTTTTTTATGTGGCAACTTAAAATGGGTAAAGATTATGGTGTAGTAGTTTCACTGCTAGTAGCTCACGCAAGGCGCCTAATTGCAGAAAGAATTACTGTCCTTTCTATGACATTTGCAAATTTAATCTAAACAATAAAGAAATTATCTTTTAAAAATTATATGAGGATATACGAAAGACGAAACGTTACATTTAAAAATTGATTATGCCATTCGATAAAGGGCAAAAAGTTGCCATGAGAAAGTGTTCTTCTTTTTTCAATATCACCTAAACAAGACGAACTGAAACAAAAACTCCAAAATTTCAATTTTTTTTTCAAATATTTCGAAAACTAGACATGTTAACCTTGATTTTGAGGCTGATTATGCAACTTTGCCCCCATTTAAGCTACTTCGTATCTCTTACCGTTTTTGAGATACCTGTAGTAAGAGGCGAATTTGTAACAGCCTGTATATAACCTGTTCAGGCTCAACTAATATTGTGTATTTAATTATTTTTTTTATCATTGTGCGTTACTATGTAATTTCTAAATAAGAAAATTTTGTTCCTAATAGGTATAAAGTATTTTTTTAATTTCAAAGTACTTACAATTTTGAAAACGAAATATTTGGCCGGTAGGCACAAAAATTAATTGAACATGAAAATGTGGAATTTCACGTGATTTGGTACATTCTAAAATTAACTTACAATATATTACTTTTAGTTTGATAAGAGTATATAATTTAATACTAGTAAATCCCTTTATTATTTTCAATGGGAAAAATAAGATATAAATATAAAATACTACTGTCCTATTTCGTATAATTTTTATTTAAAATTACTTGCGCTAACGCCATTTTTTTAAAGAAATTAATATTAGGTTCGTTTATAAATAATTTCACCCACGTTTTGAATATATGCTTGAATAAATGTTCATAATACTTGTTCTGTTGCTCTGTTTAAACAAATTATATATTTTCTGCTTAAAAAAATATCTTGGTTAATCAGTTAACATCACAATTATTAACTAAACACCCCACAGAACATTAAGCACACACACCCAACTGATACTTGCCGAATTTTGAACTTAAAACAGCAAACGTGTAGATGCATGTCATTGATTTTTATTGTTTGCGTCAATACTTATTTATCAGCGCGACGCGTCTCAGTTTAATCCAACGCTTCGCAGTGACTGAATCATATGATGTTCAAAATAGATTTTAAAATCAAATATAAACGCGCAACCACCATTTACTTGCCATAAACATGTTAGACGTGCGTCTAATTCTGGAGAGACATAAAAAAAGGACACCGTTTTTAAATAAATAGTGGTTTTTGGCCAAATGTTTGTATATGAAAAATCATAATACCAAAACGTTTTAGGTTTTTTAAATCATTACAATAAAGAAAAATTAGGTATACAGGATCAGTGAAAAAGTTATGAAGAAACAAAGTTTAATGGAACACCCTGTAGTTTATTCCATATTTAAATTCTTCTCTAAATTTTCTGTTTCCATGCATATTAGCGACCCTGTATAATTTTTCAAAATACTAAGGTCAGGCTTGGCTATAAATTTGATGAACGTTTTTTCCGTCTTTTTAATCCTAAAAAATTAAATTGTTTCTCAATGAATATAATAATAATTAGAATTCATGAAAAGTCAATTAAACACATAAAACCCAACATTTTATAAACAATTGAGTAATATTGGCTTGATTTTATAGATGGTCTCAAGTCGTTACAAATTCGCTTCTCACTACAGGGATCTCGGAAATGGTAAGGGATACGAAGTATCTTAAATGGGGACAAAGTTGCATATATACACAGGGTCCAACGACACTTAGGTAGACTGTATGATAACTCAATAAACAGAAATTTAAATAAAAAATAGATAAATTTGGAACGAATACATGATTCAAAATGAATTTTTCGAGACAAAACGTCTGAATCTGGTTCGGGCTGAGGCAGTACCATCATCTACTTCACAGTCGTGAAGTAGATGATGGTCCTGGAGAGACGAAACATTATATATAAAAATTGATTATGCCATTCGATATAGGGCAAAAAGTTGTCATGAAAGATATCACCTCAAACAAGACTGAAATGAAACAAAGACGGATTTTGAAAATTTCGTTTTTTTTTCAAATATTTCGAAAACTAATCATGTTATCCTTGATTTTTTAGAGGCATAATGTTGGTCCCCTGATTACGCAACTTTGCCCACATTTAAGCTACTTCATATCTCTTACCGTTTCCGAGATCCCTGTAGTGAGAAGCGATTTGTAATAGCCTTTATATTGCGATTTGTAGTTTTTTTAACAAATGGTCAATTGCTCAGTTGAATGGAGAGAACAATTTTAGATGTATACAGTTGCATGTTTTTACTACGAGTAAGTAGATTTGAACTGGCTATAATTCTGTAATTTTAAAAAATTTCGATTACAGAAATCATCAAGTTCGTGCTTTTACAATTTACAAATCATAAAGAAACAAATAATGATAAGGCATTCTAATATTCCCCATTGACGTAAAGCAGAAATATTTTCAGTTTGCTTTTTGCCGCAGTGCCGTAGTCTGTATAAGTTGTGGCAAAATACACGTTCGATTTTTTCGGGTCAGTAATAGTCAGTAATCAATGACGTCAGTATGACGATTCTTAAATAAACCACCAAAATAGCTACACAGCGCACTTTCTTAATAATACTTGAACTATCTCAAATTACTTTCTCGAAATGAGATAAATCCTTGTTAATTTTGATTACACGATGATTTGTGAGAACAGTTATTGGAAAAAATATTAGTTTCGAAATAGGATAGGTTTATCGTAAGATTAATTAAAAGTTCAATTCATAATTATAAATGTAACAAGCTCATTTTTTTAAGTTTTTACTAATTTTCTCAAGTAGGTAATTTTATTTCATTACAATGTTGGTTTCTCATTTTTTATTTTTTTGGAATATTTAGATTTGAATATTTATCGCATAAATCAATACTATGAATAACGTTATGCATCATTTACAGTACGAAATGCCTTCTCCAATCTGTTAGCTGGTATTATTATTTGTTTATACAAGGATGACAAGGTCATTTTCCCGACTTTTAAACGTTGATTGATTACTCCGATTAAGACCAAAATAAACAAGATTTTTATCTATAGTTTCATATTTTTTGCCCGAGGTCACACTCAAAAGTCGACAATTACAATAAAAAAGTGATCCTATTTAATTAACAAAATCAAGGCGGCATATATAAATAGAAATAACACTATGACAGGCACAAGTCAAATCAGAATCAGAATTTTTTCACATGTTTTAAACTGTACCTCGGACTATAAAGATGTGTGGCGTAAAATTTCTAGTAGGTACCAAATTATGAGTTACATAACAACGAATTACAGTTGACTGAGTGCCAAAAACAAACCACATGATCATCAAATCAATACAGGTACTCTTAATATTACGAACCAGAAGAAATCCAACTAAGGTCTAACAAATGTAGGTATTTCTCTATAAGTGTTTGTATTAAAATTCTCAGCATATACAGCCAGCTGTTATTATTAGTTATTGCACCAAAAACATTACGATTTACAAGCCATAGCTGTGTGTAGTCGTAAATTGATTAGTAGAAGCGTTGGATAGTGTTCTGTTGGTGTATTTATACACTAGGGAAGCAACAAACTGACAGAATTAGCTACTTCTAATATACATACAGCAGATATTTTAAGTAACATGCGATTAAGAATATAAATTTGAATTCTGTTAATTAATAGAGTCGTCTCCACAAGTGAAAATGACGTAAAATAATAATAATAGCTCTGCTTTTCACTGCGATCTAAGGATTAGCTCAGAGATTTGTGCGGGAACGACTTATGCTGGAAAGCCTAATTAATTAGGCATCGAATTAAGTTAGTTCCATATAAATGTTTTCATATTTTCGCTGTGGATGTGTAATCGCAAGGAAATGTCTACGCAAATTGCTCATGCCATTCACGGTTGGTTGTATCTTTTTATTTTTTTCATAAAACTGTTAGAAGTTGTAATACATACCAAATATTTTAGGCAAGTCGTTTCGAAAATGGGAAGCGGTACCAACGATATTCTGAATCGAACCTTTTTAAATGTACAAAGTGTCAGGATAATTTCGTGGTTCGATAAAATTGAATAATTTAACACATTTCCATGAACGAATCCATTAAAGTAGCCTTTTACCTCGAATTTATACAGTCGTTTATTATTTCATTTACCAGAAAACGGTAAAATGAAAATAAACAATTGACCGGAAATATTAAACGCGAGAGCAACCGCTTGGTGCACAAAGGCATCTTTGTTTGGAAGTTCAAATGTAATTTATCTCTAAATGCGCAGCGGAAAAATATTTATCTGTATGAACACTTCATTAGAGAGTGCACGTAATTAACCGTAATATCCTATTTTATCCTTCTTAATTAAAATCGAGACGAAATTTATTGTTAACGGAAATGAAGAAAAAGCCAGGAGTTTAAAGGGATTTATTTGTTATCTTCCTAATCACGATGATGAAAAATACCGATTCACCGATTTCGCAATACGTAACGCTACTGATAAAATGTGAGGTATCTTTGTTTATCAATCTTATTAACTTAAAGTGTTGATAAAATGAGCACATACATACAAATTTAATTAATTTTTATATTTACTTTGTTATCAACAAATATTAAACTGAAGAAATCCAAATACGCTGAAGTAAAGTTGACACAAGCATGGAATTTTTAAAATTTAACAGTTAAAAATTTGTTGAAAATAGCGAGAATAAAAAATAATGTTGATTCTCTTGTGTGTGCAAAAAGTAGGTATTAATATTTTGTACATCACTAAGTTCAGTCGTTCTCAAGAAATTGGACGACACTGTACAATTTGTGTGAAAAATTAGAATTCTGAAACGGGGTCTTGAGAACTTATATTTTTCTCTGATTTATCCATGACGTCTGAGTTTTTATTTGTATCTAAAAAGTGTAGTTCTTGTCTAGTCTTTCCGAAGTCAGTTGAACAGGTATAAAAACGCCTAGCAATAAAATTTAATGAGTTTCATAGGCATACCGAAAAAAATTTTCTACTAACGGTACAAAATTATAGTAATTTGTATATAATGTGTAGAAAATTTCTATTATACGTCCAACATATATTAATTATGTATGCCCTCAAACAATTTTATTATACTGATAAATTTCGTTTTGTTCCATTTCAAAAGATCTCCGAAATAGCATGTTGTAATAATATTAGTAAACAAAATATCCCTCTTATTTCTCCCTTTCGCAATTGTAATATGAATGACTAATAGAAGGTGCCTATAATAAATTAAAATCACCTGAATCACACCAAATTCCGCATTGCTGCACTGCACTGCCATTTGTTGACAACTGAATTTATGGCCAGGTCGCCCAATGCGGCTGTGTTTGTGCCGCGTTTGCCCGCGCTCATTCTTTAACTGGGCGACCAGACCTGTATATGGGTATGGCTAAACAAATAGATACCTATAGGAACAAGTTTTTCAAATATTTCAATGCCGAGTTGCTGTGTTAGCGACCGAACCTGGTACATCCTGTCAATCTCTTGGTTCTTCAATTGAGATCGGAAAGACTAGACTTGTTGGTACTGTCAGTAATGTATGACTGTGTACTAGATATTGTTGGTGTAATTTCGTGCTGAACGGGGATATAATCCGCAGAGTAGTTTCCCACAGTATGATTAGTTAAAACTTTATGTAGCACGACATTGGTCTTGTTTCCATTGTATTTTCACATCAAATTTTCAGAGATCGACAGTAATATGCAACAATATTTTTTTGGATACCTATAAAATAAATACGTTTCTTCGATTCTTCTACGAAAAAAAAATAATGTACCTCTTCGTTTATGATTTAATTTCATCAAACATTTATCACAACCATTTCGGTGTACCATTAATTTTAATGATTTTTACTATCCGTTCTATCCCGGAAGTAAACACTGATACACAAAACTACTTTAATAACTTCTGTCTTCAAAGACGGCAAACATCAAGAACTTCAAAAGCAACTTTACGGGCATTGTTTTGTGAAAACATCCTGTCGTCAAGCGTCTGTTATATACAAAAAAGGAACAGTTGAAACTTAAGTTAAGCCCTAAAGCTTCTAAGACTGTCTTTGCTTTTTCTGTAGTAAATACTATCGTTTAGGAGAATTACGAAAACGGAACTACGATGCATTCAGCAACAGTTAACAGATTATAGAGTAATTAACGTTTTTGTTACGATTACGTAACCTACTACCGCATCTTGTATTTTTTTTATCTATTAATAAAGATACCGTTCCTATCTCACGCGCATAATTACACACTTAAACGATGTTTTTATATTGGGTTAGTATATTGGCCTTTTTATTTGTTCCTCTTCGTAAAAATTTCACACAAGATCGTTGTTATATCCGCCACAGTCTTACATTAGGTATTATGTATACATGCTGTGTAATTTATTAAATACCGCCTCGTTATATATTCAAGCGGCATTATCTACGAAATGCTCTGACCTCGTTTTTGACTGATAACAGTTCAGCGTTTTATCTAGTGCACTATGCAAACGATCAGAAGAAAGCGTCGCTAACAAGGTACGTAGTTGGGAAATTTCAGTTAGAAAACATTCGTTTATTTTTATTGCCCACGAGAGCGTGCATAGTTCTTGAATTTAAAGATAAATTAAAAATTATATTGTGATCTCATACGTACAGTGTGTATTTTGTTATATTTTTCAATTCTAAGGCAAAAATATTAAACATTACATTACATCGAACTATTTCCAAATTACGAAAAACATTTAAACATTTTGGGGATGTTTTCAAAAAGGCAATGCCTAAACCACCCACTATCCTCAAATGGCAATCAAAGCTAAGTCACGTTATAATCAAACATTGAACTGAAATATCTCGACACTGATCTGCAAGTTGAGTCTTTCATGGTTTATATTCTCGTTATTAAAAAATGTTTTTAAAGAGTGCTTATAAGCCTTTCAAACTTTACACTTTGCGCTTTGCAGGCACTTCCTCTGAAACCACTTAAAAATTTGTAACCGGAGGCTCCCTTTTCTTTCATCTAACTTTGACATTACTTCAGACTCGTATGATCACGTCCAATAAACTTTCTGGGTAATAACGATAGATTTAACTGATAAAATTGCAAAACGTTTTAATACAACGAAATTCGTTTTTAATCGTCAGGTAAGCTGCAACAATTCCATTTCAAGTTTTTAGTGAAAAATATTTACACTTTGTATTTATCGTTGTTTACTAGCGATTAAATTTTATATCTTACCCAATGGTTAAAATATTATTTAGGGGAAAATAAGTTGCAACGGGGCACTCACAATTTTTGTCATGTATTATCTATATATTATCTGAAAAGAAGCAATTTCAGTTCAAAAAGGGCTTGGTAATGGCTCGCCCTGAATCAGCCCCCAATCAATTACCCTCTTAGAAACACCCCCTTATGAGTTCTCAAAGAATACTAATCCTGTGGAAGAACATAAAAGACCCTTCAGTTAATCTAATACTGCATGCGTGCATTTTCTTTTCTACTTATAAGGGTGCCTAGAGAGCATGGTAAAGTAGCAGAGAAATCGGAGAATTTAAACAGAGAAAAGAGACAAGTTGTTCGATATTTTGAGTACTTTTTAAGATTCGAAAGATTCTGGACTTATTATAAATGAAGCTTCATTTTAATTTGCACCCCGAACGGTTTTTGTCGTGGTATTAATCTTCAATTGATCAAATTAACTTTTTCGTATCTCGATACTTTCAAATCTACAACGAATCTATCCGGACAGATTGATATATGACACGGGCCTTGGGTTTGTGTACACCCACTACATGCGGGTGTCATTTACGTCTGAAAATGGAGGTAGTGCTTGTAATTGAATTAATCATTATTATAATCCTGCAAGTATATGTGTCGGGAAAGGTTAGACGATTAATTTTGTTTGTTAAAAAGTTACAGACTCGGTAAGCAAGGTTATTGTTAAATTACTAATTGTTCAGAATGCACCTGTACCAAGACCTTTTCCTAGACAATACGATGTTCAAAGAGGTAGATAAGATGACTACCTGACTTTTAGCGTCGGTCATAAATTCAGCAGATGTTAAAACAGATCGGTATTTAGTCCTCCTCGAAGATATATTTAAATCATTGATTAAGCATAACACTCCATACGCCAAGCCAAAGCAAACGACATCCAAAAAACCCGATGCTGTTGGCAGAGCAGTCGCAACGAAAAAAACTACTAAGTTTTGAATTTTTCCGAGAACAGCAAAATAACGTTCCTGGTCAGCACGAAGTACGACTTTAAACAGTCACTAGTATCGTATTGTATATCTTTAACCATATTTTAAACAAATATTTGTAACAAACTGTTGATAGTCAATAATAAAATTGTTATAAATTGTAGTGACCTCACGCTCAGATCTAAATAATGTCTAATGACTAAGTCCTAGGATTCGCTAAAGACCGTCGATATATAGGTGCTCTTTAGCGAAACCCAAAAACAGTGAGAGTACACAAAAACAGAACAGTGTGAAAAGGCTCAATTGATCAATTTGATCCGGTTCCTCAGAGTTAAAGTAGTCTTATATTAAACGAAATTATGATACCAATAATATTTGTATACTTATTTCAACCTTGGGATTGACTTGAACGTTTAAAAATAGAGAAACACTTGACGGTCAATGTTATTTATATCAAAAGTTGTAGTTTGCACATATATCGTACTCGAAAGCTGTCGGTTAATTTTAGATAATAAAAACAAAGATCTATAGATCTGTGCGTTATGTGAAATACATTAAAATAGCGGTGTTAGTACCGTCAAAATTAAAAGTAAAGTATAACTTGCAGTCACTTTGCTTAAGCATTGAATACACTGTAAAAAAATTCACTTAATTTCACTGATATTTATTCAATAATGTATCATTTTCTGTCCACACCCGATTGACTGAAATATTTACTCTATTAGTATGAGTACAACTAAAATTTTATGAGTGAAACTATTGCAACAGAAGTGAGTGAATTTTACTCAAATTTCTACTATCTAGTAGTCGGATAAGCGGGATACACGCCATACACCACGTCACGAGATAGATGACCTAATGGGGATGATGGGAATAGACAAAGACAACGCACGACAACCATATAAAGGAGCGATTTAGCTACAAGTGTACCAAATACGAGTTTATGTGCAAAATTTATTTTAGGGGTACCTATTATTGAGTGAAATTATTCAGTTTTAGTTCAAATGTTATCACAGATAAGTAAAATATCAAAATGTTCAAATGTACTCAATCATTTCACTCAATGGATTCGATTTTTTACAGTACAAAGACCCAAAACATGTGCATTTTAGATTAATAAAAAAAAATTATATTTTATTTCTAAGAAATTGTAGTTTACAGTAGAATAATTTTTCTAGGTAGAAATATAAGTTAGATAGATGCATTAATATAATTACAGTCGATACTGTAACTGTTTTGTTATTATGATATGACATAGCAGTTATTATATGCTACTCTATCAAAAACAGGGAGCTGTTTATTTAATCCTTTCCTCGATAATACACATTAAATTATTTTATCGTGACTGAGTTTTTTCAATGGATAACTGTTCCGTTTGCTGGAAGTATTTATTAAAACATTCCTTCTACGATTCCGTTTCTTTAAATTTTACGCCGGTTAGAAAACGCGGACCTCGCGCAAAACAAATTGAGACATAATTATACTGAAAAAATTTGACATGCATTTGTAAGAACCATGTTCTAATGTTACATTAATCGAGTTAAAAACAACGTTTACCACATGGAATTACGGTATTCATGTTTGTTATGTAATGGTCGAATGCTCACGATACCGCCGGCCTTGGGAATTTTTTGGATCCGAACAAAGTCGTAAACGGCGGATGAAATGTTCTTGCTTTAAGTCAGATCCTATTATAAGTGTATCAAACGCTGGGAGCGAGACAGCCTCGGCTGGAGGAATGCAAAAGTTAAAATAGGACGTGATATTTCATAACGTAACGAAGAGTAATGCGTGTGCTAAAACGGTCCACGAATATTCATAATTTCACGTTATTACTAGCTTTGTGTAGCTTTCTCATTTTTTACGTGAAGAACAAATTAAAGCTAAATAAAGAATGTGATTTTTTCAATTAACAATCTACTGTCACGAATGAGTTGTAAAATATAGAAAATAATTCAAATAATAATAATTTATTAGGGAGTAGTTTATTTAATATATTTAACAGTTTAGTTATCTTTAAATTCTTAGAGACACTACTGATTTTGCACACAAATGTCAAGCTTTAGTCGTGTTACCAAATTTAGAGTTTTAATATTTATGCATTATTAACATAAAGGCTTGTTATTTTGCTTTTTTCATAAAAACACTTTATCAAAATTTTACGAGGAAACAATAATTAAAAATACAAGCGGATTTTGATTACAAATATAGATATTATGTAAAATAATCGTAGCTACATAAAATAATTCCATTTTTAAACTAGCTGGACGTCCCCATTTTTACCGACCAAAATATGCAAAACGGATCACAAACAATACAGAATTTATCTTCAATATATTATCGTCGGGAAATTAACCACAGTTCTATTTATGGCAACATTTTTTTCAGCGCGTTGCGATTATGCTGTTTGACAATATTGACGCTAGGCAGACAAACAAACTTACACTGAAACGCGTATATTACCCGCATTTCCTTGGTTTCCATAGATAACGACCCGATTAAAGTGATAGCTTTATATAGCAGACGAATAATTAATTTACTGACACACAGGTGAATTTGACGTGTTCGAAATAATAGGTGTGGTTCCGGAGAAACCATTACTATCATTGAAATGTAGGTACTACGACAACAGTGGACTCTTTCATAGCGACAAAGTAGAGAAATTGACGGTCGGAATTCTTTTGAGCGAGGTGATGGAAGAAACGCCTAAAATCGTGCATCACGACGTTTTTTCACATGTGCGATTACATTAATATGTGGTTATGTAAAATATTAGAAATGAAAATCGTGTCAGGTTCCAGCACAAAGCTTTCATAGTTAACATAGTGTTATATCATCAACAGTTCATGATGTTACAATTTTTAGTTATGTGGTAAAGCTCGAGATGTTGCTTCCCATAATATCATTATTTAAATAATTAACAATGAAAAATTCAGAGTGCGTGCCTATTCCCATTTTCTGAATGATTGGAAATTGTCCTAACTTAAAATACGTAATATCGAAATTGTTAAAATTAAAAGACTAATATGAAAGTTATGAAGATGATTTTATTGGTTCATCGTTGGCCATACTAAAAGTACGAGAAATATATTTGATATATCGTTTCTCAATTTTCAAAACGACGCCCATTTATAGTACAATAAAATGGGCCTTTAAATCGCAATTTTGGTCAATTTGCCTGATTTTTTTATAACGAGCGTTCAAATAAAAACGTGGTCGAAGTTGGCTCTGACACATTGAACGTAGGGTGTAGCTTATAGCGACCAACTTAACCTCATTTCTCAACGAGTTGTATAGCAGTCAGTTTCAATAACGTTAATGACTATATAACTTTATTTTAAAGAATAATCGTGATAACAATAACAAACAATTAAAGGAGCTAAACAATAAATTAAAGCAGCTGCTGAACGTGTCCCCCTCCTTGTTCCAAGCACTTTTCAAACCTGTTCCTCAAAGCATTAAAGACATTTTCTAAGATGTTCGGGGTATTGTCAATTTCACGAATCTTGTCTATAAGTCAAGCCTGCAGATGGTTTAAATCAGGAATAGGAAGTTCAAAAATAGTGTTTTTAAGGTAAGGCCACAAAAAGAAATCACACGGCGTAATATCACATGACCTCGGTGGAAATTCATGTTCAGCATTGAGACTTATTAGTCGATTTTGGAAAACTTCCCTCAACATATTCATCGTCTCGCCTGCCGTATGTGCCCTTGCGCCATCTTGTTGAAAGTAAAAGTTTGTAATTTCGTTTTCTTCCAGCTGGTTAACAAAAGGACGATAATTTCTTCTCTATACCTTTGCGCAGTAAGAGTACCATTAAAAAAAATAGGTCCATAAATCCTCCTTCGATTGAGAGCACACCAAACTCCAATTTTTTGAGCGTGTAGAGGGCCCTCGACAAAAAAGTTATCTGGTTTTTCAGAAGACCACATTCTCATATTCTGTGAGTTTACGTAACCACTTAAATGAAACCAGGCTTCATCAGAAAAAAAGGTGTTATTATGAAGTTCACCATAGTTGTTTAAAAAACATTCACAAAATACAGCCCGTCGCGGAAAATCAACTTCATGAAGTTCTTGCTGACAAGTTAAACTATAGGAGAACAAACGCAAATCTTTTTTTAACACTGTGTGGCAGGTACCGACTGATACTCCCACCATTTGTGATAAAACACGTACAGAAATTCTTGGCGCGTTTTCCATTATTTGTTGGACATTTTCTTTTAATTCTTCAGTCCGCTTTTTAGGTCGGCCGCTTCGTTCTTTTCTTGTTACACTGCCCGTTTCGCGAAAAACATTAACACAACGCTGAACTGCACTTTGAAAAATTTTGTACTCAACAACGCCGGGAAATTGATTTTGAAATTCTATGAAACATTCCTCAATAGAATACTTCCATATTCCATCAATCTTGCGTCCATTTCTAAAGTAGGACTCTATGATAAACACTTTTAGTTCTTGAGAAAACACCATTTTAAACGCTTTTTAAAACGAAAATATTCAAATTGATAGCGGCGATATAGCGCTTTGACAGATGACGTTTAAGTTCATTTGCTATACGCTACGCCCTACGTCCAAATTTTCAGAACCAACTTGACCACGTTTTTATTTGAACGCTCGTTATATCTAAGTTAGTTTGAGCTATATAATAACAATAAGTGACAGTAAGGGGTTTTTCGAGATAACTCAAAAGGAGTAAGAGCTAGAAAAAAGTTTCTTATAAAAGTTATTGAGCTCTACATAAAAATGAGTTTTTCTTGTACTATTAAAATTAAAATACTTAGTTAGGGAGACTAGAAGTTAAGGGATGATTTCAGAAATGTAAAAAATCATCACAGGCAGAAAAATGAATGAATTTTGTAATTTTATTTTTCAATCTACTCTAAAAAATGCTAATTTTCTTTTCAAAAAAAAAAGTTATATTTTTTAATTTTTAATAAAAAAGTTATAACAATGTCACAAAGCGAACGTGATTTGTCGTAAAATAAAATTTCGAAAGCAACTTTTCATTATTTTAAATTAAATAATCGAGTGGCATAGAAAAAAATTGTTCTAGTGTTAAATCATAAAAATTAGCGATTAAAAAATTGAATTTGTTATAACTTTTTTATTAAAAATTAAAAAATTTCTGTAAAAATAAAGTTTACATTTTCTAAAGTAGATTGAAAAAAAAATTAACTCATTCATTTTTCTGCTTGTGATTTTTTAAAATTTCTGAAATCATCCCTTAACTTCTAGCCACCCTAACTCTGTTAATTTTAATAGTACAAGAAAAAGTCAATAGACAGAGACAGAGTTTTATGCTTTACAGCTTTTATAGCTCTTACCCTTTTTGAGTTATCTTGAAAAACCCCTTTATTTTATCTTTTTTCACCCCTGGCCGGGGGTTGAAAAAAAAATGATTGTCACCTTAAATTTTATTATTATTATACCTCAAACTAACTTATATAAAAAATTCAGATTTAAAGACCCATTTAATTGGACTATTATGATTTCTGCTCATCTGAATTTTATGGTTTACATATGCTCTGCGTTCTGATTCAGATTTTTTTATACTAGGTCTGTAAAATACATAGATTTTTGACTAAATAGTAATTGTTGCATTTATTCAACTCAATAATTTTTCAAGAAAAATTGCTTTGTTTTCCCGATACAATTTAAGATATCTTGTAAGTACATTAATTTGATTTTATTTGCTCAATTTATATGAAAATTCAAACAGTTTGAATCGTATAAAAGAGAGATTCAATTTAAACCATATAAAGCATCCAATGAGTAGAAATCAGATAACCGCGCTGGAAAAACTTGCGTTCGAGGAATTACCTATCTTATATAGTCATAGAATATTTTAAGATCATAATGAAACGTTATGTATAAATATGTCGGTTATAAATATACATTGCTTGACATGTAGCGTTTTAAATGATTGCGTAAATCGTGCCAATTTTAGAAAATATAATGTACTGTTAATTAGTATCGCAGTTATAAAAAAAAATGTAACGATTTTGCTATATTTGCACGACGGTAATCGCTTGTAAGAAAGTGCAGTTATATAAGTGTTCGTTTATCATAATTAATAGATACAAATTGATATTAATCACCCGAGAGCGAGGATCAAAAAGTAAAAAAAAAAATATTACTTCAATCCCTTTTTCCGTTCTAGGTACGGATTATTCGTATCCTCGCAACGTTATTAGCTGCGATCCGTCTTCATTAGAGGTTTAAAAAAAACGACGATGAAACCTAATAGTGCTCCTGAGTTCGTTGCAAGTCATCGGATACGTGGGAACAAAGCGACGCTGACGGATCGCCGGATTGCTCCTAAATTGCAAATTAAACTGTGCCGTGGATTATGTAAGAAACACGCGCTTTCTCCTAGCACAGACCTTCCATATTGCGGAACGTTGTCGATGCCATCTTATTGTTCTATTCTAGTTTTTATATGAATCGGTGTATTGTTTATTTATTGTCGGGTCTGGGCAACTAAGTAAATTTAATATGAAAATTATAGGTCTAACCAGTGTGAGTTCAATTAAATTTACTAGCAGTGTATTCTCTCATGTTAAAAACATTTTTCCTTCAAACCTATAAGCGATATTTAAAAATATCGCTGTGTCCAAAAAATCAGGTGAATTACTTATATAAAATTCGCAGTTACCTATTATGAAAGCATACAATTATTTTTTTTTGTATATTGATAGTACTGTCCTTGATATCTGTGCAGAGTTTGAAGTCAAGTGAGTTTATCAATTTTCACTATGTCTGATTTTGTTTGTTCGGTAAATACATATTAAAAGATTCGTTGTGCCATAGACGTGTCAATCTCGTTAGGTTCTAAAAACGTTCAACTTTTTGGAAAAACAGCGACGCGTTGACGTCTGTGAAACATTGATTTTTGACTAACCTGACGTCATGAAACGCATAATTACTGGAGAAGAGCCTTGGATCTACGCTTACGACCCGGAAACAGCCGATCAATCGAGTGAATATCGTGCAAATCTTGAACCAAGACCAAAACGCCACAATCAAGCCAATCGCGCCACAATCACGCCAAATCACACAATCACGCCCGCCATCACAATTCACACAATCACATCACATCACATCACACATCACATTCACATCACACACTCGCGCCAAAATCAAGGTTATGTTGGCAGATTTCTTTGATTATCGTTCGTAATGCACTATGAATTTCTTCCAACCGGCCAAACTGTTAACAAGGAATATTACTTTACGTGTAGTTTGCGTGATGTTTATTCGCCGCAAAAGGCCGGAATTATGGACAGACAACTCTTGGTTTTTGCATCATGATAATGCACCAGCTCACACAGCATTGATAATTCGAGATCATTTCGCTAAAAATTGAACTCATGTCGTTCCACAATCACCGTATTCGCCTGATTTAGCACCGAGTGACTTCTGGCTATTAACTTTTCTTAACATTAAAATATTAACCTAGCTAGTTCAGAGATATTTTACATCCAAAAACAATGTCACTTATATAACAAAAATTTCTAACGAAACATTTCCGCATATTCAATAATAATATAACATCCGGTCAAATTTTAAAATTTTCTCAATTTCAAATTGATTAACAATGTATTCTAACAACACTACGAATTGTTTACATACTTTCAGTATTAAAACCCTAAAAATATTTACATTTTTTTCTTTCAAGGCAACGGAGTCATTGACTGCATTTTACGTTTCTAATTCGATTATACTTGGCATTTTTTCGAAATCAACCATGGCTTAATGCTCGGTTAAAAAGATAACATTGCGATAAACGCCAAATACCGTGCCCAATGCCGTATTTTTCTTATAAAAATCGGTACAGTCTAAACAATGAACGACCGATTACGAAAGCTGCTTTTGTAATGATTTGCATTTATCTACTCGTTGATATACGGCAATACCTTTGCATGATGGCGAAATCCTCCATCAATGTTAAGAGTAGTTTGACAAATCGCCTATTACGAGTATATCTTATTAATGCGGCAAGCATAACTGGCACCAAATATTGTTACAGTTTTGTGCGATTTCTCAATACCCAGAATGCGTGCGCTATATCCGTTCTTATATAAATACGTTTTAGTTTTCTAAACATGTTATGTATTTAATTTTTTAAACGGTACTCGAATGAACCATTTGGATTCAGCGAAGGCAAGCCAAGTAAAATGTTACTTTCAATTCTGCATTATTTTGAATCGGAAATGACATAGAATATGAAAAGCCTCAATCACACGATCTCCTTATAATTCATTTTTCTTTCTCATCGACGTTGACGAAATACATATATACGGCGTTTTGGGAAAAAATGACAAATTGAGGACTGATAATGTCAAAAAATTGGATTATTTCTTATCGTTTTTTGTTAAACACGATTTTTTTTTAATAAAGTTGCAGCTATATTTTTTCTAAAAAAACAGTGTAATGTAACGAAATTTGGCACGAGTAAGTTTTTTGGGGGAGGGGTCCTAAATACGTTTGTGTTATTACTTTTTGACAATCTGCTTCCGGTCGCGAATTATGACCTTTCTGAATCACATTTGATGGCATTAGTATCTTGAGATTGCAGTGTATGTTCTGTATCGCAACATAAAATTTAATTTGACGTAAATATAATTAAAATCCTAAATCACTTTCTATTTCTCAATATACAAAGTGTTCGGCAACGAATGGATCATACTTTAAGTAATAACAGCAAGATAAAATGTTTGTCGAAGTGGTACGTGTTTCAAGTTGCGTAACATATCTTTATAATTTATTTAATAATATATTGTAACACTTGTTTATTTTTGAAGTACTGTAATAATAGGAATCAATATATTTTTTATTAATGAAATGAAAACTATCGTGGTTGCTTTAAATCAAAACCTCAGATGTTCACACGAAATGCGTCAGCCAAGTGTTTATTTGCCCTTGAGATAATGTAATTTATGAGTATATACAAAGATGTAGTCCAGGATGCCGAAACTAAAATGGTGACTGGCCAGCGCCCGAATAAGGTTGAATTTTATATCTGTGTGCTAGCTTGAATACATTTGTTTAATGAATTGTGAATTTGATATTTGTTCCATATAGCCTCTTAATTTCTGGCGAATGACCCGGCTGTTGTCGAGATAAACTGCTTTGTGATGACCCATGTATAAAAGGTAACAATACCAACAATAACATCTATTTTACAATATCTAAAGAACTATTACGTTTAGGATCCATGAGTAGACATATTCTTGCTTATTTTGACCCATCTAAAATGTTGGCATTCAAACTCTGACACTGTATCTAATTAATAATACCTGCGTCACGTTTTTACTGTACATTACGAAATATGTTTTCTATCACGCGAGCTCGCTATGGGACCTATAGTGTAGGGGGTTAGGTGCACTGGAAAGTGCTAGATAGTACAACAGCGTGATGTTATTTTCATAGCGCAACGCTCCAGCGTTGCGCTATGAAAATAACATCACGCTGTTGTACTATCTAGCACTTTCCGTGCACCTAACCCCCTACACTATAGGTCCCATAACGACTCGCACTTGTGATAGAAAATAGTATGTGCAACTCGTTCGGAAAAGTTGCCATAGCGCCACTTGGGCGCTTTCCGCACTCGCTTCGCTCGTGCGTCAACTGCGTCCGCGTGGCGCTATTGGCAACTTTTCCCCACTCGTTACACAATGTACTATTGAACCTCTGCCACTATATGTCATCATAAATCGGACGTGACAATAAAGTGTAGCAATAGGACTTTTAGCTAAATTACGTTTTTCTTTCACAAAGAGAAAGTTACTTTATTATTTATTTTGTCTCAAGACAAAGCCGACAAATAGAAAATTGAACCATATTTTATATAAATATATAATCAAAAGTTAAACGGATTTTTTCAAGGAAAGGAATCATTGTATTAAAACGGCATCAACTGATTGATCCACACTGCCAAGTAAAAATCTAAAACAATGCGCTATTACATCGTCGCTTCCAATAAGTCTGCGGTGCGTGTGTTTGCTCACGGTAAGCATTGAGTAATCATTCGTAGCATTACTTACGAAGTAAATTCGATACATCCTGGCGATACTAAAAAAGATGACTGGATAAGAATAACTGCTCAGAAACTCTTCTTGGAAGTCCGCTTCCGAGAAAATTTGCATAATATTTACGTTGCGAACAAATGAATGACGAATACCGGGAACGGCAACACTTGAAATAAAAATAGTGAATAGTCCGCATGAAAACGGTCGATAATGCTCGCATAAGAGGATTGTTTTTGCCAACTTCAAAGACGTAATAATGGACGAGTAAACACGGGACGGGATTATAAATAAAGGCAGATGGCGTCTGCGGAGGTCTCCAATATTTCGGTGGAGAGGAAATGAACACAAAAATAGAAACTGGGCACACCTGGTTCACGTCAGTTTCCCGTGGCACCCTCGTCACGTGCCAAACGTGCCCCACTGATAGATCCATTATGCCGCAAAACGTTAATGGTTGGTCAGACCACACCCTGAATACACAAACTTCCAGATGCATTTTCGTGAATATATTTTATCGTAGGAGCAGTAAAATCGTCTATCTATCAAAAAATTCTCGTCCAGATAATTTTTAGGGCATAATTTTTGGGCGTGATTATTTATATATCTATATAGGGTGTCCTGAAGAGAATAAACCATACCTCAAGGGTAGCTTCTTTGAGTCAAAGTTACCTTTATACAATTTTGTTTACTCAAAAAGATGTAGACCTTCAAAGAACCTTTTTTACATTTTTTAACCGACGTTTTTAAAAATATTTCAATGAAATTTGATATGGACAAGTTTTAAGGGTACCTGGATATGAATACGAGTTTCTTTTTTTACCTAAAACTTAGAGGCCGCTAGAAATACCTTAAACAACAATAAACTCTTGTTTTTGCCATGTCTTTGATTTTGTTGGTAAAAATTTTGAGAAAACGGATATGGTTTATGAAACTTCACTTTATTTTATGCAATAAAAGTATACTTGTATGTCGCTAAAATACACACAAATTGATTTCAATTTCTTTACTATAGTCATCTGCTTTAGTACGATAAAATTCAATTCATTGGGTTATATCCCAATAGATGTTGACTTGAATTCCGGTAAGTTGCTCCAAATCGTAAAAAGTATTAAATTCGTGTGCAAGTTTTAGCAAAAAGTGAAATTTAATTAGACTAATCCATTTTTCTTTGGACTGTTGCATTTTAACGACAAGCACAAATATACCCTTCTCTGACTGTAGAAAAAGTTAAAAAAAATGCGTTTCCTCAGAAAAGAAATATGTCAAGAATCAAAAGGACGTAAAGAGCTAAACGACTTCTATGTTTTAGGTAAAAAAGAAACCATAATTATGTTCAGCAACCCAAAAAACTGCTCCTTTTCAAATATCTTTAAGAGACATAGAAAAATTTAAAAACATGTAAAGCCTTTTGAGGAAGCATTGCAGTAAGGTATCTTCGCTTCCGGATACTCTTTTCCTATTCCTGATACATTTACTTTTTAAATACATTAGGAAAAATTGGAAATTGATTTCATTAACCATCAGCGTTACCCTTCTCCTCTTCCACAGATTTTTGACAGTTCATAAAACTATTGCTAATTCTTAAAAATCTCGTAAAAAGTTGTTTTGTTCTTGTAATTACCGTAAATTAAAAAATTATTCATTTGTAATAGTGTCGCAAAATGCACCCAGCGTACAAAATAATTAATCCCAGTTAAGAAACCGATGCTGAATATCTCAACAGCGGTTACATATAAGACGCAGTATAATGTTAAGCTTTTTATTTCAACAAGGTTTAATACGCGGTTGAAAATGAAACTTAACGTTGGAGTAATTAGCGATATTAAGAGACCGTTAAATTTAATCCAGCGAAAGGTGATCATGAGTGAAATGGAATAATGTTTTCATCATATCGAAGGTGTAAGTAAATAAAGAGATAATTAGAGTCTAGATGATGTCCTAGCAAGTTCTGACGTAAGGTCATGGTTCACAAAAGAGTCAGCAGAAGAAGTCTTGCACGAAGTTAATCGAAAGTTCATCCTAAAGGACAATGATAAGAATTAGTAGAACGTGCATTAGAAGAATCTCCTTCAGGAGGAGACTTATGAACGAATGCAAGGAGCGACTTAGATTCATCCTTGTTCTCAGACCTGACTCATATCTACATAGATGTCTTCGAAAAAAAGCTCTTGAGTTAGCAACTCAATAGCCAATAGTGTTAGTTGATGATACAATGTGATCTAACCTCATGGATATCAAATATAAGGATTTCTGAACTACATTGGTGACATCTGGACATTGACTTGAAAGAAAACGGTATCCTTCCCCATCTCGATGTCCTTGTCAAGAGGAAATTGAACGCCTGTACAGGAAACTATATCATCTACAATCAGCGCCCACAGGAATTGGATATATTGATAGAAATATTGAAGAATCAATTAGTAGATATCTACACAAGAATGTATTTATGACATGGGCCAATTCTTGAGAAAATCCAATATTTAACATCGCTTACAACAAACAGACAGGGCCAGTTGTGAGAATGATGCAAAGTATACAATATAAAAAATATAAATATAAAAGCAGTTATAGGTACTTGTTCCTTATTTAATCCATTATTCACCAAAATTGTTAATTTATTAGAGTTGCGTCAAAAGTCCCGTAATAGAAAAAATGTTGTTAGACTGTTGGAAAATAACAAGATTCAAGCCTTCAGTGCGTGAATTCGCTATTACTGAACCATTCTGTAGACCGCAAAGGCAAGTGAAAATAACTGTATGCACCAATTGAGGCAATCTAGCCTAGAAATAGGTTTCCTTTGTGTGTTCTCGACTCGATTGCATGAAAAACTGTTATTTAATCTTCGGAAGAGCTAATAAATCACAGCGTAGGCGATGCGTGGCGTTTTATACCCGCCGCTCGATTTGTATATAGTAGAGTGCCCGCTTTAATTTATTTTCACTTCTGTGGGCGTCGCGGGGTTACAAGCTGAATTATATATAAAATTGAAGCTTATATCTTACTGAATCGGAAACCAAAGGTAATAAAAAAATAACGCGGGCAGAAGGGCAGTAAAATCAAAAAACGAGTTATGACCACGGGCGGATAATACAGCACATTGGCTATAATTCTATATAAAAATCAACTTATATTTTGTACAGCATATATTTTTTATTAATTTTTGAAAGTTGCTCTTAACGTTGAGTCTTATGGCAGAATAAATTTTTAAACTGGAATATCTCGCTTCGAACACGTCGAAAATCTTACTTAAATTCAACATTTTTTTAGTTCCCACGCCATTTACCGGAAAACGGAGGCCTTAATCGAAAAATTTTACTCTTGCAAAA
The DNA here is from genome assembly GCF_000390285.2 of Anoplophora glabripennis. Taxonomy (NCBI): domain Eukaryota; kingdom Metazoa; phylum Arthropoda; class Insecta; order Coleoptera; family Cerambycidae; genus Anoplophora; species Anoplophora glabripennis. Next base: position 280,620 of record NW_019416423.1, on the reverse strand, counting down.
AGTTTATTTCATCAATTTGAAAGACAACAGCGTTTAATTCAAAATTTTTGCTTCAATAATAAACAATATATGAATAAAAATACAAAATAAATCATTTTCGACCGGCCGGCGGACGGCTGGCTACTTCGCTTCCCCACTTCGCCAAAGTTGAATCTGTCTCACAAATCTTCATAGCTCCATCTCGTACTGTATTACATTTTATTTTAATATTTCTTATCTTACCGGAATTTTAGGTGTGCCTTTTTGTAGCGGTTTTCGTATGTGTTTATATTTTCAAAAATATAGTTTTGTGGGTGAATGCATATAACGAGTTCAGTACCTAACCTGGTTAAAATCTTAATTTTTCACTTTTTAAAAAACTGAAACACATAGTGGTTGGCGTTTAGTGTTGTAAACAAGGATAATCTAAGTGAGAAATTTTACTTTAGTTAACTGTAGGGAATTCCACATTCCAATTATAGATTTTTTATCAGAATTTAGCACTGCACGAAATGAAACGTTCTACAACTGATAGTACTAGTTCTGAGAACGAAATCGGCTTACATGTAAAATTCAAAACGCAAAAACGCAAAAAATGTATAATATGTAAAAAAATTGGAGGTATTATAATCGAATCAACGGATAAAACTTCCTTTACTTTTATGAATTCCACTAACAATAAGATTCGGAATGATATAAACAAAGAGGTAGATGAGGACATACAAAAAGTGTGATTGTTGATGGTAAAACTGGTAAAATTGTTTGGCATAAAATGTGTTATATTGCCTATACGAACAAACAAAATATTGAAAGTTTAAGGAAAAGAGTGGAAAGACTGAAAGAGTACAGAGTAGCTGGTATTGAACCTCCACCACTTCCTGGTAGATCACTTCGTAAGGGTGGCTTTCACATAAATAAATGTGTATTTTGCTAGAAGCTATCTCTTGGGAAGAGATTATCCCAAGTTATGTCTAAAAATATAGAAACTAAAGTAAAAACATTGCATCGATCTCTTCAGAAGTTTTAGAAAGAATTGGCTCCAATGATTTAATAGCAATGGAGGTAAAATATCATGTGAATTGCCTAATGACAGAATAGAATAAAAAAATTGGGAAAACAATTGGGTAAACCACAAACACTTAAATGGAATTGGTACGGATGATTTTTCAGAAAATATGTTCGAGGATATTCAGATCATTATTATAAAACTATATTAAAAAATCATAATATTACGTCAGTAAACACTTTAAGAGGTTTGTTAGCATCGTCTTCAACAATTGCAAATCTGCTTCCGACTGAAGATACTTTGCGATTCCATTATTTGAGGACCTATTATCAGTCAATTGTTTAGAACTCTGTCCAAAATTGCTTTGTATTGCCGACTGTGGATAGAAAAATTGATAAAGACATTTGAACGTTCTTCATGTGGATGCAAAAAGGTAAGATAATAAGTAGCAACCATTTTTCTAGTAATAAAATTTAAATTTTCCTTAGATTGTGGAAGCAAGGTTTGCATTTACAAGAAAAGTAATATGGGTTGAATTTGGTCCTGTAAAAACATGGCTCAAAATCTTGCAAAAAGTTCGATGAGAAACGTGACTTGGATAAATAGTGTTTTTTATCTGTTAGTCATGTTCCTAATTGTTAATAAAAAGGACCTTTTTTATATATGTATTTTATATACAGGGTCTCCGGTTCATGTTTCAAAAAAAACTTGTGTGCAAGTTCCTCATGGGAAAATAATAGGAGTAGTTCATGTGAGTTTACAGAACCGTTTAGAAATGTAATAAATATTCTCTTTTAACATATTTTTTTTTCTATTGTAGATACCCCTGCAATTACCTGTATTGGCGACACTTCTTTTCAGAAAGAAACAGCTTGCACATTATTATTGTTAACGCACAGTAGATATTTATTCGTCTACAAATTTTGATATTTTTATCTTTAGCCGATTTAAAGATAATTAAAAAAAACCATTCGGAAAGTAACAACTTCAACACACTGTATCTCGAAAACAGGGCGTCTAAGAAAAAAACTTTACATGAACTATCCTTATTGTTTTTCCATGAGGAACTTGCACACAAGTTGAACATGAACGGGACACCCTGTATATATTTATTAACTTTTAAATCTAATTATTAAAATATCGTATTTTAAATCTGTAGAAGTGAGACATGATTTATTTTACTAATTTTGCATATATTTTTAAAATTTGTATGTAGTAGGGTTATCACTACTGACTCGTACGTATCGAAGTAATACGAAATGGAGCTATGGAGATTTGTGAGACAGATGCGATTGTGGCGGAGTGGGGACGCGAAGCAGCCAGCCGTCCGCCGGCCGTTCGAAAAATGACTTGTTCTGTATTTTTATTCATATCTTGTTTATTATTGAAGCAAAAATTCTGAATTATACGCTGTTGTCTTTCAAATTGGTGACAGAAACTTTTTGCAAGAGTAAAATTTTTCAATTAAAGCCTCCGTTTTCCGGTAAATAGCGTGGGAACTAAAAAAATGTTGAATTTCAGTAAGATTTTCGACGTGTTCGAACCGAGATATTCAAGTTTAAAAATTTATTCTGCCATAAGACTCAACGTTAAGAGCAACTTTCAAAAATTGATAAAAAATATATGCTGTACAAAATATAAGTTGATTTTTATATAGAATTATAGCCAATATACTGTATTATCCGCCCGTGGTGATAACTCGTTTTTTGATTTTACTGCCCTTCTGCCCGCGTTATTTTTTTATTACCTTCGGATTCTGATTCAGTAACATATAAGCTTCAATTTTATGCATAATTCAGCTTGTAACCCCGAGACGCCCACAGAATTGATTTTTAAGCATATTTAACGCTGCCGGGCACTCTACTAATAGTTGCTCCTCTTCATCATCTTATAATTAATCCGCGTTTGAAGATCCAATTTATTTATAACAGTAACGGGAGGCTAAACTCCGATTGTACGCGGAAACGGTGCCTCGGCATTGCGAAGACGTCCCATTTCACGCTCTTCTCTGTCGGCGTTTCCCCGCGGCTGTAAATTTTTATTATTTTACGACCTCGGAACGGACCCTCGGGGAACACTGGGTTTTACGATGGCCATTAAATTTCTCGTTAGGAAGGAGACCATAAGGCATTGTGACTCCGGCTTCTCGGACCGTGATGAAAATGGATATTAGCTTCTCGTACTGCGGGGGTACTTAGGCAATGTAATTAAAAAATAAAGGAAATATATTCGTATTGCATGAAATAGTTTAATCAAGTAGGAATAAAATAAAGATTTGCAGTAATCATAAAGTATTCGTTTACACAACCGTTTTTAAACCGTACCACGAGATAAACAATCATCACCATAAACTTGGTTCGTTTCAGTAAAAGTTTTACCAAGTTTAAAGAAAATTTACTATTAGGTCTTTGTTCGACGCTCATTTTTGTACCAATGACACAATAGTTATTTACACCATAAAGGAGGTTAAGTATTATTTACCAGTCGAGGACGATTTTGCGCCCGAGCGGAGCGAGGGCTGGCAATAGAGTCCGAGACTGGTAAATTATACTTGACTGCTGCTGATGTTACAACCAACCCTTTCTATGATTACTAATAAGATTGCACAGTTTTTGAAACTAGAACATCCTGAAACATATACAGGCTATTCATTCCGAAGAACATCGGCAACGTTACTGCCTATTTTATAAGTCTGTCTATGTTATAGTCTATTTACTATAGTGGGAGCAGATAAACATACTGTCACTTCAAACGCAATATCTCCGTTTCTACTCTTCAAATGTCATGAAATTTTGAGAGTACATCAGTACCTTTCCGACGATGTAATTGCCAATATTTGATTCGAAACAGTGAATTTTGAACATTATGGAAACTGGTTTGGACTGCTCTAGGAATAAACCCGATAAAAAATGTCCAAACAAATACAATTTGTCTGGATTAACATTTGGCATTTCCCTGTTTAAATCTTACGAAAGCACGTTGCCTTGTAAATCCTATCTTTGGATAAGCGGTAAAAATTCTTTTCGTATTGACTAATTGCAATTATTTCAACAAATATACTCGTATTTAAACATGAACATCCTTTTAAATGAATAAACAAGGAAAGCGGTATTACGACAGCGAGACAGGAAGTAATCAAGGCAAAAAATATTAGATATGCATACTTAAATTATTTATAATATATCTTTCTTTGGCATATACTTTATTACGTGTGACAACTCAATTAACTTAATATTTCATAAATATCAGCCTTTTGTTAGTAAATTTTGTTACTTTTGTTGTCTGTTAGTAAGTTTTGTTTTTTTTTTTGTAAACAAAACAATGAAATATGTCGTAGATAAAATGACTAAAACTACATAATTAAATTAAAATGGCAATATATAATTTACATTATTTTTCGAAGACGGTAGGTCTTTATTTGGATTTAGTGCCACTCTATAATTTCGGTTTTGGCAGATGTGAAGTGCACATTATAGGGCTTTCAATAGAAATGAAAAATCTCCTGAATAGCTGTACTCCACCACGTTTTTTAATCTCCTTATTCTCTGTATGTTCCGCATAAGGGGACCATCTGATATGCAGCTGGAGAAAATGGTTTTGCGGAGCTCAGACAATCACGCGCCTACGCCAATCATTACGAGAACGAAAAACAATCCCAAATTAAGGTCGGATGAAATGCGATATTAGAAAGTGGGGAGAAAATGGATTAATTACAAGAGCGCCTGGGTATATTGTGCAAAAGACGATTATGTTTATTAAAGTAATGATGATTGACCGCAGCAGTTACATGCAAATTTCTAATTAAATCGCCTGGAAATCGTGAAATGCAATCCAATGTCGATTTTAAGGAACCTGAGGTTACATTGTTAAGAACTTGTGAAATGTTTAAGCGGTTGGTAGTTTGACATTCTATTAATTGTTTGTCGCGAGTTGGTGACGCTATTTTAATTAATTTTCAAATTTTAGTACGGTTTTCGTAGCCACAAATATTCTTGAAATTAGAAACATAGTCGATTTTTCGAGTGGGTAATTAACAACCTCACTTTCGCTTTCGAGCGGTTTTAAACGAAAAAATTGTTTAAAAACAAATAAATAGAAATATATAAACAAGATCTGGTTACTAACAAAAAAAATTGCTTATTTCAATCCATATTTGTTTTATGTTATGATAAAATTAATTCCGTAACAGACAGTTCCTTACAAAATAATATTATCCATTGTATTCGTATATATAAGGAGCGAAACATATAAATAATAACAATAAAATAGCAAATAAGCAGTAGGAAACAAAACAGACAGTTGGGATATGAGGTAGGCAGTCAATTAACTGTAATAATTACAACTTCGTTTGGCGTATAGAACTTCTATCGGTTTGTTTATCAAATAATTGCCAGGTAAGTAACTATCTATCGTTTATTTCAACGATAAATATAAATTGAAGGCAATCAACAAAAGCTATTATATTATTTCTGTACTGTACCTGTACGAAGTACAAAACAAAGCTAATTAGCCCTCTTCCTTATAAGATATTTCGTTCCCTGTAAAATTTTTTGTTCCAATTCTATGCTTTTTTGTTATTAGCTCTTCCACTTACAAATTTTGATATTAATATCTTTTAATTAAGAGTAATTTGCGAAAGGCTTATCTTCTCTATATTCGCTTTGAAAATGTATCATTATTCTTAATTAATAAATAATTAATCCTTCATCTTAAGCATAACTTAAGAGTCGGTTTTTTATGTCTACTTTTATCTCATACAGGAAATGTGTATAAACGTAAGACAAAGTAAGTGCATCACTTAAGCAACAAACGTTAAAATGTGTACCTAATAGTTTTGTTATACATAAATTCAATACTAACGTCATCTTTTATGCGTTTAGCTCGTCATATTTCACTGTAAATTGCGGACGTTGTCCGGACCGGGCTAATAATAATTTTGACTATTAATCGAAATATTTCAGGCATTTCACAACAATAAATAGTTAATAGACTACTTAAAATATAAAATTAATAAATTCTAGTTCAAATAAAAATTTTTCATTTACTTGTTGCTTTCCTACCAGTTTGTTTGCAGGAAGATGAAAGTAAATTTGACAGTGATCAATACGTTACAGCTAAATCCATATTTTTAACGTGCTCTGGCTAAAAAATGAAATAAGTCTAATTCATTCTCAATCCAAGCGCAATGATATTAATCCAGTTTGTAAATATTTGATGTCTTAATCCGTATGAATCAGCATTCTAAACATTCCCGGTAAAAATATTTGTTTATTAATAGAATCACATTAGAACTAGAAATATCCAAGCTGTATAAATTCCAGTTACTTTATGTTTTTATTTTTTTTATGGGGTAAATGTATATAAGACTACACACTTACAGTCGAAAAAGTTTAAATAGTATATTTTTCAAACTGATATGTATTGCCGACAAATATATGTGATAATTAATTACTCGCTTTACCTACTTGGATATATCCATTTAATAGTTTATGAAACATCCTAACCTCAATAAAGTCAACTGACCTAAAGTTTGATCTTTTTAACGACTACTACAACCTCAAAAATTGCGAAATTGCGGTGTTCCCCTACAGCTTTAAAATATCACCTTCTCCTTGTAGGTGATAAAATATTGGTTTATAAATTTTGCATAACATAAATTATATTATAACGCAGCGTAGTTGAACGTAATTGAATTAAAGAAAAATTAGGTATTGAAGGTTGTTATACAGTTAGAAATTTTCATTAAATATGCGTGGTAAACCCACGATTGTTCCGCGAATAAGGTATTTATTTTTAGAAAAATGGTTCATGTTGATTAAGTAATAATAATTAAGTATTAATAATGATTTCATCTGTTTTTAATGTAATATGTGTTAATTAAGAAATGTTAAAATTCTTGAAACTCACACAAGGTTATTGGAAATATTATAATTAACGATATTCAGCTGTAGGTATATCCAGGGTCCCATGGACTGAGTATAAATCAGTAAAAGTGTTTTATGTTAATTTCAAATAATATCCAATTAATAAACAAGGAAACTATCTACTTATTTGTGAAATAAAAACATTACATATATTTTTTTGATTTTGATAAAGTTGTTTAATAAGTGATAAATTAATTTAAAGTACATTTTTATTTCTTGCCTGGCTCAGAATATTTAAAGTACCTCTTACTAATGTGTTCAAATTTAGTAAAAGTTGTATCACAACAAACAAACAATTACTACAAACAACAATTATAAATTTAATACTCAAAAACTTGTAAAACCAAAATCTGTTTTAAATCGGAATAAGTTCATAAATTGGTATTTATATAATGATAATTGAATTAATATTAATAGTCATATCCTGGAAACATCACAAATATTTATAAACTGTTTTTGCTCTTTAAAATAAAATACCTAAATCCTTATAAAATTACTAAAAACATAAATTAAGAATATCTATGAGTATATGAAATCTGTGGTAAAGCCTTATTAGACGTGGATAATTAGACCACAATGTAGTTAATTCTGCAGGAAATTTGCAATATTCGAGGTAATGCGTATAATATTCGCGGAAAACAGTTTCTCATATTTCCGTTAGGAGAAATCAAGGAAACAATCTGTTCATCAAAACCACTCACGGTTCGTGAATTTTCCTCGTCGAAAGTTTCATTGAGAATTTTTTTTCACCGCGATCTGGTTAAAAATAGCAGTATCGTCACAGGAGTGTCTGCTTGACATCCGATGTTACTGACATAGCTTTAACATTTTTCTTACATGTTAATTTGTAGAACTGATTACATTTTGTTGTACATGTACGATAAGTAACGTTTATTTAATGAAGGAATACAGTTATATTCCAAATTTAAAAAAAAAGTTTTCAAAAATGTGCAGGTAAATTTATAATTATTCCAAATTTCCAACAAATATGTCAAAATCTATTAAAAATCTGTCACATTCTCATCACACTTGCTGTTTATATTAGGCTAGGAACCCTTGAAGTCGTTATGGCCCGTTAGCTTCCGAACACCCTGTATAAGTACGTAATTTTACATTTAAAATTAATAAAAGTCTTTAGATCATGTCGCAATATGTCAAAAGAGAGCCCATTCAAATTTTTATGCTCCCATGCAGTCTTTCAGATAGAAGAATCCATTCATTTTATTTTCGTCAAATTGATAGATGTTGCCTGAAATATCGGCACCGATCTAAGTGTGTCAACGTTTTGGCGATTCTCCACCATTCGAACGGTTACTTTAAATTGTTTTTACGGTCTGAAGGCGGCGAGAAGAATGGCGTTTTCGTGCTTTGTTAGGCATTGAGGAAAGATTTTGTAATTTTTATTAAACCGTTTCAACAACTATTAGTTGCTAAGTGTACACCATGCGTCGTACTTTTCCTTGTTATTGCGGTTAGTATCTGTAGTTTTCAACGGGAAAATCGTTAGAATTTATTAAAGAAAATTAGTAGATAGTAAAAAAAAATTATGTAAACTTTGGTCCGGAATCGTACCGTTTTCGGGATAAGTAAAGCTTCACAAAATTTTGTATTGTAATTTTACATTAAAAAATTGTTTTTTACCACTTTTTTTATAAACATTTAGATTATCTCCAAAACCATGCATAATATATAATTATAATAAAGCGTGATTGTATAGCCAGTTAAAAACACATTAAAAAAAATGTTCCTACGCCCTTTTGAAACCGAGTCAGATTTTTGTTTTCAAAAAAACACATCGCCTCTGTAAAAATCAAAAGGGCTTGTGCCAATAAATCAAAATTTCATTTAAATGCAAAACTAAGTCAGGTTTTAAGCTTTAAAAATCGACTTTCTAAACCCTATTTTATTATATTAATAAAATAGGGTTTAGAAAATAATAAATAATAAAAAATTAATTAAGATTAACGGAAAGACAGAAGGTTCAAGTTATGCATTTTTGTTCTTAACGGGATAAAAAATAGAATTTTGCTAAAACTATTGGGCCCACAGTGTCCATCTTTTGTTTTGTTTCTGTTTAGTGCATTTTAATAAACGCTCGTTTTTAAAATATTTTCTATACTTTTTATTTATTTTTTATAATTAATAAAGCAGCTGTTGGATGTTACTTTTTTAAAAGGATCACATTGTTCTACTTGCTTGCTATTTTGTGTGAATATACCTTTCAGCTGGATTTTAAGATTTTTTATATGGTACTTACATTGTACAAATAGACATTGATTTAGTATAATATTCACAGAAATTAAGTTAATTGAAGCTGATATAATAAAAATGTACCATGAAATAATTAACATTGATTTTCAATTCCATCCAATAGGTGTATTAATTTCTTGTTGGCGTAGACCACTGCAATTGTAAGTATTGCTAGTATTGAACACTACAGCAGGTAATGTATAAACAAAACATCGGTTAGAAACAGCCGAATTATATTAGATTTTAAAAGGAGTGGGCTTAGAATGAACGTTAACAAAAATTCATCGCTACATCAATACTGAATTAGGTGATAAAAAATAAGCAGTTTTAATTTCGAAGTAGCCACTTAGCCATTTATTCAAAGCTGTTCAGTTGAGACATTTTATAACAATAGAAGAATTATTCCGACCTTGAAAATAACGACTTTCATCGCAAACTAAACCGTTCCAAATAATTTTAAGGTTGCCATTCAAATGTGTATTAAAACGAAGTAATTTTATTAAGTGGAGGATAATTTATAAAAAATATATAACAAATTGGTACGAATTTACATTCCCCTGGAACAATTACAAGAGCTATTAGTTAAGTATACATAGCCGTTGTACAAAATTTGCAATTTAAATTTTAAGTCCGCAATTAGCGTCAACGGTCGGGGTATTCTTGGCGCCCAACGTGGGCCGTAAGTAATAAAGAATAGTCAATTATACTCTTTAATTAGTTTAAAAAGAGATATGAGACATAATATCGCGGTGTACACATATGGGCATTGTCAGCTTTCTTCGCATCAAGTCATCAATAATCCCGATTAGAAACCGCGGCTTCTTCAAACCAGCCGTCACTACGTCTAATTACAGAAGAATGCCCGTATTTCAAAATAAACGCCGAGAAGGGCATTGTTCATTAATTATCGCACAGAAACGGGCTTTCGGAGCAAAGAACAAACGCCCCGTACTTCCCATCCCAGTTAGTGCCTCTAATTACGGCTGATAATTAGTAAATTATCGCCACGTTCTAAACTAAAGCGGTGTACCTTCTAATGCGAAACTTATTCCCACTTCCAAAGACCATTTCGATCAAGTCGGCGAAATCCAGATCAAAACAAAAGTAAGGAATACACACACTAGATGCACCACTCGCATAGCACGCGGAGCGAACCGGACGAGAGCCAACTGTCAACTGAGGCTTTCAATTTACCTGCAAATCTACGCCCCCCACTAGACAGAGACGCCGCCAGTTCGAGCTGGCGGCGAGAAGGAGACGTTAGAAATGCCGTATGACCCCAAGATGTAGTGAAAGGAAGGTACTTTATGCTGCCTAGGTTAAAAACTGGAGTGGCTCGGATAGTCTAGTTAATGCAGATGCTTGGAAATCGCTGCGGTTCTGTGAGGAACTATGTTTTTTTTCCTGAACGCAGGAGGTATGATGGGAATTTCGCATGATTTGCGAGATTTCCGACTTATCTCTTCAGGCAGCTTTGCTTTTCAAACTTGATGAATGTGTAAGGAACCAGAATAAATTATTTTATAAATACTAATTTTTCGGGGTGCACGAAGGACCAAAAATATTAACGGTAACTATGACGACGCCAACACTCCGCAAATTCATCATCAATCATATTTAAAGTGTATTTGAATTCGTCTAAAACCACACCACATCAGATAAGGAGCAATATATCGAAGTTATATTAACATTGGGAGAATCAAAGATTCGAAAATATCTCAAAAATCACCTGAGGGGAACATAATTACAAAAATATATTCTCCAGTGGCAAACATTGTGGGTACCTTATCTTAACATTTATCCTACCTGCTTTGAAATCATACAAATTGATATTTCTATTTGCAATTATTTTCCAAAGATGTCCATGGATTAACATTAATATAGATACAAGTGACGAGACGTGTATTTTAGAAGGATTTTCTACGCGATCGAAAGCATCATGTGGGAGAGGATGGTGATTAGTAACATATATCAGAAGTGAATGCGGGTTTTTGGATAATGGTTTACACAAAGATTACCATGAGAATAAGGAGCAGTATTTGAAAGATGGTATATTTTGCCTTACATCGAACAAGGTGCAGCGATTGCCATGGATAATGAGCCTTACCATAGTCGATGATTTGAAAAAGTGTCAACATCTGCAAGGAAAATAACACGTCATAGAATTGTCGAACGGAAAACATTGAATATAAAGGCATGATGTTAAAAGTACAATTATTAGTAATTGCACGAAAAGAGGAAACCAAATACATGAAATATGTAGTGGATGAAATGACTAAAGATCGTGGTGTACTTTGATGGCCACCACTGGACTAATCTGAACAAGATGATGTAAAAGAACAGCGAATATGGAATTGATATTATAATATATCCACTTACCATACCTACAGGCGACATTAGTGATAGCGTTAGTGACAGTGATAGTGATAGCAACAGCAGCAATTAGTGACTTTATTCACGCTTGTAACGGTCGTTTCTAGAGACTTATCGGTGGTGCAATTAATTTTAGATTGGACCTTCTGTACAACGACTAAACAGCGCTAATACGAAAATGAAAGTTAGCGTTTATATGTATAGAGTTAATTACTGATACAAGTGATAAGAACGAGGCATTTTAATTTTGATGTCCTATTCAGCCATTTTGTATCCAAAGCACATTAATCTGTTATTTTGAAGAAAGTGAAACACAAAAAAGACAATTACCAAATTCTTGTATCCACTTATATTCCGTTCAGAATTCTGATGATACTATTTAATGAACTACCTTTGAAATAGTGCTTTAATATGAATCTTTTTCATTTTTAAACTCGACATCATAAAGTTGGTTTCACATTCACTACTAATCAGTGTTAGGTTATTCATACAATTTTGATAACTCTAATAATCTTCTTAATGTGAAAGTAAGATATTACATGTGGTGACAATTGCAATAGTTACAGACCTGTACGATATACAAAATAAATGACTAAATTTCAATTAACCTCATTTCGTTCCGTGATATCTTTTACCTTTATACCTCTTCATAGAACAGACAGGAATTTTCAGTGAATCATCCGGTACATTAAATTATTTGTCAACTGCTTTCTATTAACGATACTTTATTCTACATTTGCTAGATACCGTCTAAAATCATTGCCAACACCGAACATATTGTTCATTGTGAGATTATCCTCTTCATCTACGAACTAAGACGCCAGTATATCGGTGAATGAAAAACGAAAGCTGGAACACATATACAGAATTATCACACTAATACATCACGAAACCATAGCCGCGTGCGACGTACCAGAGAATTTCACTATTTACTAAACGCAAAAAAAAAAACATTTCCAAAGGCAAGATCGCACGATACCGCCAACTTATTCAATATCTAAATGTCATCACAACAGAAAACACGTAATAACCATGTATATGTAATAAGTGTAGTAGCTGAAGCTACAACTGATCAGATTGTAATAAGGCTTGCATGAATTATACCTTTTTTTCTAATGGCCTTCAGTCGGTCGCTCTTTAATAAGAGCAAGACCAGTTTTTAGCTGTAGCTCTAGGGGGAATTCGGATAATTGCTAGTTGCAGGTTCTTTTAATAAGACCAATGATGAAATGAAGTACCTATATAGGTGAATAAAACACTATGGTCGCTATTTGTTGTTTTAATAAACAGTTAAAAGTTAGGTTGGTCCACTTTTAAATTTGAGCAGTGAAGTACACTAGAATATTTGCTAAATGATTTAGTTTTTCAACATTTTTCTTGTCTTTTTCGGATATGGATGGAATATCATCGTGGAACGTCTAGATGTTACAAAAGGCCAATTTTTAATTTGAATCTCATTTCAAAAAGGAAATGGAATTATCCAGAAAAAAATACGAGATCTGTCAAATTTATAATAATGATTCATAATCTAATTCCATAAATACATGATGACATACGAATGCTTGGAAAAAAATCAGTAACCAAAATTTGATAGCATACACTTTTTCAGGTATCCATCAGAAAGAGTTATTTGAATTTTAGCTTGGTTATGTGTATTTCAGAAAGCTTCAGTTGTGAAATAGAATAGTTATGGAGTTTAGCTTATGGAGTTTAGCTATTCTTTGTAAAATAGCAACAATTAAAGTTTAACTGATTCTAGTTTTGATCGATTACATTCAATTGTTAATAAAAATAATTGCTTGTCTTAATCTGCCTGTCAAAAATCACTGAAAAATTTCGGGAATTCTTTTGACTTTTGAATTTTTTGCATTAGTTTATTATTTTATGAAATCCAATTGACAAATTCTGAACACATATCTTGTAATGAAATTAACCAACCTGAAATATTAATCCTGTTTTCTAAATTAAATTTGCTGATAATAAGATGAAATTGAAATGACGGTTTCTGAAATTAACATATATTGATGGTTTCTAAACAGCATTTGAAAAGAGATAGAGGCCAAATATTTTGCAAGATATTTCGAATATTATCAACCATACAATTATTCATTTTAATAAAATCTTTAGTATTAAACTAAAGCTTATACCAATCCGTTGGTGTGCTCAGTCCAGTGTGTATCACCTTGATTGTTCAAAAATAACGCGAGGTTTTTTTCACTTTTAGGTGTGTTCTGTCAATTACATTTTCTACCCGTTAATCTAATCTACTTACTTTGCAACATTACAAAAACCTTGGATATACAATCATGTAAAGTATGAAACCTTAGTGATAATTTTATATTTTATAATAGTCTTTGTACGTTTTCTCACTGACCTATTACTATCACATTGTGATGAGTCGAAGTGGTGTTATTAACGAAATTGCCTAATTAGTTAAGCAACTTTTTGCGCGCAAACGTTATTTTCATTAATTTATTAACTCTCTTGGGTTCATTTTTCATAAAAATCGTTTCCGTAAACGCTCATCCGTCGATACGAAATTAATGGATTATCGAACTAAAGGATTATTTTGAATACAGAATACAGAATAATACTATTAATATAAAAAAAAATATATATATATTTTTATGACAAGTAACTAAATTTTCTATTACATTATTGAATTAATGAAATTAAATAAAAAAATACTTACTGCTAAAATTTTGATACAACGCGCTTGGTATAGCTTAACAAGGAAATACAGTAACATAATCCTATAGATTATATCTTATAGCAAACTGCCAGATCGCACTTAACGATAGGAACTGACCAATCTTTCTCGGTAGCTCCGGATATAGAATTATAAGAATAATAGGCGCATTTTTTACCACCTGTGAAACGTGAAAGATATTTATTTTTCCGCCAAGCTAAGGCATTTGCAATGCTGTATGTTACTTTATCAATAGGAATATCCTGCACATATTTAGCTAGCAGCCGGATCGTCTTATCTAGAATACATCTGTAACGAGGAAAATGTTCTTCCGTATGACCGTGCTGAAATGCGACTGTCTCGTATCGGAACATCTTTACACTTATTTTAAGCAAAATAACTGAATCGGTGAAGTGTTACCATAAAATAGATCTGTATACACAGTATGTCTCTAAAGTTTGGGATGGATTATTTTTTTTGGCGAAAGTACATAATTTTTCGAAATGACGTTTGATTATTTTGATTTGATTTTATTCTTTATTGGCTTTTTCGTGTGTTTGAGTCACACTCACTTGTCGAATAATCCAAACGGTGGACTCTTTGTATAACTTTAGCGGATTTGGCCAGAGAAGACACGTTTTCGATATGCACCATTCACACGATACGGGATGTAGTTACGTTTGAGATATTTCACTTATTTAGATTTGGCATCACATTAAACATGAAAACTAAAAATTATTTGAAATCTTATATTAAGAATTTTTCATAGCTTTGCTTTACTCGTTGATTTGCAGCACAGCATAATAGATAAAAAGTTGTTATTATTCTTGCATTTTGAGTAAACTTTTCTTGTTTTCTATATAAATGCAGTTAATAATTTTAATGCGATAAAAATATGTAACAACAAAGTTATGTAACTGGTATTACAAATTTCATTTACCTATAGACTATTTCAAAGTTCTAATATCTCTCTTTTTATGTATTTGCAATTATTTTTCTATTTTTCTTACTTTTCATTGCGGGATTAAAAATCAATATTAAACCGCAGCTGTAATAGAATATTTCATGTAGGAAAGTAAAACGATTAGCACATTTTAAACACAATATCCCGTTTCACTGGTTGTATTTGGTATCGTACGTATACGAACTGTTTCGGGTATTTGTTGTAACAGTTAAAAATTGTAACGAGACTAAATTAGATTGAGTACCAAACACTGGATTAAAAAGTGCAGTTGTGTGAATAAATTTCACAATAATCATGGACAATGCCATTCCAAAAAAGTGACAGTCATCGCTCTCATTACCGCGATTCAGCACAGTTTCGTTTTTTAGTTTGCTACAGAACTAAAAAAACAATGCAGTACTTTTAGTGGTCGTTGAAAGTTTACTATAGCGTAAAATAAAAAAAATGTACAGTAATTTGACTTGATTCATGGTTTGTGCTTTTTGAATTTGCACTGATGCTTATTAATAAATTAAGTCCGATGTGGTTGTGTTTTTAAAAGGAGTTTCATTCATTCAGTATATTTTGATCAGAGTCATCTTGTTTACTTGCTTTTAAGAAATAATAATAATAATAAAAGTTTATGCGAACAGTTATTTAATTTCAAAATCTTCTTTTTAACATATCACTTCTCTCACTTATTTTTCTGAAAACAGCACTAGAAAATTTTTATGAAAATACGTATCTGCAACTTTTGTTTTGACAACTTTTATATCTTGCTGTGATTGCGAGGCCAAATTCTATAAATTTCATCACAATTAAGTCACTGGTTGTACATAAATTAATATCCATTAAGAAAAGTTACTTTAACAGCGAAATAGACCCAACAATTCCATTAACTTGTTTGCCAAAGATTGCGGTCAAATCAATTTAAGCTATTTGTCCTCAATTTAGAAATACTACATTAAATAATTAATAAACATTAATTAAACATTTTTTAACTACCGCAGTTACACATACAACTAAATTAACTCGTATATTATTTCTCCATTGGCAGTACATTTCTTATTTGTTTCTATCTAGGTATCTATCTTCTAAAAAAGTGATAAACATTGTACTTTATGGTATTCTATGAACGCAGTTATGTCAATATTCTTTAATTAATTGAATTTTTGTACATTAAGTTGGAGATTTTGATAATTTTTTCCTCGGATATGGTTGACTTTAGGACCTATGTCATATAAGGTTTTCTTGTTTATTTTAATGTATTGTATAGTCTGTTAAAATTAAGGCAGTCAAACTTCTAACACCCTGAAGAGACTAAATATTGAATTTGACATTTTTATTAAAATTCTAAATATACCCTCTTATTTAACCATATGACGTCATTATGTTTAGTTACACACAATAATCATTTTAACAAACCGACAAATTAATGTTCTTCTGGCGAGATAGGTAAATGCTAATGTTGCATATTCTTAGCCATATGAATAAAAAACCCATAATCTCACTATAGTTTTTACCAAAATTTCATTATATCCACCTTGACCTATAATTAACCTCTTTGAAGCCCATATTGTACTCTGTGAATATTTATGTACATCTCAAGGCAAACTACTAATAGGAACGTGGATATATAAAAACAATACCAAAATAAACGTTTCGCGGCGTCAGCTAACCACCAAAACGGCTATAACTTCTCGTTAAGGTTTTCCCACAATAAATAATACGCTGAATAGCGTATAATTAATACTTATCTAGTCTTAGCTGGAGATATTTTTCAGTGGGGACACCGGAAAATTGTATGAATGTATTTTTCTGATTAATATCTAATATGTTGGACCATCGTATGGTAAAACAAAAAACTCTTGGTAGAAGGTGAAAAAGTGTTATAAAAAGAAAATAATTTTCACTTCATAAAATTAAAAAATAGGGTATATTGAAAAAAGTTGCCAGGGACTGAGAATATTAAAATATGAAATTAACTTTCTTCGTTCCCATATTTTTTAATATATTTTTTTCAAAACACCCTGTATATAGTGCATCCGCTTTAAGGATATGTGGGGGCATACTTTTTACACTAATTTTAGCAAAACTAATTAACAAAAAAATTTTAAACATTTATAAAATGGTAATTTTTTAATTACAATTTTTGACTTAACTAATCACGTTTTCTCTTACAAATTTACATAATTTTCTGGTATTAAAAAATACTAATAGCAGTATTTACTTTTATTAACATGATTTTATGGAATTTTATGGACGTAGTCTTAAAAGATTTAGCACTGTCCTTCAAGGCAAAAAAGCATGATGTAAGTTAAAAGCATCATTAAATTGAAAAATATTTTTACGAAACCTGCAATTTTGATTAAATATTTTATTTTCAATATATCCGATTGGATTTTGTAATAACGGAAAACTTCTTAGTATATAATTATGCTATAAATCTTTACAAGACTTAATTAAATATAGCTCTGCATCATCATTTAAAAAAAATACCTAGTTTCTAGAGATAATGAATGTTTGTCCTTTAAAAAACAGTTTTTTTAATTTTTCAACATTGAAAACAATGAAAGAATGAATAAGTAACTATACAGGGTGTCGAAGGATCAGGATACAGTGTAAATTTGAGACATCATAACATTACGATTTAACTTAACTTCCCTTTGGAGCTGCGGTCCATTAATTTCGACATACTCCGTATAATAAAAAAAATGTTAGTACATATGACACCAGGATATTGCAATTTTCAAATGAGTAGAGACCAACAATAAGAAATATCCTCGAAGCATTTCACTGTTATCCTAGTATTATCAACACGTACGGAGATAATTACCGGTACGGACAAGGAAGGTTTTCAATATTTTTATAATGCCGGCCTCGTGTGGCCTTCATTTCAGTGTGCTGTACATTGCGTGCTTCTAATGTAAAAGTAATCAACATCGAAGAAATTTAATAGCATGTTTAAATGACTTTTTCACAGTTCGAGTTGAATGGATGGATTCATTAGTTCCTGGCCGGTAGTACTAAATTGCTGGAGATGTTCGTATATCACGGTTTGTAATAAATTTTTTCCTTGGAATTCTCGAAAAACGACGCATTTTCTTCACGTGATGACTGTAGGTGCTGTTCTCAACTTTTAACGTTACCACGTCTTCAAATTTCCAAAACGGATCGCAATGAGATTAATGTAATAATTAAATAAACCAATGTACGTATTTTGACGCGAGGAATCCAAGGCCAGAACTGCTCCATCATCCACCATTTTTTTTTAGATCGCGCGAAAAACCCTCCTTAAATACAGAAAATATGGAAAATTCTATTTTTCAAAAGTATATAAATACATCTTTTAGCTCGGTCTCAAAAAAGCTCTACTTAACAGCTATAACTTTCACATTTAACATTTATAACAAATAACCCTGTGCTCCAACCAACAAATTTTTGAAATTAGGGGAAATAAAAATTAATCATTGTAAACATTTTTTTTTAGTAATTTGTCTTTATCTAATTTATCCACATTATTGTACAATTGTATAAACATAGATACCAGACATACGCTTGGTATGGCAAGCACACCAGCCTATATTTTTTATTCTAAAGATGGTATAACAGATAACTTCCAGCTACTTTTAACGTATCGATCAATTTATGAACAATGTAAAATCTAACACACCTATTAAATTATCAATGTTGTTAATATCTCTGTATTTGGTATCAAAAAAGTAATGTGTATCTTCGATTATAATTTAAAGTAAAGTGAATGTACAAGAGCTAATAACAAAAGTGTGTAAAGAAATATCTAATCAATGTAAGATCTCCAATCTTTTTAAAATAATTATCAGTTTTAACCCAGACCAATATTTATTAAAAATACCTAAGGTGGTAATCATGTGGTAGTACTTCATCGTTCAAATTGGTAATTGATTGGATTTATTAAGTTTATCTAAATACTGTTATCGAAATCAAATATAAAAGTACTTAACAAAATTCTGTCACTAGGCTTGTATTACTCAAATTGTTTATTTGCATATATGACTCATTTGTCATTATACTCAAGTCATCAGTTGATTATTTGTGAATTAGTGGGTGAAATGTCAAAACGACTATTAACTTTGGAAATTTTACTGCAACAAAGAGACGTATTTTATACAAAGCCACGTGACAGCATATATTTATTCGATGCATTATAAATACCTTATTAATTCTACATCTATAGTCAGTGATTTATGGATTTCTAGAGAATAACTAATTAGGGATTTCGATTATACCAGTAAAGTTAATTTAAAAGATTTTCTAAAAAAAAATATTATCTTCTTGAGCATGATCACTCTTATACCTTTAAATTAAAGAATGAACACTTTTATTAAAAGTTAATGCAAATTTTTTTATATTAATCCAATAAATCCTTCAGACATAACAGTAAATTTTCAAAATAAAACATTATTAATGTGATCATTAAAACTAATCCTTCGTAAAAGCCTTTTTATAATCAGTTATTATTTTCATAATACTGTCTTGTCTTGCAAAAACCACTCGACTTATTTCACTGTTTTAAAATTTTTATTAGCCATTGTGAGCATGCCCTGGAACCACTCCTTGTCGAATAAGCACACTCAAGGACAACAGACCCTTGTTTTATTTATCATTGGGATGCACATATTAATTACCGGCACATTTTTTTCTTTAACTTTTGACGTCCTACGCGTCTCCTGCAATTAAAGTCCGTTGTCGCGCCCATTCGTACCATTTTGACAGCTGTTCATTACGGGTCTGGGACAACTAAAAATAGCTGGAAAAATGTATAAATTAGCAGGTCGCGGATTGGCGCTCCATGTTATTAACAGCTTGCTAATTTATGCTTTCAATGTGTCGCATTTTCCAATAAAAAGTAGGTGAATATAAGCTTATCTATTCGAGATAACGAGACTTTGTGTTTATGCTAAAATTAGTACTATTCGAGACGATAATGAGAAAGAAACAGGTGTATAATTACACGTGTTGCGAAAACGGAAGAAAACAAAGACAGTATATAAAAAAATAAACTCTAACTGAGTGGAAGGAAAGTACGAAATACACAAGTGAAATCGTATCTACTTAAGTGAATAAGCTCATATTTTTTAAATTTTACTGATTCTTAAAATTACTCTTCTTACGAAAAATATAGTCCACAAAATCTAAATTAAACTAAATATAACAAACGAGTATATCGCGAACGTTGTGAGACGTATTGAAATGCACACCACTGTGTGTATTTTCACCAAACGTGACCCCACGTATATACAATTAAATTTTAACCAAACAATATCCCAACAATTTTAAGAATTGCAAAAATAACTTTGCATTTCGGTTATGCTGGTTGCGTAAGCCTCCACAGTCATGTCAAGGTTCAAATTTGCTATCCTTTCAATGATCTTGTCAAAAGTGTTACGAGTTTTAGTTTTCCTACAAGGATTCCTTTCGTTTAGGTTCATGTACTTGCGCCCAAAGCAAACATAACACTTAGTGTACGATAATAATCTTTAATTCTGCAAAAAGAGAATACATTCGCTTTAAGAACACAATGATCACAATATTAATGCAGTTACACACATTGTATTATAATTTGAAACCTTTTCGGGTATGAGTTTTACCAAATTGACCCCGAGGTTAATGCAGTTCTGCCGCAGATGTTTGTACAACGAATTTAAAATAACAAACTAAGTATAGGTCTTATAAAAAATTAGTTCGTTGACCTTATCGTTTAATTTTCTTAGTTCAATTCGAATAGATTTCTAAACGTCTATGTTGTGCGACGTAATGTAGAAAAAATCAGCAGCGCAGCTACTGAAATAATTTGTTGCTTAATAGATTGTGTGGGGACACTGCTCGTGAAAATCTTTGCAAGAGAACAAAATGATGCTTCCTGCTGTTATTGCACGCAATGGCTATAAAATCTGCAAATACAACATATGTATTTACTACTGACCCATTACATTGTTTAATTTTGTGATTGACAAGACTTATATTTAATATTACCTGCATGATGCCACTAATTTCGGTATCTGTTGCTATTTATTGCAGCATGTATATGTACATTTGAATAAAGATTTAAATTTTTGTTTCAAATATTGCTATAATATACCATTTAAGTGGCAATTTAAAAAAAATAGTGAAACGAATTTGGCGGACAGTCGTGATGTACTAACTAAATGTATTTTAATTGTTCCCGGCTATTCTTCTCTCTTTTTAATAGTGATAGACTGGGAGGAGTTACTTAAGAAGTTTTCTGTAATAACATCTTAAAATTGAAATGATACAATTTTTTAAATTATATATCTACCTATCAACAAAATTTCTGTGATCCTTAATTTTTACTTTGAAATTGCACTGAGCAAAAAACACTCTGTTTTATGCAAATCTCAATTTTTCTACCATCGTCGTTATCTGCTGGCTTTTAATATTAATTTTTCCTGTTTTTAGTATGAAATGTTCCAAATCGCTTGTTGAAATTTCTGCTGAAATACACTTTCAATAAACTTTTTGTTACATTTGAACAATACATGTACTAACAATTCCTAAGGTGAACACCAACATTTTTCTTGCATGTTACATCTTAATCTCTTCTAATCTTATGAGAATATTTGATATTGGAAATATTAATTACTATTCAAATCTCTTTTTTACATACATCATTCATATCACTGACAACTATTTTAGAGATCTTTTCTTCCTCAATTATATTTTACAATGACGAAATTTTAATTTTTAACAGTTACCCGTAGACCTCTAGTATCGTAAGTGAAAAAGTTGCATAGCCTTGCAGTATTGAAAACGCCATCAACCCGACATGCACCTAATTTGTTATTTAAAGACATGCCATTAAATCAATAAATTTAATTCCTCTACCAATAACGCTTCCTTCTGCGACTGGCACGTTGTCGTTGTAGACTGCTTAAAAGTCCGGTGCTGTGGAAAGGGTGAAGGCCTTCAGATAATTAAACCTTACCAAACAAATCGATAAACAAAAATTTCGTGGATAACTTAGAGGTGGTTACCTACATTTTTCCACGGATTCGATTGGACTACTGTGAGAAAAACATTTGTATCCGTCAACTCGCGTAAAGACCGGTGCATAATGACTAATTTCTTCTCCACGACTGGCAAGAGGCCTGTAATATATTTTGTTGTTCCCAGAGGCACTTAGCGTGGTACCTCAACCATGGAACGGTGTGAGTGAGTGAGTTTAGTGGGCATCGAGTCTGCATTATTAAAAACTCCACAACCTTGACATTCGCCCCGGTAGTAAAAAACGTACGGGTGCGATAACCTGAAGAGATACCAGGATGACCAGCGGCGGAACGAGAAAGTTCCCTCATTCCGATAGTCGCTAGTCTTTAAATTTAAACAATGGTGGCCATTAATCAATAATTTTGAGGAAGTGCAGGAATGAGAACGCGTTGTGTACAAAAACGAGAAAATAGGTTTTAAAATTAATTGTCAAAATTGGAAGTAGGTAAAATGTCGCTGAATTTGAGCGTTTTCGAGATATTTCCAGCGTATACAGGGTGTTCCAGCTAAGAGGGATTCTTCCGTAACTCTGTAACTGTCAATTTATAAAAAAAAATGGTTTTAATAAAAGTTGTCTGGAATCATGTGGGGCCTGTAAAGAAAATATTTTTAGCTTTACAGGGTGTTCCATTTCGCGTGTGCGCTACATAACTTTGTTATTTTATACGTAACACCCTGTATATTATTGCGTGTTTGAATTCCTTGGTTAATATTAGGTAGAGTTTATTAAATCCTACATGGTGTTTAAAACTTACCGTTTTCTAGGTAATCAGTTGTTTTTGAAAAAAATCACGATTTTAGCTCTCTGAATGAGGCTAGATAGCGTCTAAACCATAAGAGTCAGAATCCCGCAGTTTTCACAGTTCTTTTTGACATCAATTACTCTATCTTGTCATCTGTGAGCAAAACGTGTACGTTATTCAGACTCGGAAATACTGAGACCTACATTTAATAATATTACGAGTTGAAAAACTTTTTTTTTCAAATGGAATGACCCATATTAATTGTCATGGGTGAATGCAAAAGTGAATGCCTGTTCGACTGATATAAGATTGTCCATACTTATCTCTTAACATTTTTCCAGAAAAATCAGCAGCGTCAAGAAGGCCTTGCAATTGTATTAGTATAACGTCGATACATAGGATTTTACAAAAGCACAGCACGTCTTTATCGCATCCAATTACACCAAGAGTTACTAAAAGTAGATTTTCAGCGGAGTTTTGTCAGTCTCAAGAGATGTTAAATCAAGATGATGATTTTTTCATCGGGTCATGTTCTGCGACGAGGTTACTTTTCATAGAAATGGTTTCGTTAATAGTCATAATTGCCATTATTATGACACAGTTAAATCCTCACCAATTCAGGACAAATCATAGCTATCGATAGTCTTTGAACGTGTGGGGAGCAATTTTGGAAACCCATGACATTGAACCATTATTTTTTAAACAGCACCTAACTGGAACAGTTTATTTAAACTTTTTAACATACACTCTAGAAGATTTGTTAGGCCACATTCCTTTAGCTACACTTCGAAGAATGTGGATGCATCATGATGGTGCTCCATCTCACAATATCTTTGAGGTTCGTCTGTTTTTACACGAAACTTTTCCCAACAGATGGATTGGGCGCGGGGGACCAGTGAGTTGGCCTTCAAGGTAACCAGATATGACAATTTGGGGCTTCTTTTTATGGGGATTTATAGAAAGCAAAGTTTACGTTACACCACCAACTACCGCGGAAGATGTGTGGCTGTGCATTGCAGTAGCATTTCAAGAAATTACGCCAGACATGCTGACCAATGAACAGTCTTTTAAAAACCGAATTCGTTTATGTATTAATCAAAATGGAGCAATTGATGTAAATCAGCGGTCTAAGTATTCTTCTCCTTGTTGTGTTCCGAGTTTCAGTTTGTTTCGTTTTACGTTTTGTTTTAGTTGTTGTTAGTAGTTTGCTTTTGTTTGTCAAACCACTTTTTAAACATGCCAGTAAATATTGACACTGTCAGTCTCAGGCCTGATAAAATGTCAAAGAAAAGTGGTTTTGCAAGGCCTTCTTGATGCTGTTAGGTACTACTTTTTCGGGCTTTAGAAATGAACCTGCTACAGATAAGTATGGACAACCTTATACCAGTCGAAAGGGCATTCAATTTTGTAATCACCCATGACAATTAATATGGGTCATTCCATTTGAAAAAAAAAATTTTTTTCAACAAGATTATAAAATGTAGGTCTCAGTATTTCCGAGTGTGAATAAGGTACACGTTTTGCATCACAGATGACAAGTTAGAGTAATTTATGCCAAAACGAACTGTCAAAACTGCAGGTTTCTAACTTTTAAGGTTTAGACGCTATCTAGCCTCATCTAGAGAGCTGCAATCGTGATTTTTTTTCAAAAACAACTGAATATAACCATTTTTTTAATAAATTTTCTAGTTTCAGAGTTACAGAAGAATCCCTCTTAGGTGGAACACCCTGTATATTTTCCACAATCTTCCTTCCATCAACCATCATATATTTTTTATAGATTTAAAATACTGAAATAATAGAAAAACAATTCTCTATAGAATGTTTCAAAAGTTACCTACATATTCATAAATTTCTACATAAAATGAAACGAAATCGATTAAAAAACTGGTAACATTAAACAAACTTATTTCGATTAAAGCCGAAAAAGGGACCCCGTTTCCGGTGCGTTACGCTCTTGGAAATGACTGAACGGCGGATATGCAGCTGAAGCGAGACTTGTTAATGTAACACGTGAATTAAAAAGTCAAATGAAATTAATAAACATAATGGGACTGTGGAAACTGATAAGAGGATTGCACGGTCAATAGGAGAATGGTTTTAAATGCAATTTGTGCAGTCGAGGGTGGAGATAAAGAGAAACATATAGATGTTCTTGGGAAATTACCCAATTAATTTTCCTACAGCTGAAATGTGCGTTATTTACGAACCAGATTAGATTATACAACAAAGTTAATGACATTTTAAAGTAAGCAATCACAATTTCTAAGTTTTAGGTCATATCAAATAATGGCAATTTAAATTCAATTAAATACAACGAAAAATTTACTTGATATTATTAAAAACAAAGGAACGACACTTTCTATCAGAATTTTCCTTTGTTTATAACATTTTTATTGATATTAAACAAATAGTTGAAATTAAAATACTATTAATTAACTATTCGTAGTATTATTTTTAATAAATAAAATACGTGAACTTGTCAGTTTTTTAGTCTTCGTCTGAAGAAATCAAGTGTTCTGGAAACGAATAATCCACCAAGAGAATTTTGAAGCTCGTTGTTGTCATCATAAAAGGAGGTTGAATTTGGAAAATATGGAAATCTGATGGATCAAGATCAGTAAACTGAAACGGGCTGAAACGAAATAACGTCCCAACCGAGCTTCTGTATAACTGTTTTCGTAATATTAGTTTTGGAGACAAGCAAAATCATTGCAAAACCACTCGACGATGGTTTTTTGTCTTGAATTACAGTGAATT
Source organism: Anoplophora glabripennis (assembly GCF_000390285.2). Classification (NCBI taxonomy): domain Eukaryota; kingdom Metazoa; phylum Arthropoda; class Insecta; order Coleoptera; family Cerambycidae; genus Anoplophora; species Anoplophora glabripennis. The sequence goes on along the minus strand of NW_019416423.1, from coordinate 254,906 downwards.
GTTGACAATAACCCTCACCATGATGGTTAGATGGATGAAGCTGACTTTTTGTTAAGGCTAAGCCATTCCTTTTTCTTCTTGGACTGACTTAAAGGCATCATTTTTCGTCGCCAGTAACAATTTGGAGAAAAAACGACCGATGTTGTTGACGAACAATCATTGCAAAATGACTTGACGATGTCTTATCGGTTTTTTTCTTGAATTGCAGCCTCAAGACGACGAAGTTGTTGGCAATAAACCTCAGTAATGATAGTTACGTGGTTGGAGTTGCCTTTCTGTTAGGGTTAAGCAGTTCTTTTCTGGTCCTGTGATAATGTAAAGGCATCACTTTTCATCGCTAGTAACAATTTGGTCAACGGTCGTTGATGACGAGCTAAACTATAACGAGGTATCAAAGTGGCGCAAATGTTTGACTTTTTAGCATTCCATATTAGTTTGGACGAATTAAAGGAATGAAAGTTTGATTAATTTTGTTTTGATATCAAAATAAGATGAAATCTGTATAAAAAAAATAAGAATGGTGGGTTGTAGTTATCTGCAAAAAGGAATTCTCCCATATATGTGACTTCAGTGTCAAATTTTTTGCCCTAACAGCTAAAGAAAGCAACTTTGGATATAATTTTGTTTGATCAGATCATCTCATTGTGACCTCAAAAGACTGAATAATAAAATTGTTTCATTTACTTTTCAATTTCTCAACTTCCATCACGTGGAAAACGAACTGCAACAATTGTAATAGTACCTGGCATAACAAAACTATCTTTACCGCTACATGCCTACATTCGCGCGTATTTTATATAATTTCTGGTGTTATTGACTTGTTATAACCGACATTTGAATATTATTTCCGTAAAATCTGCACGTTTGTATTTATTATGGTTAAATTATTACAATATCGGCTGGGATTGGTAGGTCGGTGCAACAATTCATTTTTTATTTTTTGTTATGCTAATGAAGTCGAGCTTGTAAGCCTACGTAAACGCCGATTTGTATAATAATGCAAAGTTGGTCAATATCGGATCGGTATAACAGAGCGTGTGATATTCTTTTATCTCGGATTTACATACACATGACTAAAATATTATATGTATATTTCGTGTAACTGTATTGTGCTGTAATAAATAATTAGGTACTTTTTAAATTCTTAGAATACGTGCATAAATCGAGGCGATTTTCGAATAAAACGCGTAAAAAAATACTACCAAGTCGTACAAGAAATATTTCCCAGGCACTAGACAACGTCAGTTTAAATAATTAAAATGCGTTTTTAGTATGGAATTGTCGACATATCTGTGTAAGTTACGTTCTCAAGCGCAACATAGCTCTTGAAGGCTCCGGGAATTTGTCACGCAGTTTTGAACATGCCTCAATTGCCGAAACAGTTCTGTATTTTTAACTGTAATGTTTAAATAATTCCGACTATTTCTCTACTTTTGTATGTACAAGTTACGTTCAAATTACTTACGTAACGGAAACGTGCATTTTATAACCAGTAACGGGCTTCATTAATTATTTTGGAGATATATATTTACGCTTCAGACCACCATTATTATTTAAGAAGGATAATTAGAATCCCTGTAATTAACATTTTATTAAAAACCTTGGCCTAGAAAAATTATTTTTTCTACTACTTTTCACAAAACATTTTTAATATTATAGTTGTAGGATACACAAGATAAGAGTGCCTTGGAAATAAAACCAATTGTTAGATACATGTCAAAGTTGTTTTAATTTCATTCTTTTTAATTGAACAGTTTTTAAAATTGTAAGTTATACAAATTAATGCTGAAAATTAATCAAACTTTAATTCCCTTTAATTCGTCCTAACTAATATGGAAACCTTTTGTGTGATTCTCGACACAATTACAATTATTACAATTTTCATATAAATATTGGTTTGGATTTTTTTTATTATTTACTTTGGTGTCGCAGGAGGCATTGCATTTGATAGGGGTGAGCGATTTTTTTTATTTTACAGCAAGTGTTATGTAGAGAATCTCTAAGCCGTTTATATATCAAGCATCCCATGAATATACTATAATTTAACAAAGGAAATACGTCTACGTATGTTCTGCTACCCTTACCGCAATAATTGGGCACTTCCGAAATAAATTAATCATTATAATTTAACAAACGAAAGCTGCTTTTTATGAGTCCTATACTTTCAGTAGATACGTATATACAGGGTGTCCGGAAATTCATGCAACAAAATTTGGTCATAGATTCTTAAGACAAATTCAGGGGACCCGTATTTTTTCTTTTTGCCAACTGGCCCCCCTCTTTCGGAGTTACAGCCCCCTGAAATCTGCTCCTAAGAAGTCTTTTTTATATCTCAAAACCATGTTGTACGAGAATCACTAAATTTGGTACACAGGGGTTTTATGACATGTGGAATCTGATGGTGCTACGTTTTCTGACGAGAAACCCCATTAAGACACTTTTTTGTGACCCACAATGTCTTTGGAACCAGAAAAATTTGGTCGCAGATTTGATTTTTTTTTAATTATTGGTTAACTAGAAAGCCATTGAATTTGGAAACTTTTTATCTCTTGATATTTGTTCCGAAAAACGCAAAGTTTTTGAGGAAAATGGCGAATCACGATATGCATTCGATCACATTTTGACATTTTTCTCGAAAACATTGCGTTTTACGAAAAAAATATAAAGAGACAAAACGTTTCTAAATTTAATGGCTTTCTAGTGGACTGCTAATTTTAAAGAAATTTAAATATGCGACCAAATTTTTTTGGTTCCAAAAACAAGGGGGCCCACGAAAAATTGTCTTATGGGGGTTTCCCGCCAAAAAACTTCGTATAACTCCGAAAGAGGGGGCCACTTGGCAAAAATAAAAAATACGGGTCCCCTAAATTTGTCTTAAGAATCTATGACCAAATTTTGTTGCATGAATTTCCGGACACCCTGTATATACGTATCTACTGAAAGTATAGGAATCATAAAAAGCAGCTTTCGTTTGTTAAATTATAATGATTAATTTATTTCGGAAGTGCCCAATTATTGCGGTAAGGGTAGTTTTAATTGCACCGATGAAAATTGGAAAATTTTACACATGTGCAATATTTCTTATTCGCAATAAGTGTACACTTTTAAAAAACCAATTAAGATTTTACAGCAGAGAATGCTGTATAATTTTAATTGTATGAGTGAATTTCATATGAATATACAGGGTGATTCACAAATAGTGATCAAAAATGAAACCTCGTATTCTTTGAGAAGAATATGAGGTTTCATTTTTGGACACCTTTTACGAATCACCCTGTATGTGATCTAAAATGATCAATATTCTAGTCTGTAACTTTGCATGAAATATTTCTGTGTATGATGTCGAATAATACCTATGTTATAAATTCGAGCACATAGTTATGTTTACATGTTTACTTTCTTTGGAAGACAGATTCGAGACACGTCAAATATTTTTTATTTTTAGTACCTCACTTGCATAAAAAATGTTTACTTTTCCCGTCGTACACAAAAATTTACCGCGACTGCACCAGAATTAACTACTTCAGCAGCACATGTGGGCACCAGATCGTCGCATGTGGTGGCTTATTTTGTGTTATGCACCAACGTGAAAGTTACATAACGAAGTCATTGTTAGGCAGACGTTTACAAATTTAGAGCGGGCGAGGTGTCGTTAGAGATAAATTAAAATTCCTCGGGCTGAGAACGAATAAAACCATGAGAAAATGTGGCAATGGAGACGTCGTCCAGCCTCGAAGGTTTCATTAGATTAATATTTCATATAGTTGCGATAAATAATACGTGCACGAAGGAATGTAACCTTATTTCTTTCGTAGATTTATGGAAATTACAGGAATTTATTTTTATTTGATAGTTCTCAGAAAATAAATGCATATCAGCATATTCTTCATTGGAATACTCCATATTTTATAACAAATTATGAGTTACGAGATGAGTCTTAGATTTAAAACTACGTATTTGACAAGTTTGACAATTTAATTGCTTTTGGCATACTCTGACATGTCAAAGCCAACCACGATTAAATCTGTGTTTCAATTAAATAAAATGTCTCAAATTAAATGGTACCTTCCTCTTTAAACGGGTTTATCTCAAAAAATATCTATTTTGTGGATATTCAACAAGTATACCTTTTTTACGTAAAATACCATAAATTTTTATAAAATGATGGAAAATTTGGGGTTTAGTGGAACAAAAATTTTTTTCTAGAAATTTTGGTGAGGGGTGCTTTGCCCCCGGGCCCCCATAATTATTATCGAAGATTTCATATTATCATCCACAGCAGCTTCAAAAATTATAGATCCAGCCAAAAATTTTTAAAATTTATTGAAAAATACAAAAGTTACAGCAAAAAAAAACATTTTTAATTTTCAACTTCAAGAGCTAATAACTCTACAGGGTGAGCCCGGAGGAAAAAATTTTATATGAACTTGTGACATTATTTTCTCATTATCTATCCATACCCGAGAGATTGTCCACCATTTCCGGGGCACCCTGTATATAGAATAAAAATTTGGGGATATATTTCTAATAATTGTAAATTTGTCCTTTCTATTAAGATCTCAATTTTAAAAAGCTTTTTTGAGCATGTTTGCAGGAACTTTTCACCTATTTTGCATCATTTTATCGGAACATTAACATGTTTTGTAGTATTATACTTCTACTTTTAACTCTAACGCATCCAGAAGCTTTGCAAAATATTCCAACAAAAAATTCAAATTACAATTGTGCCAAAACATGGTCCGACAGTGCTTGCTTTGTGCACATTGAAAGTACATAATATAAATTAACTACTTTTGTGCACAGGGTCGGCTCTACAACTTAATAAATGGCTGAGTAATGCATTTTAAAAAAAAAGCAAAATTTTCCGATTTTTTCGAGTTTTCTTCGTTTCTAATTATCCGATCGAATCGATCGACCTCTCATTTTATTTGCATTTCGATTCTCTACAAGTTGTCTCTTTATAGCATTCAGACAGCTTCGTTAGTTTAGTTTTTATAAGCAAAAAACTAAAAAAAATGTTTTTTTTTACATAAAAATGTTTATAAAAAATTAATGGTAAATTGGAAACATATAATATAATCTACAGACTGTCTTTTATGTGATGGCATAGTCCGTTTACCACTAGTATTTTTTGTCACAAAAAACAAAACCTCTATTCATTGGCCTGTGTTCAAAATAAATATTATTTAAATATTTGTAAAAATCAGTAGACGTACCAACTATAAAATATTTCCAGTGAGGGACAATTTGATTCTATTAAAACATGATCTGCCCCCACAACGTATTTTTAATTTTTTCAGTGACTAGTAAACTAGTTCATATTTTTAACATAGTCACTTCATGAGCATGTGCAATTTTCAATTTTTTTATTAACTGGTCAGTACCCAAAAACAATGTCTACGCTTTGTCTAAGTAAACGGTGTCTTTACGATTTTATCTAAAATATGCGTGCTTACAATAGCGTATAAGTAAAATAAGAAATCACATTTACGGTATTTGATATGCGGTGACTTAAATGGTCATTGTTGCAAGAAAAATGGGAGACGACTTTTTCTTGAATCATGTAATAATTTGTCCTTCGGTTAACCACTGTTACTAGAAAAGAGTTCATTAATCACTATTACTACCTATTAGACAAAAATCACACAAATACTGATTATTTACATTATTCAGCAACTATTGAACATCTGAATAATGCATACAGTGTTCAATATTCATAGGAAGTAGGTACGTACAATATTGAATATTCTGTATGTACTCTGTCAAATGAATACAAACACTAAATATTATATAGTATTTTTGTATTTGTGAATTTCCATCACCTTACAATTGTTTTTAATTGCTAGATCATATCTACTTACTCCCAAGTCCTAATTTCGTAAATTTTCTAAAAACAGATGCTTTAGGTTTATTTTGAGGTTTGTGTTTTTTTTCAAATATTAGACGTGGATATATTTAAATGAAAGGTAAGGTACAATAAAGAATAAGTAATATGTCTGTAGGGAGTAAATAATATTATTCATATGTATGTACATTTACAATGTACAAACACGTATTTGTATTCGTGAATACAAGTTATTCATATACTCTGTATTTCTGTTTCAAATACTGAACCTTAGCTGTGTTGTATCGTAAAAAAATTAACACGGATACTACTTGATCTAATTATCGCAAAGAAGCCAAATTAAATTGAGGAAGGAAATGCAAATCGAAGAATTAGAAACTGATTGACACAATGCGCCGTTCAGGTTGTGTTTTCGGTCCGCTGGCGAAGAAGACAAAATAGAAAGTGCGAGAAAACTCGCAGCCGGGTTTTTAGCCTACCTTATTTGTGGAAGATTCGCCGGATTGTTAAAATTTATGCATAAATACGTCGCAGTCTGCTGGCTGATAAAATATACTTACGAGTAGAAACGGAAGTCAAGTGAAAAATGCTTGGTTAAATACCAGAAACGTTTAAAAAGTCGTTCATCTTTCTTTATACACTCTACTAGCCACGCCAGATCTGAACTGTATTCCAAAGAACGCGCGGAATATTATTATTCCGCTAATATCTACCCGTCACTTCTGCATTACGTAATTTTAAGAATATGATTGATGGATATCAATAAAACTGACAGCAAAGATTAGGACATTATTACATATTTATTAGTTATGTTTGAGTAACGAAATAAATGAGTGGGGGAAAAAGCCAAAAAAACGTTTCCTATGGGGATTTAATAATTCTTGTAAATATTGATAAATTGCCAATTTACAGGTCCTGTCAGTTTTATAAAGTCTTAGTAGGTATAAAAAAGTTTGTTAAAAATTACATCCAAATAGTTAGTTTTAACTAGTGGTGTTGTAGGAAATAACTACATCATTAGATTTTACACATTTTATAAGTATCAAATATACAGGGTATACATAAAATGCTTGGCCAAATTTTAATGGCGATTCTACGTCAATAATCAACCAAAAAAAGCTGCTATAAATATGTGTCTGGAAAGGCTCTGACAAATGTAGCAAGAGTACAATTTTATAAAGTTTAGTAGTTTTATAACGTTCGTGAACAATTAAAAATTGAAGCTGTCTGCCAAATTATAATGGAATCGCTTGTTATTTCATAATTAAAAAAGGTTGAATGGTTTCTGGCGCAGTTACAGAAACTGTTTCGTTGATTTGCGACATAATCCACCATTAAATTACACATCAATTCATATTACACTATCTCTAGGTACATACAATATTTCCAGAAAAATACTTTCATCTAAATACAATTATATGCATATATAACGCTATTAATTAACGGCTAAACGTGGGTAATAATGCCTTCAGATGTTCTAACAATTACGTACAGATATTTATCGATTATAAAGTTCCGTTACCCAGTCTTTAATCTAACACAGATTTTCATGTAGGCTGTAATGATCGATACTATTGAGTAACGCTATTACATAATAATAGTGAATATGTAGGTAGTAGGGCTGTTATTGTGTACAAATTATTACAAAAATATCGGTACGGAAAGCCATCGCATTGTTCGTTAGAAATACCAAAGGAGAAAATATGTATTAAAATGTCGCTGAACGATTAGGACGTGCAATGGTTGAAAACTAGTTTTTAAATTGTGCTACAATTATAAACTTGGTCACACTTCTGTAATTGCGTTGTAAATAATTAAATTCAAAGAACCGAATATCTTTCAAGGACACCGAATCTACTCTATAAAAGTTTACCCAATACCTCGCTAGACAGAATGAAAGTATTTTGTTAATAGTAAAATCGACGAAAGAAAAACAATTGGACAACAATATCCTAAGTATGTCAAGTAATGGATAATTATTGGGTATCAACACTCGACCTCCAAATCTCTATGGACTATGTTCGAGTATTAAAATAAGTGGCAATATAAACAGTTTGTCATTTTAGTGCGGGTTTCCAAGTTATGTAGAAAATTCTTCGAATTTTGGAAAAAACATGACCTCGAAGAAGTTATATTAACTTTCAGCTACTAACTCTTGATATAAAATAATTAGACAGAGTTATAGGCAAATGTTAGACAAAGGCTCCTATATTAGCTAATATCGATATGTTATACAGGGCATTTTTTATAATACACGATCATTTTTAGAAAGTTTTAACTTGATTTTCTAAAATTTTTCAAATGGAACACCCTATATTTAATTGTTCTATTGTATTCAGATATCGGTCCACTTCAACTTTTATTAAGAATGTTCTATACCTAAAATTGTTAGTTTTTAAGATATAGCAACATTTCTGAAAAAACTTAATTTTTACTATTTTATAGAATACCACAAATAAATATTAAATAATAAAATGAATTCAAAATGGAATGACAAATTATGAACTAACAAGTTGACACAATGTGACAGTTTTTTCCAAAACCATTTCGTGTGACCGAATAATAAAAATTAGGTTTTTCCAGAAATGTTGCTATATTTTAAAAACTTAACAACTTTAGGTTTAGAACATACTTAATAAAGGTTGAAGTGGACTGAGTATGTGAATAAAATAGAACAATAACATACAGGAATTTTGAATTTGAAAAAATTTAGAAAATCAAGTTTGAACTTTCTAAAAATGATCGAATTATAAAAAATGCTCTGTATTAAATATCGATATTAGCTAATATACGAGTCACTCACACTAATGGCCCACCCTGTATAAAAAATTTATTGATTACCCGGCTGAGAATAACATTGTCTTTTCCAGAAAATGTCCTATTGGTATATTTTTCTGAATTAAGCAAAAGTATGAAATCTTCTGCATTATGGTCAATATATGCGATGCTCAGAGCTACTTTGAATGTCTACAACATCGATATTAGAAAGTAACTAAATGAAAACCATTCTTAAAACGGCAATCGGATGGAATATGCTAAAAAATTACGCGTTTTAGAAAATGAATAAATTAAAAAAATTCTAATGGAGGCCCCCTGATGATACGTATAGGTCTATACCTACTACTACAATTTTTTTAGGTGGCAATATTTTTTGCTAAATCTGGGGCGCGGGTCAATATGATGAATTACTTCAAATAAAAATTGGATATATTGAAGATATGGGAAACAAATTGCTCATCACTCTGTCAACTACAAAAACGAAGAAAAAAAGATCCTTTATTGTAAGATAATATTTACAATTAGACATATAACGAAAATATACTTAGTAACGCAAGACCTACAAATCGTAAAGCATATAACCAATTAATAGGAATTCATACATTTTACTCCAGTCAAGTTAGACAAAAAAGGGCTTAACCGGGAAAAAATTAGGGGCCACAATTTTATTATTCTAACCTTTAGGGGGGGTCAATAGTAGTGTAAATTCAGAATCGCGACTGAATTCCCCCCCTGCGTCAGCCGCCATCTTGAATTTAAGGAAAAATCGTTTTTGCTCAATATCTCGGCCATTTTCAAATTTACAACAAAAATGGTAAGGACTTAAGTTGCTGCAAATGCGATTTCCTACAACTATTTTTATTACAAATTTTATCGTGCGATCGATATTTTTCAAGTTAAGTGGGAAAATAGTGACAAAGTATAATTATTGAATTATCTCGTTTGTTATTGACTATACGACATAAATGTACATAAACAAAGTTGGAAAGAATTATATTTTCTACAATTTTGATCTCTTTGATCTACAATCTCTTTGATTTTTTCGCTACTACCAATATTTAAGGTCCTAAGCTTGCGGAGACGTCAGGCCTATGGAATGTTGATCCCTTGAGTTTAGTTAGGCTTGCCATAGGCGTAGGACCTTAAATGTTGGTAGTAGCGAAAAAATCAAAGAGATCAAAATTGTAGAAAATATCATTCTTTCCAGCTTTGTTTATGTATATTTATGTCGTAAAGTCAATAACAAACGAGATAATTCAATAAATATACTTTGTCACTATTTTCTCCCTTAACTTGAAAAATATCGATCGCACGATAAAATTTGTAATAAAAGAAGTTGTAGAAAATTGCATTTGCAACAATTAATTCCTAACCATTTTTGTTGTAAAGTTGAAAATGGCCGAGATATTGAGCAAAAACGATTTTTCCTTAAATTCAAGATGGCGGCTGACGCAGGGGTGGCATTCAGTCGCGATTCTGAATTTACACTACTATTGACCCCCCCCTAAAGGTTAGAACAATGAAATTGTGGTCCCTAATTTCTTCCCGGTTAAATGACAACCCGATTGGGCTATTTGGAAAAATTCCAAAACAATGTGTATCTCAAATTGAAAGATGCATGGTGGATGGAAATCTTCGACGGTAGCTGAAGGCTACATTGAGTTCATAACTCGTAAGTAACAGTAGTTAGCAAGAAAATGTTCCATACTGCAAGTACATCAAGTGCTGGAAGCTCAAATAATTCAACCATTTTGGAGGATTCAATAGATCATAAACCATCTACTAGTGAAAACACTTCAACATACATAGACGAAGTAAGTGCTTCAAAACAAACAGGACAAGACGTATCCTTTACAGGCTGTTCTAATTTCACTATAAATTACTTTCGGTAAAGAGCAAATTTTAATCAGTAAAAATGACTAATGCCTAGGCAATAAACGTGACACTTTAGTGCCTGACAGTTGTCACTAAAACTACTCCTTTAATGTCGATCGGCGAAAAACCATTTTGCAATTTCACCGTTTTGATTATTATTTTATAGGTAGGCACAGAATCATTATTTTAACTGCAAGTTAAACTAAATAATAAATAATTATGTATATTAAAAGGAATGCGTGTGCGTTATCCACAATATATTACAGATAAACAAATCAAAACAAAGAATTATGCACATATGAAACGTAATCTGCCATTATATTTGGTACGCCCCTTTAATGGTTCGCTGTGTACTAACAACAACGGGTAATAAATAGCTAGAAACATACGTTTGAAGTCGATTTATTTTGCAACCAACTGTAAACATTCCTTTTCTGGAATGAATGTGTGAATACGTTATCTGCACTGTGACTCATTTTTTCGACTAGTTCTCTAGGGTAGGTACTAGAAACTCTCGAGCTCAGAATCTTATAAGAATAATTTATTTTATTTATTAAAACAAATTTAAGTAAATATGTACGTATTAGAACCTAGTGTGCACAAGTACTCTACTAGTCGGGCAAATAAATTTACAACATTTGTCTATTAAGTATCTGCTGCAAAAAGGAAGTCTTGAGAGTACCGATCGCCCTAAAAACCGAACAGGTGCTTCCGTTCACGAGTTAAATGAAATTCCACTGGAAGCTCTTTTAATACTGTAGCATGTAATCAGTATCAACTGATAACCATAATGAACTATGTTAATTTTCTCACCTATACAGGCAATTTGTATCGTAAATAACTTTTATCAGCATTTCGCCGGCTACAGTATTCAAAGAAAAACGCCCAGAAGAAGGGAACGTGATAATTATTATAAGTATGATTTATTGCTTAATAACACCGGCAACGAAATATTTTATTCCGGATTTTCGCATCTGTTTATTCCGCCATCTGCACCCCACGTTACACTCGTAAAGTTGATAACACCGTTTCCACTGTTCGAAGTCGTAAATCTGAACCTTTTGTGTACATAAAAATTCAGCTGCAAGTTGGAAATGTGCGAACCATACCCGGCTGCTAATAAAATTAGAGTATAGGGAAGAATTACTCCCTTCACCCCAAGCACAATGGCTTTTATTTGAAGCAAACAGTTTCCCTGCAAAATATGTCGAATTTGTAGTGGGTTGGAATTTATGTATGCAGTGTACCTACTGTTATTGCAGAAATTAGAGTAGTAGTTCAACAGTTTTATTTTGTAAAATCCTTGTAGATTCCGTGAGAAAAAAATTATTGAAGTTGTAGGACCTTCAACCATTACATAGCGTCATTTGTCGTAGCCTCAGCGACTCCGAATACTGAAATCCGATTTTACAATTGTCGTTGCGATAGTGTTTACAATAGTTTTTTTTTTAGAATTTATGGTGAAACAACAACATTTGTATTATGGTGAAGCATTTGTGTTATGGTGAAGCATTAGTGTTATGGTGACAAAAATTTGTGTTAGTTCGTAGAAACTGAGTAAGACGGACCCAAATGTGTTTACACGTCTGTGGACAAAATTTTGAACAGTTGTAACATCAAGTATGTCAAATTATTTTATTATTTAAAACCAAAAATTAATTTAATTAATTAATAATAATAGCGGCAAAAGCAGTTGAATTTGCTGATATAAAATAGGTATTATAAAATTCTATGTATTTCTGTCCTTGCCAAATTCTTTCAAGTTTTTGTCCGTTTTTATCACACTTTGTTATGCCGGTCGCATTGTGCGAGATCAGGTTTTACAGTGGACCAATTTCCAGTGTCATGCAGAAGTGTATTTTTAAATCATATTTGAACTGACCTTTTTGATTTTTTCTTTACAAAATTGTATTTGTAAGAGTCCCCTGTACATACTGATTTTTTTTGGATAAGTTCAGAATCACCTTGTATTCTTATAGTGTAAAAAGTGCAATTATAAGAAGGCAATGGTTGTGTTACTTTTTATTTCAATAAAATTACATGGAAGAGGATCCAACAGCCAACATATAAAATAAAAACAAATTAATTTACTTTTTGGAATCATTACAGAGCATGTCTGAAATAATTAGATAGGAACTGTAAAAAAATAAGAGAATATAAAAAACACTTCGTCGAAGTGGACACAGCTTGCTATATCTTTAATGTTTGGTTGGAAAGACTCCATCATAATTTATAATTTACATACAAATATACATTATTTTATACAGTATATTCTGATACAAAGGCAGAACAATGATTAATGTCCCGTTTTCCCGAAATGGAACTAATTTACCACATTCTTCCATTTAAAGAGCGAGGGATAAAAAATGAGTAGATAATGCTAATATTATAAATGTAAATCTTATTTTTATCATATTTTACCAATAAATTTAGACTTTATCCAAGCACCATTCCAATAACACAATTTATACATTTATTTCTTTATACTTAAAAGGTCTAAGGGTACCAATCCATCATTACTTCCCAATTTAGTTTGCTATTTTTTTATGGGTAACAAATAACTGTAAAAGTCAATATTTACTTCAGTACCCATGTGATCAAAGGGTAGAAAATCGTACATAGAAAGCAACCATATTTTTATATGCACCTTCGTAACACACAAGCAACATGTTGTTTTTAGCTCTCTAATGACCGTAACTGTTTAGTACCGTTGATTTTTATTGTTGCTATAAGAACGCACGTAATAAAAAAACTATCATTAAGAGCGACATAATTCACCGAATACAATACCGCAAATTATAATTCCTAATTCACGAAAACAAAATTTCATTCGGAGTTGAAATATCTACTGTGGATGGAACTTATTCCCAGTACTTAAGCTATGACCCTAATAACAGTTATTTGTAAAATATCGTGAACAACCTATATGAAATTCTATAGATCGACCCAATAATTCTTCTGGTGTTATCTGAACCCGTCATCAGTTTGTTGTGTACAACATAGAATCTATCGTCGCGGCAAATATAGCGGAAGTCGCTCAGAAAACTATATACATTTTTTTCAAAAGTTCAGCGCGCGGATGAAGCGAATAGGAAGTGGTTTCAAACAGAGTACTCTGCAATTTTCTTGGCTCTGTAATATAATTTTGCTACAACAAACGCTAAAGGATTTTGCATCCATCAAAGATGCCTTTACTATGATGTTTTTTTAATGTTAGATTGTTAAAATGTCCTTTTTTAATCCTATACACCAGCGCCAAGGACTACAGGGTGTTCTACAAGCTCTACGACAAATTTTGACAGATGCTATCTGGGTTAATTTCAAACATTTTTTCTTGTATGTTCCGATTTTCAAGATCCTAACAACAGAGACAAATTACATTTCTGACGTAAAATTTTCCAATTCCAGTGTCAAAAAAAGTTGTTCCTACACCGTTACCTTCAAATGGCCTTGAAAATTGACCTCAAGATCAAGGTCGTTGTCAAACTTGGGTTTGATTTACCTTTTAAAGGTACCTTGACAACGTTAAATCTGTTAAAAAAAATAATTAAACAGCTACCAAGCAAATTTCGAACATTTGACCTTCTCAAGGTTAGAACAACAATAATAATTAAAATATAAATTCAGACGTTCAATTTTTCACTCTTTTGAATCAGGTTTCAAAACAAAGTTTTCCATTAAAAAGAACACTGACATTCAAATAACCTTGAAAATGACCTCAAGGTTAACATTGTTAAGGTCGTCACATTTGAGTTCAATATTTTCGATAAAGGTGCCTTCACAACGTTTTTTCCGCCAGAAAACTCAAATAAACAGCTACCAGGTAGTATTTGACCTTGAATCGACCTTCTCGAGGTCACGAAAACAAGCTTGAAAATATCATTTCCTGCTCTTTTGGAATCCGGTGTCAAAAATAGGGGTTCCTATTAAAAAAAAACGCCGACCTACAAATGGCCTTGAAAATGAATATCAAGGTCAAAGCTAGTTACACAAATAGGTAATACCCATTGTACTGAATAGCCTTTGTCTGAACCATTTTTCCGTATCTCCCTTAGGTAAGTTTGGGTGCATAGATTAAAATGCCCCACCCTGTAGAAATTTCTTGGAAAACATTTTTTTTTATTTCATTGATGCGATATCAGCACGATGGTGCACCACCACATGGAGGGAGACAAGTAACTGCGTGGTTAAATGATCATTTCCCAAATAAATGGATAGGTCAACAACAAGCTAACCAGATAAGAAATGATCCAAATCTCATCCGTCCAGTGACGAAATCTTTAGTTCGCCGATGTGAGACTTGCATTCGAGCTAAGGGTGGACATTTTGAACAAGTTTTAAAGTCTTAAGATTAGTTAATTAATGACCTTACATTTTTTAAAATGCTTGTAACTTCAAAACAAAAACTAATAGACCTGTTCTTAATAAGAAAAAATAAAATTAACCCAACTACCATCTGTCAAAGTTAGTCATAGAGCTTGTAGAACACCCTGTATACGAAATAAAGAGTTAATAATTAAAGTAAATGCAACATTGAAATTATTGTATTCATCGAAATGTTCTAGATCTAGATCAAGTCGCCTACAATCGATTTTTAAGTGCATTTTCCAATGTCTGTAGGTACGTTAAACGTCCTTGTCACCAATCATGAAATGTGAAATATTTTAATCGCTCTAAAAATACATTTTACGGTTATAAATCTAGTTAATAACACGTTATTAAAATTATTTATACGTATTATACCGTGCCTTAGAGGCATTTCCTAAGCAAAAAATGCTAAAGGACATGTCGTGTACACACACATACATGAATCTTTAATGGATATAGGAAAAAAGTGAAGGTAAAATGGAAATAAACCCGTGAAGTTCGTTCAAATGTGTTATTATGCAACTAATTAAATAATATGTAATTAAAATCATTATGGTACTTGTTTAAATGAAGTCAATTCACGGTTTAATGCACGTTCCGCGAAGGTAATGCACTGTGTAGGCAACCCACTATACACCTCGATGTATTGTGTGTTGCCTGAAGAGTTATTCGAATTCCCAAGTCCCGTGTTTTCTGATTAGAACAAAACTCCTTATCCATATGAAACAATTTTATGCTTTCAATGAAGCTACCAGAAAAATTTACAAACTTGTTGGGCGTAAAAATCATTTAGAAAAGTTACTAGGACCCTAGACACTGATGTCTCAAATGATTTTAGTAAATTAAATTTTCATAGGTTCGTGTCTAAAGTCTTGTCTTCTATTGTGGTTTAATATTCCTTTCTATTTTCATGCTTTCATCAGAAAGGCAACTTTTCTTTTGACGAAGAAGAGCAGAAAAAACATTTGCATTCGATTAAGTTAACAGATTATTAAGAAAACACACAGTTTTCCTTCAATATAAAGTATTGAATGAATTAGAATATTTTTTCAACGAATTGCATTAGTATTTTCATGATTTATGCATAGAAAAAGTGGATTTACTCACAGTGAAGCAGATCTTGTTTCCCTCATACCATCCTTCATAGGAGAAGTCTTGGAAGTGGCCCCAGAACGGTGATCGTGTGGAATCCTTGCCCTCATAGACTGATTCACCCTCATTTGCCTCGGCTGCAAAGGCGGAGGAACGTCTTTGATTGGACTCTCCGCAATCGATGCCCTATGAGCTCTATGAGTATCAGGCGGCAAAGCAGGCTGCTTCTTCATATCTTCTCTGTTATGTGGCCTTAGAGGTTCTGGCTTGTACGGTTCTGGCAGTCCGTTCACTTTTTGACTCACTGCCACGTTTCCGTTCAGTACCAATTTTTGATTGGTGGGATATCTCGTGCTTGACCTTTCTTGGTACCCCCTCTGGTTTGGGAAACCAAGGATTTGTTCTGGTTTGCTAGGTCTTTCCGCCTGGACAAACGCGTTGTATGGCTTGCTGCTGACTTGGTGGAAAATTTGCTCTCCGGATTTGGTCTTTATGGAGGATCGTACACTGGAATGTCTCAAGTTTCTTTCAGGAATGCCTAAAATCAATAAAACTATTTTAAAAGGACATTACAAAATTTAAGTTCAAGTGAAGATAAATGAATGTTATTAACCACCAGGTATTGTAAAACAGTGGCAAGTGTCTTTTTGGTTCATATCCCAGTTCCGTCTATCTGTCCATAAGATTATAATAGTCTTTAGATTTTCTTACCTACAGTCTGTTGAATAACCTTGCTCTCCTTCTTGCAGTTGGACTTCTGCACCTGCGGAGCGGGAGTTTGATGCCCTGTAGTGCTCTCCTTGAGTCTGTCATTAAATTCCTCCTGCCAGCTTGTTTCACACTCAGGCGGTGGAGGAGGCAGTGGTTCGTCGCTGTTAAAAACCTCGTCCTCGATAACAGTTGGAGGAGAAGGCGGAGGCAAGTCAGGGCTAGGCACTCTCTGATCCTGAAATAAGTCGGGAAAGGCCGTACGTAAATGCGGGTTCTTAGGTGGCCTTGCCGGTGGCTTTTCCGGCACCCAATCATCAACGGATATGGAAGGACCCATTATCACCGGACCCAGCAAGTCAGTGGATAGACTTCCACACGAGTTGCTGTGTTGGTGTCTCGGAATTGTTTTGCTGATGTTGTCGGTAGTCTTCGATTCTAAGTTGGAAGCCAAGCTGCTCCTTTTCGAGGTGTTTCCAGACGCGTAGTCGGAAGCGGAAGACGCTCTTCGCGACGGGAGTTGTATCTTGAGTTTTGGCGGGGGTTGGGGGATGCTCAGTTGCTGGCTCTGGGCAAGTTGGGGCTCAGAACGCCAGGCGGTTTTGGTGGCGTTGTTGTGGTGTCTTTCATAGAAGGACAAGAGGGCTTTTTTCTGGATGGCTTTGAGAGTCGGGTCGGGGACTTTGTGCTTCTTGTCGGGGTCCAGGTATGAGTATTTCTGTTGCCTCTCCAGTTCACTGATACGGTCTGCTACTGAGAGGGCTGACTGCAACGACAGAGACAACCTGAAAACAAAGAAAGGAGCGTGAATAAATAATAACTATGTTCGATTTTTGTTCTTGTCATCTTGACTGTTTATATTATCATTAATTCCATTTCTTTATATGAATTACCAAGGTAATTGTTTCACTGAAGCGTTTTATTATATTAGTAAGCTAAAGTCTTTGTTGTTCAGAGAATTGGGAACACTTGATCCATAAAGTAAACAGCTAGAGGTATCATGGAAATACTGGAGTTGTACTCAAGACTTGGAACCAGCAGCTGAGCAAAATCGGAAATAGAGATCTCACTCATGTTAGTCAGATGAGTTAACTTAAAGAATGGGGATTAATGCCACTGGTTCATATATTAGATTAGCTCATGATAATATATGCATCTGGTATAGTAATAGGAAAGGTACAAAGACTCTATTATTTGGTAATAATAGGAGCAATGAAAACCATACCTATGGCGGTTTAGAAAGCTTACTGGCGTCAACTCCTTGTATTGGTCCAGGATCTGCTTTGGAAATGTCAAGAGCCACAATACTTGATCAAATAAGGAAATGGGCCAATAATTAGTACAGTATAATGGAACAATCGACCTAAACACCAAAATGAGAAAACTTTCATCAAACAACCACCACGAAAGAAAATTATTTAGATGTGAAGCATTAGACCGGAGAAGACGGGTTCTTTATGGACAATCAAAATTGGATCCGGAAGGTTGTAGCACTCAGCTCATAGTAACATGTAAAACGTGTTGGGTCGTTAATAAAGTAGAAGAATGAAATTAAAATGTTTTAATTAAAATTTTAGTTACAAATAATATAAACTAATGCAAAAAATTGGAGGGTCAAAAGAATTTCCGAAATTTTTCCGTGATTTTTGGCAGACTGTATTTAGGTGAAAAATGGTCGTATCGGAAATTAAAAAAGAGCATTGAAGCTCTAAGATTCTAGTTTTTAGATCTTTCGGTCGAAATTTTTTAAGAGCTACGGTTATTTTAATTTTTTTTTATTTTCTGATTCCACGAAGTTGGAAAATTTTTTTTCAGCTAAGCCATTGCATGGACCAGATAGCTTGTTTATTCAGCTTCAATTTCCTTTTTTTTAAATTTCGATACGACCATTTTTCATCGAAATATCGGGCTTTTAATGGAAAAGGATTCTTTTGTCTTCAATCATCGATATCTTGGCGACAACTGATCGTAAAGACGATCTTATACACGAATTTTAAAAAACAGGAAAAAAGGGTAATTATGGTTTTTTAGAAAATTGACGGCTAAATTAGAAATATTCACGAAATGACAAATGTTAAGCATGACTTTTACATTTCGATATACCCAGAAGAACCTTTTGAAGTTTCATCTCGATCTAGAGAACCGTTGCTTTGCTTCAAACAATCAAACTTTTGAAAAAAAAAATAAAGGGTCACGTTTTTTGAGCTTAAACACTTCAAAATCGTGGTGAAATTTTTTTTAAGGTTTTCTCACATTTTTACCGCAAATATCGTTCAAATTGATGATACGACTTTTTTAGTTGCAGTTGCTGGTGATTTTTTCCTTTATTAATTTTCCTAAATTACTCATTTGTTGGGCATTGGGTTTTGATTATTTTTTTATTCAAAGGAATACAATTAAAGCAAATGGAGCTGAGAAAATACTTCCACAGGCAAAATTTCTTCCACATATTTGTGAGAAGGGTTAGGCACTATATTGACGTCACAAAAATAAACTTTAGTGATATAATCGCTACCTGGACTTTTTTGTTAAATAAAACGATTGGCGAAATGTGTAAAACAACAATAAAAACAGGCTGTAGTTCCTTTGAGCTTTCCGACCATCTGCTGCGTCTGTAGCAGATGGTTGAACAGTCCGTACGATATTTGTCGAGGTAGAATTTCAAAAAATAATAAGCCCATAAAGTTCTGTTATCAGAACTACTCTAACAATTAACCGCAGCAGGGGCGTGCCTTGTTTTCTATATAATTTATTGCTAGACAGGAGCAAAAGTCATTTTCTTTATGAAATTTTCAATACTGGTGGGTTCATAATTTTAAAAATATCCCTGCTAGAATACGACTGAGAGACACAACATAAGTTTTCATATGGTTCACTTCGCTGGCCGATTTTGAACACAGTGATTTTTTTATAGTCGATATCACCTCACTCTGCTCTAAATGAAAGCACCGTACATTAACAGAGGCGGAATGCCTAATGCCCACCGCCAAGAACATGAGTCACGGAAAGGAAGTGGGACCGATTTTTATTTTTTTAACTGGTCGGTTCTGATTACTCCAGCTTAACATATACATGCGAGTATATAAAGTACCTCAGCTGGAAAAATAACTGATACACTTCCATCGGATTACGTACCACGGAGGAATTATGTGAGACAACGAACGAGCGTTCGCAACCAGTCCAAGAAAAAAAAGGTGGGAGGATTTTAACTGTACCCGGGGAGCGATGACAGAGCCGCTTCAGTAAGCGTTTAATTAAGATGTAAGGAAACCCATGAATACGAAAAGATGAATTATTATCGCTCTAGAAGATTCATAACAGCGACGGTATATTAATTATATGCGTAAAATCGGTGTTTTCCCATAAGAAAAAATTAATAAATCGGAAATAATTACTTTTATTGCCAGCAAACATACACATGTATGTCGTATGTCATTAACTTCGTGATTTATTCGCAATATGCATAGTCAAGTGATTGTAAAAACAGTTCTAAGAAATTAACTTGATAGGATAAACTAGTTTCTTATATAAGCAAAAAAATTGTCAGTAATTATGCCAATTCTTAAGGTGATTGTTGATTAGTGTAATAATAAGCCATTGTTATTGCAAAATTGTTTAATTACCGATTCAATTTTCGTACGAAATCTGATCTGGTAACATCAACTCTACCTTTTTAAAAAATGTAGTTTTAAAAATATTCGTTTGGCTTAGTTTGGGACATATTTTTTATCTTTATGATGAATCTGTAACAAATTGCACACATTTCGAAGAAAAACGAAAGGTCAACATTGTAGTTGTACTATTTACTAGTTGTACTAATCTAAAAACTAGTTTAAGTAGTGAGCTAGGTTCTAAGTACCTCATCAATGAGGTTAAAAAGTTTAATCCGAGACTAATAATTAAAAATGCAAGCCTAAATGGTCTTGATACTGATCAACAAATAATTGACAATATTCTGACGTTAAATAACCTTGAGGTTGACAGTTCAAATATTAAAGTTGTCACAAAACTTAAACATTTTACTAACATTAATATAATTATTGAAGTCCCGCCTGCGTTGCGAAACTTGTTAATTGGAAGAGGATATTTGTATGTTGGATGGAAAAAATCTGCCGTACTAGATCATTTGCGCGTACTTCGGTGCTACAAATGTTGTTCTTTTGGTCACATCGAAAAAGAATGTCAGTTAGAGTTAGTTTGTCCGAAATGTACACAAAAGCATAAAACAAGGGAATGTAAATCTGAAGAATATTTTTGTATAAATTGTATTAATTATAATAAATCACATAAAAAAAATGTACCAGTTAACCATGCCGTCTATGATTCATCTTGTACAATATATCAGAATTATGTCACTAATTTGAAAGAAAAGATTAATTATGGTTAATACACGTTCTAAAAGAGTAATTAAGTTTGGCCATGTTAATACTAGGTCCATTTTACCAAGTTTTTTAGATGTATCAGACATGATAACACAAAATGTTTTTGATGTTTTTGCTGTTACTGAAACATGGTTGTCATCAGATATTCCATCAAATTTAGTGAATATTGCTGGATATAATTTTTATCGTCGAGACCGAGACACTCGTGGGGGTGGGGTTGGCGTCTTTGTAAATAGTAGTTTTTCTTGCGAAATGATTATTCTAGATCCCCATATGGACGAGCAAAAGAGGCATTTGGAGCATATGTGGTTAAAGATAAATTTTGGTAATACAAATATAGCCTTGGGTATTATTTATCGGCCACCTAAAGGCCACCTAGATCAAGCTATTGATTGTTTGGATAATATTATGTCTGTTCTCACTCCTTCTTTTGATCACATTATGGTCATGGGTGACGTAAATGTTAATTTATTTCATATGAATAATAAAGTTAGCCAGTGTTTTGATAGTTATGATATGGTGCAATTAATTACAGAACCTACCAGAATTACTCGATATACAGAGACATTGTTAGATCCAATATTCACAACCAATCCGGAAAGATGTAGCAGTAGAGGCACACTAAATACAGATATCTTTTCTGATCACCGTCTCACGTTTTGTGAAATTTCTTTCAACATACAGAAGCGTAAACAAAAAATGGTTACTTTTAGGGACTTTAAAAGTTTTAATATTGACAGATTTAATTGTGACCTGGAAAATATACAGTGGTCTAATATATTGCGCATACATGATATTGATGATAAGGTGAAATTTCTTACTGATCATATCATGCACCTTTTTAATATACATGCGCCACTGAGAACCGTCCGTGTTAGCAAACCGCGTGCTCCTTGGCTAACTGAAAATTTGAAATTGATTATGAATTTACGAGATAAAGCTTTACATATTTATAAAAGGCGCAAAACACCTGAAAACTGGGACAATTACAAACAGTGGAGAAATTTTGCTAAAGCTTCTGTTCGTAGAGAAAAAGCTGCATACTTAAAACATATAAATGATCAAAAAAATACACGCTTTTTTTATAAAGCTCTTAAGACACTAAAAATTCAATGTACTAATGATTCTGAAATTCCAGCACATTTATGTAATCCGAACGGCATTAATGATTATCTGGTCTCAGTCTTTCAAAATAGTGATTATGTCTGTTCTCAAAGTATAGAGTTCTATCAGACCCATTTTTTTCACCGTGACTTTAAGTTTGCTTTTAATCTTGTCGATCATGCAGATGTACTTAAAATTATTTCAGATATAAAATCAAACGCTCAAGGTGTTGATGGTGTTTCTCCTCAGATGTTGAGACTGTGTATGCCTGCTGTAGGGATATACGTCACTCACATTGTCAATAGCTGTCTGGAAAGGGGTTTTTTTCCAGATTCCTGGAAAACAGCTCTTGTAACACCTCTTCCTAAATGTCACAACCCAACGAATATGAGTGATCTGCGGCCCATTAGTCTATTGCCAATTTTATCAAAAATTTTGGAAAAAGTTGTTTACGGGCAAATAACTAAGTATGTAATAGAGCATAATCTGTTTCCAGTACATCAGTCTGGATTTCGGAAGGGCCATAGTACGGCAACTGCCTTGGCAAATGTGACTGACAATATATTGCGTGCTTTAGACATTGGGCAAGCTTCTGCATTGGTTCTTTTAGATTTTACAAAAGCTTTCGATACAATTAATCATAAACTGCTTATCGCCAAATGCAAGTACTTAGGTTTTAACGATGTCTCGTTGAACTTTTTAAGTAACTATTTAGAAAACAGATTCCAACAAGTAATATTGGATAATAATGTTTCGACTGCCCAGCAAATCGTGTCGGGTGTGCCGCAGGGTTCAGTACTTGGGCCTTTATTGTTTCTTCTTTATACGTTCGACCTAACAAATGTAATTACAAAATGTAATGTTCAGTTTTTTGCAGACGATACACAGCTTTATCATCACTTTGCAACTGATAAGTCTGATGAGGCACTGACAATTATAAATGATGATTTATCCAATATTAATAACTATGCTATAAATCATAATTTACGCCTCAATCCCAATAAATCAAAAGTAGTTTTGTTTTCCACAAAGAAAAAACGTGAACACTTAAAAGCAAGCATGCGTATTAACATTGATGGTCAGTTGATTCCGTTTGTTACCACTGCAAAAAATTTAGGAGTATATTTTGATGAAAATTTGAAATTCGTAGACCATGTCACAAATGTTACCAAGGAATGTTACATCAGATTAAAATTACTATATGCTAATAAAAATTTGTTGACGTATAAGATGAAGAAATGTCTGTGTGAGAGTTTAGTATTGTCTAAAATTTGTTACTGTAATATAGTATTTTATCCATGTTTAGACAAAGTAACATGTAACAGATTACAAAAAATTCAAAACACTTGCTGTAAGTTAATTAATAACCTGAGAAAGTATGACCATATATCTACTGCTTTTTTAAACTTAAGTTGGTTGAAAATTAATAACACATTCAAATACAATTTCCTTTCGTTTGTGTTTCGTATACTAAACTCTTCATCTCCTGAGTATTTGAAAAATAAGTTAACATGTCGCAACGCAGTTCACACTCTAAATTTACGGAACCCAACATCATTAACTATGCCTCATCATAAGACTGCCATGTTTCAGCGGTCATTTACTTATAACTCAGTTAAATTATACAATTCTTTGGATAATACCATCAAGGGCACCATGTCTGAGGGATCGTTCAAAATACATTTGAAACGATATTTGCTACACTTGCAAAAAACAAATGTATAATATTTATTAATTTTAAAAATAAGTCAATATTTGTAGTTTGTTCATTATATTTTATTATTATGTATTGTAATGTTTGTTTTATTTTAGGATTATAATTATTAGATATAAGGTTAGTTTTAAGTTTTAGGAAGGGTTAAGTTAGAATGGCCAGTGGGCTAGACTTTCGCCTTTTGTAAATTTCACTTAGAAATTGCAATAAAGACGTTATTATTATTATTATTATTATTATTTACGTCATTATTTATTTCTAGTTCAACCATAAAATTAGAATAGTCTATTATCTTTTTTTTGTCAACATGCCCAACGTCTCGCAAGAGAAGCATAGATGAATGGTATGCTCTTTGAACTGAGATGTCTCAAGTGGTGTTATTTTTATATTTAACAACCAGTTGTTTAAGAAATTCGTTGTCCGTTTTCACTAGCAGTTAAAATTAAATAAAAAGGCGCTGCTAATCAATAATCAATTTAAAATATTTTTATATTAAAAAAATGGGAATAATTCTTCTCATATTTGCGTAACACACGACGTGATTCATTGGACTAAAAAGTATACTTATAGAAATCGACTGTTCTTCTATGATCACATGTTTTTGTATTACTAATCGCCAAGTCATGTCACGTTAACTCTTAGAAAATCGTCATAAAACGTACATCAGCAGTTGCCATCAGCTATGGAATTATAATTAATTTATACTGATGAATTACTCACACTACTGTAATTTGAATATTATTAAATTCTGCTAAAATCCCACACAAGTCATCACGATATCACACTCGAAATTTGATATATCAATTATTTTTTTCCCCCGCATTAGTATGTTGTTAGGTACGTTTTTAAAATACATCTCATTAAATTTTGGTTGCATTTTTTTGAATATTTGGAATACATATGTACAACAGTACCTTCATAAATATCCGTGTCTTATGTGATCCTTCGAGCATATACTACTGGAGGTATTATGCCATTGCGAAAAGTGTGGCTGAGTGTGCGAGAGAGACAGACAGTATCTCAGTATATGCTGTCTCATTCTTCGCTTCAACGACGGGAGCCCTGCGAGAGCCAATGAGCGTTAGCATTCATTTCCAACCAATCGCGTGCGTCCTAGAATGAGACAGTATTTACTGAGATACTGTCTGTCTCTCAGCCACACTTTTCGCAATGACATGCTACTTCCGGTAGTATAATGCTCGAAGTATGTGATCAGATTTGTTTTGATGTTCAGTAAATTTGATTTTCATAAGTTGGTCTTTCAGAAATTACCAAAGAAAAATCACCAACTGGGACCCTAGATCCAAGAAAGTTCGTAATTTTTCGTGGTTTTATGCTTGTTATTCGTACAATTTAACAGTGTTTACCAGCATTTCTGTACTTATACTCTTTGTCTATTGAGTTGAAAAAAAAGTTGTTTTCATAACTGTGACGTTTTTTTTTGTAAGTTAAACGAATATTTTGAGGTTATGTTTTATTTTTGTTGTAAATTTGTGTAAAAATGTTGTTTATACCGAAACGGCAAAATATGAAGAAAAACATTGCATTTACAAGGATTGCTGCTTTAACATAAAATGTTGTTGAAGATATTCGGCAATGAATGGTGCGAAGTCCTAAAAAAAACCTGTTTTGTAGTTATCTACTTATACATGTACTGCGATAAACAATATTGTTTGTGTTAAGAAATTTTTTAAGTTAAACTTATTCAAATTTAAAATAAATACAAATTTAAAAAAATGAATATTTCTTTGGGATCAACATAAGACCTTGCAGCTTTAAGCTGGCTAATTTGTATATGTATTTACAAGAAATAATTGTACATATTATGCATATGCACCCCTATAAGGTTTCTGTTGTGTAAGAGTGACGTCGACCTGACCACAACCAATGTTGTGGTTAGGTCGACATTTAAACTACGATTAATTTATTAGACCCGACATTTTATTCCAATGAGGGATGAGTACATTTGTCTGGTTATGTAAATAGTCAGAATAATAGAAGTTGGGCTGCAAAAAATCCGCGTAATTGTGTTGAGACATCGCTACATCCTCAGAAGATAGGTATCTGGTTAGCTGTTTCAAGAAGCCGGATAATAGGCCCAATTTTTTTACGAGAAGTAATAAATGGAGAACGTTACCGCAACATTTTACAACAAGTCCTGGAATTAACGCACGAAGATGATGTGTATTTTCAACAAGACGGAGCCACAGCATATCCTGCAGCAGAAGATATCTGCAGGAGTTTTATAGTGATAGATTAACTACTAGGAGCTTGCGCCCTGCTCTCACATCTTTAAATTTTTATCTGTTTGGCCATATAAAAAATAAGACGTCCAAAAATCCTCCCCGAAGAGTTGGAAGCTGGAAGCATTATAGCACCAAATGAAAAGATAACCTTTTCGATTAAAAAATACTTTTTCAATTTAGAATGGGATAAATGTTCAGAATATCTTTGAGGAATATGATTATTTTGTAAGTAAAACTGTAAAAGATTTTTTGTAATGTGCGCTTTCCTGATTAAAGTTCAATGTTTGTAAAAAAATGTACACCACTGACCATTCGCTGTTTTTAAGGAATTTTAGATGAATCATTGTTTCCTGTTAACGTAGAATCAAAAAATAGAGAATGCGGTTTGGCTCACCTGTTGTTGGAAGCATTACTGACTCCGCCACCGTGGTGGTCATTCTCCTGCACCGTATAAGTGTTCACGGGGAACAGTTTCAGTTTATTCGCGCTATTGTTCCTGCTTTCCCTGTCCTTCCACACTACACTGCTGTCTTTCGGTTCACCGCTCATGTAAAGCACACTCTCAGAATGGTGTCTCTGGGGGGTTTGAACCCGGGCACTGTGCGCTATGTGCTGCCTCGTGGAGGAGTTATTGGCAAGATGCGAGCTGCTGTGCGAGGTCACGGAAACGTCACTCATGGAACCGTGCCATTTGAGGGTCTCACTGGAAGAGGCACTTCCCGAACTGGTGGTCACCACGCTGTCTCTGCCCTCGCGTCTCGCGTTGGGCTCTTCCTGGTTCAGTTCGTCCCAGGTGTTGGAGGAAAGGGGTCTGACGACGACGGCTTCGCTGTCCCTCCGGAGGCGGTCCAGGAACGGCGTCGAGGTCGAGTCCGTGCTGGATACGTAGCTGTGGTAGCCCTCCGACTGGGCGTAGGAGATCTGCTTTTGGTGGAGGTGGGTCAGCATGCTTTCCTCGTTTTTGGAATTCATCGAGTTGAAGAGCGAGTCCTCGTAGTTGCGCGTGTACTCCATGAACTCTTCTAAACCTGCAACACAATGATGTGCCTGTAGGAATGGTCTTCAAATATTTAATGGTGATAAATAATAAATATTGAAAAATTTGTTTAATTTTTTTGTACTGCGGCTCTAGAAAATGTCACTTTTTAGTTCGGAAAGAGCTGATATAGATCAGAAAGGAGGGAAGAGTTCGATAAAGTGACATAGCTGAGTAAATCAGGACTCTCATAATTTTCGGGTACCACTTCTTGATTTTGGCTCATATATAACTATTATATTGTTCTTCAACCATCAATTTGTCAGCTAAATTGTACTTGAAACAACAAGAACAAAACACAAAGAACAAAAACAAAAAAAAGAACAAAAAACAAAAAATAATTAAGTACTACATTTAACAAATGGGTGTTAATGATAAGTTTTGCCAATATCTAAAGACCAGTAAATTTTACGGGTACTTTATTGCCACAAATTGATTGTACATTTTACAGACATTTAAAATTTAAAAAACCAGTGGCGTACTATTTTTTTTTCAAAAAAGGTCCCCTACTCCCCCAATAACTACGCCACTGGAGTGTATTTTGGAATAAGTTATCTATGAAAAAATAGTCCCTACTAAAAAAATTTCATCCCTCAAATTTTATAACTAAATATTCTTTGCCAGTAAAGTTACAGGAAAAATCATATAAATATTTTAAACTTTTAACACCCTGTATCTCTGTAGAGAAGCGTCCTATCAAAAATTTTTATAGGGCAAAGGTTGATTATTTTCATCGGTAGAATACGCCATTAGTTTGGCAAAACTTATTATTAACACCCTGTATATTGTTAGTTAGATTACTACAAGAACTGAAATTCATGTGTTATTGGTATTATTGGCGAAACAACGACTTTAGTTATTTTAAATGTTTATCAGTAAACTACTAACAGTCATTCGAGGCGCCACCACTTGTTGCTTTAGCGATTAGCGCTGTCTTAAAAACGATGTATTTGGACAAGGAATTAGAGACTAGAAATCATTTGAAAAAAACATTAGAACGAAACTATAACAAAAACAAAATGTTGAAAGTAAATACACAAAGACATTCCTAGTAATTTTAAGTGGGAGCCAGATTTTTAGGGGTAACAATGTACCCCTAAACATGAATCTGATATTATTATTTTTTTAATCAAATAGTCGTTATAATTAGTTTTTTAAAATGCACACTAATTCGTAAATGTGTTCGCCGCCACTGAGTTGCGTAAACTGGGGCACCCGGAAATTGTATATGAAATTATGTTAGTGCACTATCAACGTTGCCAGTTGTTTTTAAGTCTAACCACATTGTTGGCTGTGACAATGAAAAAAAATTAATAAACCAGATTGTATTTGTATAACTTCGCAAGGTGTTATTTTTTTGATATTACCGTGATCGATTAAATAAAATTAAACTTTAGTTTTTGTGGGATGGTAGAACTCATCAAAAGTAATATGCCAAACCTCACGACGAGCGGTGTGGAAATTTGCTTTTTAATAACTTCCTTTAAAAATAAGATTTGACAACAATGCAGAGCCCAGTTCGCAATTGTGCATGCTGTGCGACTGAAGCGCGCCGTAGTTTGAAGTTACACTAGCTTGTCCAGAGACGACTGAATTTGAAAAATAAACTATTGATATATATTTCTGAAGGTCAAAGGTAGCCTCTGTAAAAATATTACTCCCACTCAAAGTGACACCTTGTATTAACATCGAGCTGCACCTAAATTATATTTATGCGCTCACCTGACTCTGTGAGGTGTCCGTGGTTCGGCTTCATGGGTTCTTCGCAGAACTTGGGCTCCTGGTACGACCTGGCGTATGCCTCAAGACCAGCTTGGGTCAGTTGCGGCTTATTAGTGATGTCCCTTTCGGGGGGTGATGGCACCATGTAATCCATGTCACCTAGTGGCTTACCGTCATGGTCGACATGGGGCAAGTACAGGCGTTCGTTCATTTTGTCGTAGCGCGACTCGAATGTCTCCGACGGGATTTTTTCACACTTTTCCATCACAGTTTTCAGTTTCTGGAACAACATAAACATAGATAAGGTTCGGCTTGAAGAAAAAATACTTGAAGTTTAAGAATGTGAAATATCATTGTAAACAGTGCATTTAATAATTGAAAATTATGGTTTCCTTAAATGGGGCTGCTTGAAAAACAGATTTCCAAGATTCCCGAGGGTTCATAGCCAGTCGATTTACGGTATTCCATCTACGGTAAAACCAATAACAACGGCTTTATGCCCGAGTAACTGCAGTTTGCCCATAAAAGCGTACAAATATTTAATTTCAGTGTCACTTAAAAATGTTTTTGTTTACCCTTGATTAACACGTATCAACTCTGCTTTCATGGGAATAAGCCTCAGCGGGGTTCCATTTCGAACATGTTTTACAGCCCAGCTCGTAACTTTTGTGTTTTTAGTTGCCACCATTAACATTTATGACTAGTACATGAAGGTACAATTCAGGGTACTTAAATCATGAATACTAAAAATCAGTTTCATATTTATGAGTTTTCTTAAAGTGAACCCTAGCATAAAATGAATAGTGCACAAAAAAATGTGTACAGGCTGTCTCAAACTCGAAAGTATGGGCCTACTGTGAGGATAGAAAAAATTTGGGTCACATGGTGTTAAATGGGATGAGGTAAGCTCCATTTTCAATTTGTTTCTTGTTAAAAAGTTCTTTTTTCTAGTCACTCAATACTAGTTATTGACGTTCGTCAAACGTATATACAGGGTGATTCAGAACTTATCCAAAAAAAAAATTCTGAATGTATAGGGGACCCTTACAAATACAATTTTGTAAAGAACAAATCAAAAAGGCAGTTCGAAATTGATTTAAAAATACACTTCTGCACGGCACTGGAAACTGGTCCACTGTAAAACCTGACCGCACACAATGCGACCGGCATGGCGGTGTGATAAAAACGGACAAAAACTTTCGCAAGGATAGAAATAAATATAATTTTATAGCACCTATTTTATATCGGCAAATTCAAATGCTTTTGCCTTTATTAATTATTAATAAAATTAATTTATGTTTTTAAATAATAAAATCAGTTGACATACTCGATGTTACAACACCAATTGTTCAAAATTTTATCCACTAACGTGTAAACACTTTTGGGTCCGTCTTACTTCTACGAACTAACACAAATGATGTCTTGCTTCACCATAACACAAATGCTTCACCATAATACAAATGTTGCCTTGCTTCACCATAAATTAAAACTATATCCATCAACTCTGAGTTGCTACACACGCAAACCATTTTTGACACTAACTACTAAAAAACTGTTGTAAACACCACAGATAACAGGTAAAAACTACCGCAACGACGGATTTCAGTATTAGGAGTCACATGGCTCTCCACGCGTATTGCGAATGACGCCAGAGACTACAGTTGTCCAGCTATGTAGTGGTTGAATGTACTATAACTTCAATATTTTTTTCTCGGATTTCTCTAAGGATTTTACAAAAATTTTTTTACGTTATTCACTTCTCATGCTGCATCTATTCCCAAATTTTTTTGGATAAGTTGTGAATCACCCTGTATAACTTTTGTGCTTACAAAATGTTTTCTCATTCAGAGAAAGTTGATATGTTGCTAATTTACGGCGAGTCACAAAAAAATTCAAGAAGAGCTGTAGAGTTATATCGAGAAAGGTATCCAGAGCGCGTCATTCTGAATTATAGAACCTTTACAAGATTGGAAGCGACCTTGCGTCGAAACGAAGATGCATTTTCTGTTCGGAAAAATCAAATAACTGACCAAAGGGTAAGAAATAATGTTAATATAGCTAGACTGTTACAGTATTTCGAACAAAATCCACGAAATTCTATACGGCAGGCTGGCCGAGAATTGAATTTGGATAAAATTGCTGTTCAACGAATTTTAAGGACCAATGACTACAAAATTCACAATTTGTAGTCATTGGTTAATGTAAAACGTAAATAATCACAAAACCTGAATCTTCATTCTAAATGGCTGTAATTACACATTTGAAAATACCTTTTAATTCAAAATAACTTTCTTTGTAACATTCTTCTGTATTGTCAAAAATAAAGGTACTCTACTCTTCAGCAAAATACATAATTTCTGATATACCTCGTATATGACTGGGACATGTTGATAACTGAGGGTTGCATTTTAGATTTTAGACCATGCAGAACTTTTTATGAAGAATAACTTTTTTTCATAAAACCAATAATAAAAAAGTTTTCCATATGGTTCCAACTTCAGTAGACACTGTATAATATCCATACTTTCTGTATGACTGTAAAAATTGTATCTTTTTAGTGTTTAGACAATAAATTATTGGCACATTATTTATATTCTCTGCAAAGTTACATCTTCTGGTATTTTTGCAGTGTTGATTGGCAATGAAATGAATCGAATTAGAGACCTCGCCCAATAGGATTTCAATATGTCACAAGAGATACTACTGAATCTAAATCTATATATAGTATTGGTTAATAAATATAAGGAACAATAGAGGGTCAAGAACGGATCCTTATGGTACCCCGGAAATGCCAGTGTACTAGACAGTCTTGATGTCTTAATAGACCACATATTGAAATTAGTTTGTAATGTGATTGGGACATGTGTTGAGAGCTTTTGTAAAATCACTTTTCCATTAACTCATATGGATTACTTTTTGAGGATTAAATGAATTAAAAACTACTTTGTAGTGGTGAAATTAGACCCACAAAAATTGAATACGTGCCACAAAAGAAACAGCTCTTTTTCTTCTGGTGCAAGTATAATTAATCGCGGCTATTTAGCACGCTCTTGAAGCTCCTTGGCTTATTCGTAACTGTTATTTCTTCTCTAGACTCATTTCTGAAATGCCTTTTACTAGCCACTCGCGGAGAAGAACAAAGAAAAAAGCGCCCATTAATAGCCCAAGAAGAGGATCTATTAACTTCCAGCGAAACCACTTCGCATCAATCTCTAGCTCGCTGCAGCTTGTTCTAATTAACATGCCACAAATTGCCTTTAATAACACGTAATTATAATCAACGTATTTCCCGGGGTCAGGAACAATACTCGCCATTACCTCGGCCGTTGCTGCGTGAGATACTTTTTGCGGATTAAGAGGCAATGATAGATGGCGAATTAATGTCTCGGTCATTGGTGGTAATTAGAAGTCGAGCTATTTGGGTTTTGTAGGCTAAATACTATTAACGAGGAAATAAAAGTAAGATGGATGTTCGCGGTACAGCTGCCTGCGCTAAAAATTCCTCGCGAGGTTTTTGCTGGATTCGTAAGTGCGTCCTGGTGGTTCTTGGACGGATGGGATGACCTTGATCCGGCTGATGCCGAGATGGGCAAATTAACTGATTTATTCGCTCATTTATGTTAAAAATACGGATAATTCTTAGTCGCATGGACCTGTGCAAGAAATTTTACAAAGATAGTTCGAAAATCTTTTTTGGTATAAACCAATGAATGGTACCCATGGAGGTTTTGCACATGTTTAGTAGGTGTTCGTTGACAGTTGATTGGTAATGGAGTAATGATATTTTGTGCTATGGTTATGTTCTTCATATGACCGTACTGTATAATATGTATGGGTTTTTACAGCTAAACATGTATAAAAACGCCTAGCAATAAAATTTAATGAGTTTCATAGGCGTCCCTAAAAAAGTTCCTTAAAGGTAAAAAATAATAAAATTTTGTATATACTTTGTAGAAAATTTGTATTATATGTTCAGTTGGCCAACAACATATTTTAATTATTTATG
Organism: Anoplophora glabripennis; assembly: GCF_000390285.2. Lineage (NCBI taxonomy): Eukaryota > Metazoa > Arthropoda > Insecta > Coleoptera > Cerambycidae > Anoplophora > Anoplophora glabripennis. Next base: position 222,030 of record NW_019416423.1, on the reverse strand, counting down.
TCCTCAATTTTCTTTATATAAATTATAAATTGTCCGCCGAATTACGTCCATTGTCATGTCATTGATATTTTAAAATTTTTGTTTTCGCTTTATCTTTACGCAATGATCTATAACACCTTGTTTAATAACACGAAAAATTGTGGACAGTGAAACTTTAGTCAATACGTGAATTCTATTTATAATTTCATTATCTGATTTTTAATTTTCTTCCTTTTTTAAACAGTCGTAAATATTTAAAATGAGAGCTGACATTGAACATGTCAATCTTTATTTTTAAATTCTAAATCTGTTTCATCAACAACTGGTTCTACTAATTCAATATTGTCGGGCGGTATTTCGTTTTGTCGTCATGTTGTAATAATATTAGTAAACAAAATATTCCTCTTATTTCTCCCTTTCACAATTGTAATATGAATGATTAATAGAAGGTACCTATAATAAATTAAAATTACCCGAATCACACCAAATTCAGCATTGCTGCACTGCACTGCTAGGCAAGTTGTCGGCAACTAATGTATGGCCGGTCGCCCAGTGCGGATGTGTTTGTTCGCCGTTTGCCCTCGCGCCCATTCCCCAACTGGGCGACCAGACTTGTATATGGGTACGGCTAAATAAAGGTGGTAACAAATTTTTCAAATATTTCAATGCCGAGTTGCTGTGTAGCGACCTAATCTGGTACATACCACCTAGCTCTTTGGTCTTCAATTGAGATCGGAAAGACTATACAATTCATTAATTTATTTATTCGTTTTATTGAGATAAGTGCTGTTAAGTTGTACAGAATAATATTCCATAAATTTGAGATGAAAATTAAAACAATTTATTAGGTAATTTTTTTGACAATCGTTAAACAGTCTCATGTGTTGTTGAGACACTTTACACTTTAGGTAACTGTTTTTGAAGTTAGAATGTTGGGCTTGTCAGCATCATGTTTTAAGCATATTTTAATTCTTTGAGAACATATACTTCTCAATTAACGAATTTCGACAGTTCTAAAATATTCCAAATAATGAGATTCGAATTCATTTTTTGTTACTATGGACATATTGATAAAATCGTTTAAAAAAAGTTCTGTACACTGCATCTTAAAAACCACAGACAATACATCCATGGGTAATAGAAAAGCTGTTATTGTTTAATTTTTCCTTTGCAGAGTTTTTGAAATGCTCAGACTTATTGTTAGAAATATAAATAATTCAAATAAACTTTTGAAATGCACCTATATGCAGGGGTTTCTGTATTATTTTTTCATAAAATAATCCTTTACCAACTACTCTTTTGACTACTAATTTTTCTCGTAGACCCAAACAGAGAGTATAAAATAAGCATATATTGGCAGAAAAGGATATAAACATCAAACTTTTGAAAAAAAATACAGTTTTTCTTTAATATTCTGTAATTGTTTTTCTAGCTTTTTTCCGGACATATATGTCACTTTATTTCCATTTAATTGTACAAATCTTCCAATTTAAATTTTTCCACTATGGATTTTGTGCCAGTTTTTTAGTCAATGTGAAAATTACTACCACATAAAAAATGTTAGTTAATTTTTTTGTCATAGGTACTCTGCCTAATTAGTGAATCTCCAATTTTAAAAAGTGGACACGTCTCATTTAAACAAAAACACTTTCACACGTTTAGGAAACCATTTCTGTTTCCTTTGACATAAAAAATAAGAACGCGAGATGTATTAAGTAGGTAAAATTGAATTTCTAACTAACCTTTTAGTGTAGTAGGTTAGATTCGTTTTAATTGATTTATCAGAAGTGTTACAAACTAAATTAAGTAATGAAATAATGCAACTCGATTGGCACACTTATTGAGCACAAAATTGTAATTTCAGGGTACCACAAAATAATCCAGCACGTTTTGGCGAGGTAGAACAGATATGTCGGTACGAGTGCATTGCAGTAAAAATCGTTCTATTATATAATTTATTTATTTAGGTAGATTATATGTCGTATAATGCATATTTTTTAAACTAAGTCTAGTCAGATCAGTTCCGTATTTCATATCACTAGATTTTTTGACAATTTAACTTTATTACATTTTTGCAATAAAATACATGAACCTTGGTTTACTTATAGTTTGTTGCAACATATAACAACTGAAGCTACTCTAAGTTATTATTGAGAAATCAGAAATCAATATATATGAAATAAGTGACATAGAACGGGGAAAAACTATTTTCTATAGTTGGCCTTGAAAGCGTAGGGGTGAGAAAAATTTTGTTTTTTAGCAAGGTATACCTTTTATTAGCAGAAAAGTTGGAGGAAAAATTTTTCCAGCCTAAAGTGAAATACACCGTAGCACAAAAAAGTTTTGGCAGATAAAAACTTAGACCCTTTAAAATTCACCAGAGAATACGAGGTTTCATTTTTGGTCACCACTTGTGAATCACCCTTTATGTAGTTACACGAAAACTGTATCAATTAAAGTGCAAACAATGTTTGCAACCCTTATAAGGGAAAAGGACATTCCTTCAAGTCATAGCAGTTCTGTATCCAGAAGTTAGTTGAAAAACAATAAATATTAATAACAACTAAAAAGAATTCTTGTTTCTTGTTGAACAACGTCCGACAACGAAAACAGACACGCCATATGTTTTGTTAATGATAATATTTAACTCCAGTGGGCTTGGGCACCTACATAATACCATTTTCCTAGCGATTAAGTTTAGTCAGCATTGTCTCGTTATAAATCCACAAATTATTTCATGCGTGTGCGGATGGATTTATTTCTCTATCAACCGATAAATTCAAATATGACGCGAAGGCTTCGTAAATAATTTTTTTTTATACTGAAATCGGTTGTGTAACAGTAATTTATTTATCGAAATAAATCTCTAGTGTCAGCCAACATTATAATAGCGTATCTATCAATTTTTTTTAAGGAAGCTTTGTATATTTTTCGACGTGAAAAGGTCGTGACATGTAGGTATAAATTATGTTGTTTTCACTTTTCCAGATTCATCGCCAAAAAAGAGTTCATTGTATTTTTCCAGTGCAATAAATTTTACACAGTACTATTGTGTGGGTCGATTATGTTTTGTATATTCATATTTTAAATGTACGGAAAAGAATTTTGGTGTGATTAACTTGATCTACTTCTTTATAACATCCTGTATAACGTTAACACGACACTTTAACGCCGAAATCGAGATTTTCTTTTCCACATAGGTCAAAAGATTACCAAAGAATAAATTACTGCACAACGAGATAACGGGGAATAATTCTTCCAGGTAATGCAATATTTAATATCGAGTTTCTTCCTCGTCCGCAGTTTTAGTAAAAAAGCTTTGTGGTTGACTAACCTGCTGGGTATATTGCGAATGCTGCCTCTTCATGTAGGGCCTCGTGTAGGTTACCACCTTCTCTTTGGGGTAATTGGTATGGTCCGTCCATGATTTCGACCTGTGGGAACCACCTCCACTGGTTTGGCTCCGCAAAGCCTGCGGACAATTACAAATAATTTACATAATTTATATTCGATATCAATGGTTGACTTCTTATTTAATGAATAAGCCGTGCGGTTCCGCTAATTGTATAATCTATATGTTCGGGAGGTCGGTAACGGCAACGTACGCCTCGACCTCTATGAAATTCCTCAAAAGGAATCCCGATTAGGAAGTGAAATGTCATAATGTTGCAGTAATAACGTGACTGATTAGTTACACACTCATTGCACACCTTATAGGGCGAAACGGCTCTGGAAATCTGCCAGACAGAACAAAATTTTAAGATTTCTCCATCTCTGATAATATTTGCAGCAAATCCAACGTGACGTTGCACTGATTTTTTTTATGTATGTAGTTGGTAGTATAACCGATTTTGATCTCGTTTAATATCTATTGCTTCGCCCTGTACAATTGTCAAACAAGAAAACTTAAGTAAAATACTACTTTAATAGTCTGTCCAAAAATTTTCCGCTACAACTTTTCTAAGTGGTCGTTCAGTATTGACTTAGATCGCTCTACTCTGCCATTATAGTATGTTCTTCAAAAAAAGCACGATATTAAACTTTACAATATTTCAGAGTAAATTCAATTTAATTCTCTTTACAGTATATTCACAGATCTGGAGAGGTTTTTAATTGGTAGTATAATACATAAATTTCCAGGTCATATGGCCATGTTTATTAAATAATAATTTTTAAAATCGTTGCTAGCTACTTCTCTTTATATTGTAAACTGTTCAAATATATTTAAAAAAAATAATTACTTTAATTTTTAAGGTATATTTATGTCCCTGTCTAGTTAATTGCTGTGGTTTTTAATTTTTGTTTTATTTATTAACGATATAATGACATTATTAGCTGTGATATCTTTACACAAATATGCAATTTTAACACAAATATGTAAATAATACCACAATATAAGAATTATTAAGAATACATTGACATCAAATATCTTGAAATGCCAAGGCTTTACATAAAACTATAAATTGAAGAATTCAATCAGTAACAGACTTTTCTGAACAATAAATGTTTACATGTAATGAGATTCATAATAACTAGAGAAACCCGTTTCAAAATCAACATACTTTCAGAAATTATTCGGTAACGAAATTAATTTTAAAACTTCAAATATCTTGCTTCAAGATAAGGGTAAGTTGATATTTCTAACCAAAGCTATTTAAATTTGAATTAGTGGATGTAAGTGATGTAATCACTTGAGTCTAGGTCGCCTTTTGGTATATTAAAAGTGAAAGCCTAATAATATTTTTATTTTAGTCAAAGTTTGAATGTTTGATGTTATAAAAAAATCGGTTTGAGTGAAAGCAATAAAGGTTCGGAGTGAATCCTTTTGAGTAAAATTATTGAGTACATTTTCACTCAATATTGGTCATTTGGATCATTTTACTCATTTGTGATTATATTTAAACTAAAACTGACTACTTTCACTCAAATATAGGTACTCCTTAAATAAATTCTCCACGTAAACCCGTATTTGGTGCACTTGTACCTAAATCAGGGTAAATGTCCTCATAACTGAGCGAGTTTAAATGTATATTAATTTCGAGTAATTTGAATGATGCCGTGAAGATGGCACAACTTACATATTGCTTCTGTAATCTCGACCACAGTTGATAGGGGTCATTTAGATGCTCCAGAAAAGCGTGATCGCTAGAAGAACAGGCCTTAGCGTCGGTGGGTCTCACTTGGCGGGTCTCAGCCAGGACAGAAGGAGGCCCCGCGAAGGGAATTAATTTCAACACTCTATATTCTTATTAATCATTTATTAGTGATGATTTTTGCACTCAATATTTAGTTAATTAGAAACCAAGTCTGAGTAAAAAATGACTCAATAATAGTTAAATTTATATCATATTAGAGAAAAAATCAACTCTAAATTGGTTTTATATTAAGGTTTCTGATTTCTCGGGTCTCGAGAATTCTCGACTAGGAATTCCCGGGAATTCTCGAATTCTCGAGAAATTTCTGAAACTTAAAAAAGTTATAATTTTGGTATTGCAATGCGAAATATAAACATGCTATTATACTTAACAATCATCATTAACATTTATTATTTATTCAGTATTTTTATTTATTACTTATGTTTCTACTTCTACTAACAAAACTAAATTAAACTTTGAATTTCTTCTTAAAAACCTTTAACTTGTTTTTTTTATTAAACGTTTTCAATATATTTATGTTTATTTCAATGTTTTTGAATCGTAGTTTTCTTCCAATAATAATTATTAATAATCATTAATCATGCAGTCTTTTAATTAAATAAATAGTAAATAAGGAATTTAACCGAAGAAATCTTAAAAAAAAACAAGCTTTAATTTAAAGATACAGAAGCGTTCTTCCTATTAATTTATCACTTCAACATTAGGTATCTGCTTATAATAAAATTACTACACAGACTAGGTACAGGGTGATTCACTATATTTTGACCCCCCTTTGACTTTTTTGTTTTAAGAGTTATAAAAGAAATGTGAAATACAAAAGTTGCACGATTTTTTATGAAATTTTCGAATATGATAGTAGAAAAACAATAGTTCAAACAAAATGACCGCGGATGTTAACTTTGCTAATTTAAATGGAACACCCTGTATATTTTTACACATTTGGATAGAACGTTCCCTGTCGAGCACAGTCATATATGGTTTGTTGGGTCTATCTCTAACGATAAGCGAGATCATATAAAAAAACGAAAAGAACGTTTTTTATTAAGAAAATAAAATATTTTGTAATTGTTGGACGTTTCTGCCTTTTTCCAATTACGTAAGGATTTAGATTTATTTGACATATCGAACATTGATATAGTCCAAAATGCGTATAGGTATTTTAACTAAATCCCACTAATTAGTCCGTGAGGGGCTTATTTACTCATGGACAATGTTATATGGTAGGCCGTAACAGTGACAGGTAATATTATGAAAACATTGTTATTGTTTGACAGTTTGTATTATTATTTATTTAAAATGGGTTACACAGAAGTAGAAAATTTAAATATTATAGGAATTAAGATAAGATAGAGTAGTTAAGACCATAGTTTATTTTAATTCCTAATAATATTTCAATTTTCTACTTCTGTGTAACCCATTTTAATTAAATACTAATACAAACGGTCAAACAATAACAATGTTATCATGACATTACTACCTGTCACTGTCACGACCTACCATATATAAGATTGTCCATGAGTAATTGGCCTCACACGGTCTAATTAGTGAGATTTACTCTAAATCCTTACGTAATTGGAAAAAAGGCAGAAATGCCTGAAAGAGGTCTAACAATTACAAGATGTCTTATTTTCTTAATAAAAAAACAACATTTCGTTTTTTAATATTATCTCGCCTATTATTAGAGATGGACCCAACAAACTCTATATGACTATGCTCGACAAGGAACGTTCTATCCAAATATGTAAAAATATACAGGGTGTTCCATTTAAATTAATAAAGTTAACATCCGCGGCCATTTTGTTTGAACTTCATTTGTTTTTCTACTATCATTTTTGTATTTCACATTTTTTTATAACTCTTAAAACAAAAAAGTTAAAGGGGGGGTCAAAACATAGTGAATCACCCTGTACATTAAAAATAAAGAATCATCAAAGTAAACTAAAGCCTTAAACACTTAAAATAAATAAATCATGAGCTGATAGAGAAACCACTTTAACCGTTCAGTTATTTGTCGAGAAACAAATTGAACGCATGAATGAAACGAACTCCAGTCAAGAACTTAAGACGCGCGTGATGTTTAAATTTCTCGATTTCTCGACACTTTTTTCTCGTCTCGAGTAAGGCCAGATTTCCCGGGAATTCTCGCTTCGAGAAGTCTCGACCAGAAACCCTATTTTATATACTCAGAATAGAGTTAAAAGTCGCTCAATTGATAGTTAGCAGTAACTCGAAACTCTCTCATTTTTGATGCAATAGTTTGGACAGAAATTGATACATTATTGAGTGAAATTTAAGTGATTTTTTTTTACAGTGTATGATGTATGATAAAAATATAGTGTATTTTATTAGTCTTACTTTATTAATCTGTTCTTCATAAAGTTTAAAAAATAATATATATTTTGGTATTTTCGTAATAGTTTCTAAAAGCACTAAGCCACTCGACTTGACGAATCCCCGCCGCGAACCGTATAATTGCCGTCAAATAGTAGCGTCATCAGTTTTAATTGAATTAAATAACCCATTCGAATAACCGGAACCTCGCCCGTCGCTCATTGAATTAAACATCATGACAAAATACATTTCACAAGTTTATGATCATTCCTTTGACGCGTCCCCCCAACGACACTCAAACATTCCAAACTAATAAGTTGTGTCGTCTGATGTCGAGCAGGATATAGCGTCTCACCTCACTTCGCGTCCAATCTGAATTAGCCTTCCCGGAAACATTCATCATGAATCTTATCGGGGATCTGGCAGATTTTAAGTTGTCCGAATGAACTGGGATACGTTTAATAAGTATAATTGTCATAACGAACCGTGAGGCAATGTATCCTGACCACGTAGCATAATTATATTATAATAACTAGATATGTCAATGTTTTCGTCGTTTGTGTATCGCTTCGCCTAGTAACGGCATTTTTTAAACTGGTAATAGTGGTACTTAATTTCCTTTTATTGTTATAAAACGGATGCAGAATAGGTAGGTAGTACAAAGTGGTCAAATATTAAACTACTTTTTTTTTAGAGCAGAAGTAAGACAAACATTGCTATAAATATCTCGAAAACTGAGAGCTACAATGGATGTATGAAGAATAATTTCCCAGATGTCCCTAAATATCTACGGATCTACGAATGTCCACGGACAGCTAAGTTTTTATGTACTTAAAGCTATCCCAACAATTATGGATGTTTCAGAAATACAAAATATATCTCCTTTTTAGGATACATTCATGAATTCGTACATTTACGACCAGCCACCTATATCTGTGAACGTTCGCGGACATTTGTGAACATCCGTGGACATTTGTGGACAACTACAGACATCTGTGAACATTTACAGAATTCACGGATATTCACGGTATAGGCGATGTATCCATTTCACCTTTTTAATCATCTTATTAGAATTTATTATTATTGAAAGAAGAGATGGAGATTGTTATTACTATGATTACTATGTGGTACTTTGTACGAGAAAATGTATGGGTAGGCATTTTTGGGGGTTTTCCTATTACCCAAAATTTTCTTTTTATCAGTTCGCGAATAGGAGAAATCTCCCTCTAATGTGTCGATACTTGCGCATTTAAAATAGTAATTTTTGTTAACTGAAAACGTAACATCGAGTCAAGGGTTAGTAGAACATGAAAAACTAAGATGATTTTCTTGCTCAATGCTTTTGTAATCAAAATGATTGAAAAGATGAAATTCATACATCCGTCTATACTCTGGATATCCATAGATGTTTGTAGATGTTCACATATTATGTCTGTGGACGTTCACAAATGTTCGTGGATGTCCGTTGAGGTTCATAAATATCAACTGTTGTTCATGGATGTCCATAGGTGTCCACAAATGTTTGTAGATGTCTATGCATGTCCACTGATGCCAATTCATGTCCAAAGATGCCCTCTGAGGTTTATAAACGTATTATAGATGTCTATGGATGTACTTTAAAAAGTGAATGTTTCGTATCCGAATTTTGGTTGTTGTTTAACTACCGTTGAAAAATATTTCAAAAGTAAATTAAACGCTACATTTGAATGAACAAATTTAAATAATTAAGCCGCATTTCTTCTTTTCAGTGATGTGGAAATCGTCTCTGGCAATTCATTAATTTCCAGACTTGCTAGATCTTCATGTTTTCATAACCAAAGCTTTTGATTTTCTTATTTGCATCATATTAAATCTTTACATCATTGAACAGAGCATATAATTATGAGTATAATGAGGGTCAACTGATTCTATTGAAAATGATCACCCTGTATATAAGAACTCTGGTATTAATTAAATATTACTGAAAGGGTGATATTGATGAGAAATTTAGTCTACAATAGAAAGCCAACTATTGGAAACTATGATACTGTTCCTTTACTTCGTCATGACTATCATCCGACAAACAATTCTCTTTTTATACTAATAGAGATCATGGTTAAAATGCTTTATTATTGTAGTTGTTTTTGGTAAATTAGTAACATTTCTTCTACTGATATAAATAGCGAAATTAGGAAAATAATTGAATTTTTAAAATTAATTGTTCAAGATTTTTAAACGTTTTTAAACTCATCCATTTTGAAAGATGACGACAACAGCGACTTTGTGTTTTTTTTTTCATATTAGGAACCTTAAAGTTTATCTCTACTTTTTATAAAATAAAACATTAAAATATATTGTCCTAACTGAAAATACTGTGCTGTATATTTCAACACCAAAATGATTCAAATCGAGAAAAAGTTACGAATATGTTCTGATTGGTAATAGGCTATTGATTATATGATTTTAAAAGGAACTATACAGTTAATCATATTATTATGACTTATCTGGAATATGGAGATGTTTCATTTTTATAAAATAAAATAATTTAGCAAAAATTTGAGAATTTAAGTACAACAAAGTTTATTAATAATGTATATACATATATATAATTTTTTTTCATTTGTCTACATTTCTTCATTTACACTTTCAAATTGAATCTATCTTCATCTATGTCTTCAAGTACATCGTCTTCTGCAACATCGACTTCATGAATATTGTCACAATTGATACCCATTCAGTCTTTGCAGAATATGGAACAAACCATTCCAAGTTCCACCATTTCACCAAACCATTCGAAATGTTTTTTTTTGCAAAAAAAATGGTAATTAAAACTTATAAGGGGTAAACGCGACGAAAATCGTAAAATTGGCTAAATTTGGGCGGCCATATATTAGTCAATTTTCATCCAAAAACACTGTACAACCTTTTTTTTAAGGAAATTTTATCTACTTTTTTTTATGAAGCAATGCCTATACCTACCTTTACTCAAAAAAAAACTAGAGGCAAAAAAGTAAAAAAAAATTAATAAATCGAATTTTTTGTTTCATTTTCAAATTGTTTATTAACAATTTTTTGTATTCCTTTTAAATTTTTTAAATAAGCCATTTCGATGGGAAATTCAATTCTCTAAATAATTTTTCCTATGAACATAGCGAAATTTTTCTTCATGCAATAAAATTGCTTCAACGTCATAGTTCCTTTTTTGGACATATCAATAGCCTATAATGGGAATTTGAAATAAATATAATTACGTGTTTGCACACGTTTCAGATCAGCACCCGTGACCTTCTGAAGTAAGATCGAAAGATCGGTTATTTTTATAAATCCACTCCAGCTCAATCACTGTCACAGGATGGCTCACGTTAATTATTCAGCACGTGAATTTGTACGATCCATTGTATCGCCTAGGCACCTAGTTCTCACAAGAGATTTCACCCGGGTCAAAAAATTTTACCAAGTATACGGATCTCTAATTACAAGGCGCGCAACATTTCACTTGCGCACTTCGCAAAAAATCGTTTAATTTGAACTGTTTGAATTCTAAAGGCTTGGTCTAATTCCATTAAACAATTGAGATAAATTGCCCAGCGAGAACGTTAATAATTGTTTTCGTTTTCCTGAATATTCTCACCTGTGGGGTATCCGCAGCAGCAGGGACGGGCCAAGATGGGAACTTTTCGTGTCCAGGACCGTACTTGATTGATTTGAGGCTTGAGGAATCTCTGACGGGGGGAGCGGGAGGCGGAGAATCCTCATCTCTCGTAGGCGGGGCGGTGCTGACGGGGGCGAAGTTGAGCCCCGACTGGTTTTGCAGGTATGAGTATACGGAGGTGGTCTTGTTATCCCTCAGATTGGGGGTAGATCGCGAGGGAATCATTGTGTGCGCCAAGGAGATCTGGTGGGCCGTGTAGTGCGGCTGCTTGGGGCTCTCGAAGCCATTAGTACGCGTCCTGGAACAAAAAAATTTACTGTAGTAATTAACACTTAAAACTTATTGGAAACGGGCACACAAAATAAAAAAGTGGGCTGATCTGGGGACCCCAATGGGTGCAAAATACATACAGATAGCCCAGGTGGAAGTTTGGCGTCTTTGTTTCTATAAATATAAAATTTAAGAATAGAGAAAATATATATTTTATTTTGACCAATACATTTTGGCCTATTCTGGTTTGTTGGTAAGAAGAGCGCCAGAAGAAAAGAAGAAAGGGCCCTAGCCGGCGGGGCCCAGCCAGGACAAAAGGAGGTCCCACAAAGCGCCTACACCGGCCGCATTTGCGGTTGGGGTAGACGACGGATGGGGCCCACCTACGGAGGCTGTCCAGGCCTACACGAGATGAGGCAGGATAAAGAGGGATAATACCCCTCGATCCCAAATCATTGAGGCCAATTTCTAGCCATGGAATAATGGCGCGGTTTATTGGTGGGGTACTATCGGGTATTGTTAAACTTTATTAAAGTGAAAGGGTATCGTGGCATTTATATAACGCATGTTAACAGAAATCAATATTTTATAAATAACAAAAAAAAGTTGTGCAAAGTCATATATTAAAAGAAAATAATATTTAGTACAAGTAATAGAACTATAACCAAGACACATTCACTGGCAATAATTATACACATGGACAGCTTCGTCATCGTCACTGTCAACCCCAGTACGTTGTGGTCTATTTATGACATTGATGCGCATAATTACAGCCAAATCACGGCGGTTTAGCACAAAAAATAATAATAATAATTTTCCTTTCCTCTCTTTTCCATTTAAAGGATTAATTTTTATTTAATTTAATTTTTTATTATTATTTTTTTATTAAAATTAGATTATATTTAAACAAAAAATTTTTTTTTAAATTACCATGAAATTAAGTAACAACTATTGATCAATATTTATTTTTTCTGAAATCTTGCGTGTTTGTCCAGTATTTTTTTACTCATTAAAGTAACACTAACGAGGCATTTATCGATTAAAGAAATATCTACACAACGTGTACNCCAAGGGCCCCCCCGTACCCACCCCAATGGACCTTGTGGAAATAAATGGATTAGTCCATCAAATTGCTCATCAAAATTTAGCTGTGTATTTCATTCATTTATCACAACGCAATTGTGAGATATTGCAAAAAAATAATTTCCATTCCTCCCTCTTCAATGGGTCCCTGTGCCCTTAGGAAGTATTTCCGGACCCATGTTCATATGAACTTTTTTACTTAGTTTTGATTATAGAATCGGCCTGTTCAGGGTTGGCAGCTAATTATGAGACACCCTGTATATGTTTATTTCAGGATGTAGACAAAGGTGTGCATATAATTGAAATAGTAACAAAATGATTACAATATAATGTCACATATAATTTAAAACTAAATACCGAATATGTTATTATCCAGTAATTCAAATACCAAGTATCAGCTTAAGAATAGCAAGCGTAAAACGTTTACTGTAAACAAGTTATTTATGACTGAAAATAATATGGAAAAAATAAAAGATCAATAATAATACCTACTTGTCTATGAAACAGGCGTTAAAAGTAAAGAGCGTGAGGCGTAATCTAGTCCAGTAACGCTTCAAGGAGATAAACGGAAGAAAAAAAAGTAGAACAATACATGTACGGAAATGCGATTATGTTGGTTGCAAATTTGAAAGAAAATTAGTTAACGTGAAATTATGGATTCGGAGGCCGATGTTGATGTAATTGTTCAAATTTAAGGCAGACTTCGCTACATGATCTCTCCGGACCCATCAAGGCCGGTGATTGAACGTCTACCCTGATGGCTTACCGTTCATTAACCAGGAATGGAGACCTCAAAACCAGTACTAGGCAAGGCATAACCTAAAAATACAGTGATATAGACACCAGAGTAACATACTTGAAGTGTCGCATAAAATATTTAATTATTTAAACAAAATTCTTATTAACATTGAATATAAACTAGTTCATTTTCTTACAGTTTCAAGTGGCTTTTTGAATAAATCTTCAAAACAGTTACTTGAATCTTTTTTATTGTAAAAAAGGATCTTGACCTCTTTCGTGAAACGTTGTATGGCTCTACTAAATTATATTAATTCTCATCTATTTTTAATCATTTAGCTTCCTTATTAAGTTGTTGCAGGTCAAAAGGCTACTTCAAGTATCGTGCTGCGTCAGTCAAGTTTTCATAAAAATGTAGGTAAATTACTTAATCCAGCCCGTCAAAGCGAACTTACAATTCTGTCAGTTTCGCAACGATTTTAATTTGAAAACGTTTTTAGTTTAAACCTAAAGCATTACTACAAATCTATAATTGGCTTCTACCAATGATTTATCTGACATAGCTTACATATTTGAAATAATAACTGTCTTTTGGCAGATAGTATAATTAAAAGGAATGTTACAGTATGTAAGGAAAACAAACAAATAAAACCTAGATTGGTAGTAGATGTATATTATTGCTTAATTACAAAAAATCATTCAATGGTAGATCCAAATTTAGAGAGAAGATTGTAGTAATTTATTATGGAATCTGTTGGAAGTATTTTTATACCAATAATTTGATACTCCAATATAAAAAGTTTTATTAAATGCAAAAGTCTAAAAAAACATAAATACCATAGTTTATATTAAAAAATTGAGATGATAATTAGCTGAATTATTATGATAAAATATTCAAAAACACCGCGGTGAGAATTAGTGGCAGTTTCTACAGAAACTCGTTTCTCTACGGTTAATTGATGCTCAAAACACATGTTTGAAACGAAAAAAGTGTTTCAGTGGCTATACCATTACCGCGGCCAATTAATATTATCAACTGGATGAATAATACAAATATAACAACCGAATTAGTACCCCATTTAATCATTTTTGACAGGCACATCGTGAAATCCCAAATATCCGAACACGCTGCGATTTTTTTTAAGTTTAAATTATAGTGTTATTAGAGAACAAGTTTTCTTTCAGTTCAATAGTTCTAAATTATTTTTCAGATGTTCCGTCCGCGTTTTATAATAAAATTATATTAGGTGACCTTATTTGTACACTGAGAGAAATTTTACGATTCACTACAAATTTTTACGTCAACGTTAAGGAAAATTTTCAACAAAAAATCTAACAGTTTCTGTTTTGCTATTTGCACAATTGGTAAACAGATACCACAAAATTATTTTTTTATAATTTGTAGAACTATTTCCATAATTTTGTGCAAAAAAGAGGTAAAAATATATGACAGCGTAGATATTCTGTATCTAATCGACCTAGTCGATCTTAAAATTCGTATATTGTTAAAATTCGTATATTGAGTCCTTTCCTTGCGATTAAATCCAGTGCTATTGGCCGATTTGAGCATTGCCATCTGAATGCCAGAGAAATAATTAATAATTTTACACGGTCGTCAATATAATACGTCATCGTGAATTTAATAATGATTTAAGGAATTTTAATGAAACATGATAAACAAAAAAAAATACGTTATTTGTTGATTTATTTTCCAATATTTCGCCTAAAGTGGGTTTGAAATGAAATGTGAAACCCGTTTTAAAAGCGTTTCAATTTTACTTTCAACTGTAGGCCATCAGATATACTTTGTCAACTGTCTATTCTGAGAATAAATCACATTAATTCTCATTTTATAGTTTGATGCAATTGAGTTTTAGGAACAAAGCAATAATTAATTTAATGGCTAAATTTAACCATTCTTTAACGTCACCGTGTCATTATTACATAATAATTGCAAGATAACCTACTTTAATTTTGCACCATTGTTTATTGATAAAGCCAAACTGCGGGTTAATGAAAGGTGACATTTTGTTGGCATTTTTGCGACTTGATCTTTTAACGGCTTGAGTTACAGCAAACAATTAGTTGTCGCAGACAATTGTTGAACTTTTTATGTTTTCCTTTTCTTTGCTGATTTACTGCGTAGACAGCGTGTCGTCTCCCGTAACCCTCTGTATGGTGAATTTTGTTTGCATATGTATGAGTCATTATTATATTTCTGATCAATATTCATAAGCCAGCAATTACATTTGTACAAATGCTCATTCATAAGAATACCAAAGAGACAGACGCATGTAAATTTGTTTCCAATTGTTTCTCAATGGTTACGTTGAGCAAACACCTACAACAGAGATAAATTTTGCTCAGAAACAACACTGTGTAGATGACTACATGAAACATTTTTGTGTCATTCCAGTGAGAAAGAAATGGAAACATTTAAAATTTCGTCATTTCAGAAGAAAAAATGTGTGCCTGAATGCAACAACTCATCAGACTCGTAATTTTAATTGAAATTCTTCGGTAAGTTTAGGATAGCTCTACCTGAATGCTGACTCTAACAGTTGTTTAAAGTTTAGTCATAAACTTCTGAATATACTGCTTTACTTGGCAGGAAAGGCACATTTAATTTCTCTTTTGAAATATACCTGCATAATTTAATACCTATGATCGTTATCCATGTTATTTTTTATTTTGAGCGGGAATATACATTAAAAGAAATATTGAAATATAATTTCAATGTGTGTGTGTGTGTGTTGATTTTATTTTTTTATTTTTAATTAAGCTGTAAATTGTTCCATACAAACCTCTACTATCTTTTATGTCTTACCTTGTACTTTCTTATCCCTCGCCAGCTGTAGGTAGACACTTGTTACATATTAGACAATATCAGAAAACCTCAGGAGTCGGTTTTATATTTACACACAAACTAGTACAATGCAATATACTTTGGAATGAATAGAGAGTTTGAAATTCAATAAAGTGTTTATTCAAAAATTTGTTATGACTTTATACTTGAAAACTTTATAAACCCAAATTAGGAATACCTTTTTATATGTAATATGTTTTCCACAACAAAGAATATTTTAAAAACAAAATTTGCCTTTTTTTCGGCTCAGCTTACAAACAATGTAAGAAATAATTATATAAAAAAATAACTATTAACTAACTTTATTTGATCTATGTAATACTGAGTACGTCTCCTTATATTATTTTTTGCCTATCAGAGAGGGGCATCTCTTATATCTACACAGGAACGAAAGTGGCTGTTCATTTGACAGATTTTGTCAGAGCTCGTGAAAATAGTGAAATATTTAAGTTACAAGTGATTATGTTTATTTCTGTACAGGTAAGTCCTGTGGTTTGTTATTTATACTTTGCAAAGATTTGATGCGAGAGAAAGCATGATTTATTGGTGATAGTTAGCAATATTATAGTGCACTGTGTTTTGGGTACAGGTACCCAAAACGTACCAGGGTACGTTGTAAAATTTGAAGCTTTCTTTGCTGGAAACTACGTAGAGGCCTTGCAGACTATTTATGGGGCCACTGGAAACTGCTTTAGAACTGCCTTATACTGTTGGAAGCAGAACATTTTCATGGGATGACAAAATAACTTTCCCTGGACTATATCAAACTGTGGATTTAACTGGTGTTTAAATTTCTTTCTTGGACTGTTTGTTCTTGCTTTATTTTTAATTTTTCTTATAACAACATTAGACGATTCCTTTTATTTAATGGCTTTACTTGGTATTTCCCTTGCCACGTAAATTTTTACGTCATATGTTTTAAAATTAATATCCATTACTTTGGAACGGATATATACATATTAAAGCATACGCTACAGAAACAAACAAACGAAAAAGCCTGCAGGTACAAAAACATTGGGCCACATCCCCCTGTAACCTAAGGCGGGGCAATATTTATTTTGTACACTAATGCTCCTTATTATCTGTGGGTTGGTAGATTGGGATAACAGTAAAATTTAATCTACCGGAAGTTAACACATGCATCAAAGCGTTCACATTGGTAAAAATTTAATTTAACTACGGTGTATTTTATCGGATACGGTTTACCTTTGTTGCTGGTAGTGTATAATAACAATAATACACAATGAACAGTGTGTAGTTCGTAGATATATCCGTCGATTTAAAAAATGGAATGTAAACACTGAGCTGTATACTCAGGTAACTTGTTTATGCAAACCCTTATTTACTTACACATGAGGCAGTATCGAGAGGCGTTTTCAGAGTAAAAAAAATGTAGTAGCGCATAGCGCCGATGGAAATATATATACGCTACACTTAATATAATTAAATTTATGCATGTAGTGTTATTAAAAATGTTCTAGTTGATTCAACTTACAACAAAACAATTTTCTAAGGTGACTACTAGTTAAAATCTTTTAATATAATTTTATTCCACAAATTCTTTGAACAAGAAAACTGTAATATGACTCTTTACAATTTATTTTATAATTAAACTGTTTAACACGACTCCCCAAATGAACAAATCACAGTGATTTGAGTCAGGTGAAAGTGGTGGCCAGTGAGTTGGAGCTGCTTGCAAATCTTTAAACAAAAAAAAGTATTGAAATAAGTACACTGTTTGCTTCTACCTATTACAAATAATTCTTTTTCTCAGCGTATCCTATCTAATGAAAAACTAATACGGGCAGCAAAATTACTGTTACGGATCGCCAAAAAACAATACACCGGCTCATAGGATATAATAACCATGAAATATTGAATGCCCTCTGACGTCATCGATGTTAATTTTTTTGTGGACCGCACCCGCTATTTGCACTCATTCCGTCGAGTCTGGGAATTTGTTTGATGATTACACACAAAACTGGCAGTTACACGAAACTGATATTCTCTTCCTAGAGCCAGTCGGGCTACGGTACTTTTATAGGAGGCAATTACTCGGGCAAAATCTTGCATCGTACGGAACGGAGGTTCTCCGTGCCCACATGTGAAATGGAAACTTCATTTAGCCGGCGAATTGACGTAACGGACCAACGGTGTGTGGATGGTGAGTTATGGAACGGGAATAGTTCGGTAGATTTGCGTAGATTTAGATCCACACGATGGAAAGATACATGTTCTCTTCCCATTTGATTGAGACTTGCATAAAATATTTAACACATGTTTAGTGTTATTTTTCTTTTTGTTATTATTCGTTTAGTGCAAAATATTTCATTTCGAACTACCGTATCGGAACACAGGCAAATTCATTTGAGCCCTGATGGCAGGATAAGCAATGGCAAAATATCTCACTCTATACTCATTTCGATTAGCACATTTCTCAATTGTACTTTGTGGAAGCTTACGGGAACGACAAACAGTTGAGACCATTTGTTAGAGTAACCACCAGACATATACCAGTTTCAAACTCACCAGTTCTCATCGCAATATTTCCATAAAAATGTGTAATGCGTAAATCACATCGAGTAAATTGTTTTTTTGCTTATCCTGTTTTCAACGAATGACTGAACCATTTCAGCGTTTACTATATCCGTAAACAGTATCTGCCTATTCATAATGCTTTCTCTATATTGTCGTATACCTACGGGTGTGGCTTACTACTGAAATTAATTCATTAAGCATTACGTAAATCTGCATAACGCAAGTAATGGGTTAGCCGCGATTTTTTTCACCTCTTACAATTCTTATTACTTTACTTTTCATGTAAGCTAATATACAGGGTGTCCCGCATAACAACCGGGCAGGTGCATATAGGGGTGTCTAAAATATTGTAATTTAACCAAACTTACCTATATTCAAAGTTACACCCCTGAGGGGTTATTAGCCCCCAAAGGGGAGCCCTAAACAGGATGTTTCATAAAGACCTTCCGTAAATTCAGGGGGTGATACTACGACAAAAAACTTTTTGTCTTATGAACTGTATGTCTATCTCCTCTTGTTTTCAAGATACAGAGCGACAAAATAAATTTTTTTAAATAGATTTTTTACGAAAATTTCCAAACGGTGCGAAATATTTTTATGAAATATGGCATTCCGGGGTTTTTAAGGACTCCAAATACGCTGGTCTAATTATTTTTTGGATATTTCATAAAGTTTTTTAAAATTTAACAAGAGTAAAAACATTTTCAAAATTAAATTCGGCTGTGAATTAATATTATTTTTCAATTCGGTCAATTTAAAAAAAAGTTCGGTACAATTATAGGGGTGAGTAATCCCCAATGAACACCTTGTAGTGCTTCAATTAACTTTAAATCATAGTCAAAGAAGACCAGTAATAAACCTAAATCATGTACCAAATTTGGTTCTTCTGCGATAAAGTGTTGCAGTTATTATTTTTTTTTCGAAATTTACCCCCACTTTGGGGGCTAATAATTCCTCAGGGGTGCAACTTTGTGTTGGTAAGTTTGGTTAAATTACAATATTTTGGTCACCCCTACATGCATCTGCCCTGTGTCGGTTCTAATGCGGGTCACCCTGTATTATATAACATTTGTAAATACTATATTTTGGGTAAGTACATGATATATTGACGTGTCAACAAACTTTAATTGTTCAAGGTTTTAGGATGTAGTTAGCCTATTTATGACGTAATTAGGTTACATAATTGTAATCGGAATGTAGGTATAGTTTTGAAGTTGTTTGCGTTTCTATTTTTTCTACTGAGATATATGTAAGCAATTAATAATTTCTGTGAAAGTTACATTGTTTCCCTCTTAAGTCGAAAATGTTATTTTTGATATGTTGCAGGCAAAAACGTAAAAGTCAAATTTATGATTTTCTTAATTAAAATATGTACTAAACTAATTAAATTTGCATGAACTTTCCTATGGGTCCTAAGTTAATTTCAATGAAACATGTTTTGTATATACTTAAAAATTAAAAATTAATTAATTACTATTAAAATTTTCTTAAATTTTGAAACATGTACACATATTTGTACAAATAATTTATCCATTGCAGATCTAATTAATTTTTGTCCTCACCAAAGCTTTGAACAGGAAGATGTTAAGCAAAAATGTCCTTATTACAAAATTATCAAACAAACTAATTCATATTATACAACACATTATACTCATATTACAAGATAAGTTTAATTAATATTTTTTAAGAAAATTATTGCTTCCTCAGCTATTTTTAAATTAACGATTGAAAAACCTGCTAAATAAATGATTTAGACATTACCCAAGAACATTTATTTGTAAATGACATATTCTACATATAACTGTACTTAAATGATAGTACTTTGTAAACTAACTTCGAGTTTGTGCGTCGTATCTAATTAATTCGCTGTTAGTAAACTGTTTTCTGAGTGTAGCGCGTTCTTTTCAGATGCTTGCTTTGCCATTATAATGAATTAACTGTACATATTTTTAAATAATTGATTTTACGTTAGAGAAGATGCTAGACTCGATATTACCTATCGTTCTCAGATTTCTATAATTACAGTTAGTTGAGATTGTATTCTTTACAACCCATTATGTGATTTATAAATAGCGAATGATCGAGCAATAGAATATTCTTTATGCAATTTTCTATAGCTTTACTTAAAAAGAGCACTTTTTAACTTGTTCACGAAAATGCACTTTATGGATGTCTAAAATTATATAACTGTACTGTTTTTATATTTCGGGAAGGATATTTAATGCTTTTCAATAAAATAGGTAACTAATTTGTGTACTTACTGCGCTTTAGAGCGACTTGCCAACACAATTTAATTTTTTTACAGCTTATTTAATTTCGAAGTGGCTTGATCATAATTTACCGTTCGGACATATTTAGAGGGTTAACAAAGCTACACTTTACAATTTTTATTTAAAAAATATAAATAACTGTAACATAATTGGAGATTCTTTGAATTCGTTTAAAAATAACAATCAGAGTAACAGTTACATTTAATATTTTTCTATATCGTGTTCCCAAACGGTTCTAAAGTCGAATAATAGGGAGGTCATGATACCGATACGTACATTTATAACAATTTTTTTATGCGCTTTGCAGTGTCACTGGTGATTTATTAACATCGTATTACAAGTCCTATTCTGGGACTCAGATATGATCAGATCACTAAGCTACATACAAATCAAGTTATACAAAAATATTTGTATATAAATCACTCCGAGCTATTTACATAATGAAATTGAAATAACTTTTCAGAGAGGCATATATAGAAACTAACGTTACCGTTAGTTAAGGTTTGATGACAGGAGAGCGAAGTAGTAGAAAATTAACAAGTAATAAAAGTAAGTTCTGAAATTGATCAGTGTCAAACACAGATTATAATCGAATAAATTCGCATACTACTACATTATTCCGTAGAAAGCAGTCTATATCTTGTCATAAGTATTTTATGTCTAATAAATTTTACAATTATTATTAAAACAGAGAATCAAATTATCAACTACAGATAAGGGTATTAACTGTATAGCATCTTTCTATTCAATAATATTCACAATTTATTATTTTTTCAATTTTTCTCCCATGTTTCTAATGCTCATCTATAAATTGTGTACTAAGAACCATCTTAGCGTCACTTCTCATGCTGTTGGTTCATTACTACTACAGTTATGTATTTGTGCATCGTTAATTGCTATTAAAACAAACAATTTACGCTTGTGACATTTTAAACATAGCACCAATAAAAATGACCTCACGAAGTTCTCGAGTTTATTTGCTCTCAAGCAAATTTCCGTGCAATATGAATGTTTCAGAGAACCCAAATAATATTGGTGCCTCAGTTTGTAAAATTTTTACCCATAAGGAGCCCAATTTGTAGCTTGTAGGTGGCCTAGAGATGAAATCTTGTGGGTGGGAGTGGGTGCAGTTATTTATAACTTCATTGGCCTCTATTTTTTTGGACAAGTGATTTACTGTTGTTGGGGATATTTATCTGTTTTATTCAACGAATAGAAAGTGTGGTTTTAAAGTTCAAACTTTTCAAGGATTTCGAAGGATTTGTCGTTTTATATGACCGGTCTAAATACTGAAAAATACATCTAACATCTGTTTCAACTTTCCAAAAACAGAAATAAATTTAAAAATCGGTAGAAAATTATGAAGGGTGTCCATTCAAAAATACCTTCTTCTGCAATAACCTTGCTCTGACTAAGGTCAGCAATAAGACTGTCGTGAAAATGCCAATAATACTAAAAAAACTTAAAAATATTAACATATAAAAGTGGGATGTTGTGATTTAATGAAAATATGAAAATAAAATTAAGAGAATACTGATGTACGATTTTTTCGTTTAATGTTTTTGGTAAATCTTATTATTGTAACTCTTAAATGTGCTGTCCAATCATTTGATATAATGGAAAAATCTTCATATTCCATGTTTAAACCATTAAAACTTGCCCAAGATTTTCTAATCGTTGCAATTTAAATCACCGCGGTGACACAACGTTCTTAAATTAATTGCTTACGCATAAAAAATTATTTTGTTCAAATGGTAAGCAGCCTATACAAGAAAATATGTTAATGGTACCATTAATAATTACGGTCGGTACTTGACCGCTCCTAAATGAAACCGATAACAAAAAAGGAATAATTTGCTGTTGAAAATTCTTTAACAAACATCAAGGCGCGTGTACACTAGTAATCTAGTTTATAACCGCAAAGTGAGGAGAAAATGAACAAGATTTAAAGTTTCGTATCTTATAAAGTAAATTGACTTGTCAGATTATACTTTTTTATAATCGGTAAAAGACAACATCCACCAGTATTACCAGATCTTAGTCCAAGTGACTTTTTTTTGTGAGAATTGGCAAATATGCCTCCTGGTAAGGCTAAGATTTTTACCAAGTATTTATATCATTATGAAAATTTAAATAGATTTTTTGTAAAGAACGCCTGTATTAGCTCGGTACAAAAATTTGCAATTAAAATAAACCTTATAAACATGTTTGATTTATGAGGTTTCAACCTGCCATAAAGAGAAATATATAATATAAAATGTCAGTTTTACATATTTTTTAACTTATTATCGTCATTGTCCTATCAAATGAGGTCAAAAATGAAGATTTTGCGGGAGACAACTTCTCTGCGAGCTAGGTGTCCCGACCAGCATTCAATTATACCAGCAATATCTAGTGAATAACTAGTAATTAATAATTAAATATGATAAAAGTGATATATCTAAATAGTATTCATTTAAAAACACAAACCTGACGTATTGAAATCCTGAAATAGTTAAATGAAATGTCTTTTATTCTTGATCTAACATTAACTTTGACAAAGACCAAGAAGTAAATGTAGCCACGATATACTCGTATATATCTCAGTTTTTTCTGCATTTTGAGGACTGGTTTTTCAAGTGGCCACCTTGCAAGTACATGGAGTTGATACAAAAATAGAACGTTAGGTCCAAAAAATATTATTTAGAATTTGCATATCACTGTCTAAAAAATAATGCCAATCCGAGTGCCAATCACTGTTTATTCAAACGTAATTCCACTTTCAATTATAATTGACTAGAATAGACTACTAGAATTTAACTTATTTTTCTGAATGTTGAAAACTCTCGGTTAACTTGCCCGATTACATTTAGTATTACTCGTACTTATTTACGTCCAAGAAAAAACTGTACAAAAAATATCAAGGAAATTGAAGGTTATTTGTGAATTAGTGTAGTGCTCACAGTTACGACGCGAGTTTTTCAATATATCATAGCGTTAATAATACACCACACCTTGATTAATGTGCCACAAGACTTGACGCAATCAGCAGCGAGAATTATGAATATCTCTGACAGGTAACGCATTAATTATCGAACTAATGTAAGTGGAAAATTATATGGCTTGTTTATTTTCTCCACCTCCGACTAGTTCGGGTTACAAAAAACCGATTAAAAAGTCACCGAAACAGTACTAAATTATTCCGCCCCGATATATCTGACCGATCAGCTGCCAGAAAGGATCTGTTTCATTTGATTATAACTAATTGACAGAATTATTCTGTAATGGATGGCGGAAAACGCGTTTTTGTGAAAATCTAAAAAAAAGTTAAGCAACATACGCTAAAAAATTTACCTGTAGCAGATTAATCACAATAAGTTTTGATAACGTGAATCTTATTCATCTTTCAAGCAAAAACTTTTATCCAGAATGTCTTTCTTCGTGTCTTGCAAAATAAGGTACACTGTAAAAAAAATCTGTCAAATTTCACTCACTTTTACTCAATATGTATCAATTTCTGTCCACACCCAACTGAGTGAAATTTTCACTCCATTAGTATGAGTAGGTACAACTGAGTGAAACTATTGCATCAGAAATGAGTGAGTTTAACTCAAATCCGAGTTACTGGTAACTATCAATTGAGTGACTTTTGACTCTATTCTGAGTTCTGAGTATATAAAACCAATTTAGAGTTGCCTTTTTCTCTAATATGATTTAAATTTAACTATTATTGAGTCACTTTTTACTCAGACTTGGTCACTTTTTACTCAGACTAAATATTGAGTGCAAAAATAAGTCACTCATAAATGATTAATTAGGATATACAGTGTAGAAATTAATTCACTTCGCGGGGCCTCCTCCTGTCCTGGCTGAGACCCGCCAACTGAGACCCACCGCCGCCGGCTAAGGCCTGTTCTCTTGGCGATCACGCTTTTCTGTAGCATCTAACGGGACCCTATCAACAAACTGTAGTCATCTGTGCCATCTTCACTGCGCCATTTAAATTACTCGAAATTAATATACATTTAAACTCGCTCAGTAATGAGGACATTTACTCTGATTTAGATACAAGAGCACCAAATACGAGTTTACGTGAAAAATTAATTTAAGAAGTACCTATATTTGAGTATAAGTATTCAGTTTTAGTTTAAATATAATCCCAAATGAGTAAAATGCGCAATATTGAGTGAAAATGTACTCAATAATTTCACTCAGTGGATTCACTCCGAACTTTTATTGCTTTCACTCACACCGATTTTTGTACAGTGTTTGTTTACTCTTACCCAAATTAACATTTTTGTGTTTTTGACCTACCCTGTACAACAAAATTGAAGTTCGTCATGGTGATTCATATTTTCCAAACAAGCAAAAGCTTTTATAAAAATGCCTTCTTTTGTATCTTTCACTTTTTGGTCCATATGTCCTCTTGTAAACTCTATCCGCGAATATACTGTATATTCTATAGACTAGCACAAATTATAAGTAAAAAAAACATGTAACAAATAAGTTGAGGTTTGTGATAAGACCATCATATGTGTTAAAAATATACAGAGCGTTTCCTTTTTAGCGTTTGATTTTAGACTCTCTGTATCGCTATTTCCTGTGATACAGAATTAAATCCCATTCTCTTTTCATTATCAGTTGGGCTTCCTAAAAAATCTAGTATTATGTACTTAATAATTAAATCAAAGAAAGAAATATATGTATAAAACTGCAACCAATGACTTCGTGTAGGTACAGAAGCCCAGCTTGGTAGCCGCAGAAACTGGAATGCAGATACATTACCCGGCGATATTTGGTTATGTTAAATGCATAAAACAAAATTCTAAGAATTTTTTTTACCCGGAAATCAATTTACTATTCATCATTTTCACCTACTAGCATTCTGTAGACTCCGTACAGACCGCACCCCGAACTGACATTGCTGAACTGTATTGCATTACTGACCTTCGATATAGCCTTATCGCTTTAATGTTATATTATAAATCAAGTTAGATATAACATTAGCTTTTTTGTCGCTTGTTTTGTTGTGTAAACATGTCAAATATAATTCGAAAAATGATATGTTAGCTTTGTTTGGTATTACGAATTACTTTTTATTGTAAAGATACAGTGATTGATTTGATAAGATCTAATCGGTAATTAATAAAATTGATGTTATTGACGTTTCTTAAGGCTAAAAATTGGGAAATTTAAATTTTGTGTGTAGGTACAAAGTTGTAAGTATGTAGTACGTAACCGGATTTTAGGAAAATACATAATTTGTTCACTTTTCTGTAAAAGAAACGGCCAGGTAGTAACTTTTATGTAACTTTTTCAATTTTCAGAAGGATTTGTAGACGATATATGAAATTCTCGTTTAAAAAATTGTTTGTGCCACCGCCTCCAGCTGTTTAGGTTTAGCAGTTATTTTGAAAAAAAAAAATCACTTAAACTTTAAATTAAATAAAACGAAAGAGTTTATAATTCGCAAAATTCGAACAATTTTTTTTAATACCTTTATTAAATCGTGGTAGATATTACTTTAAGTATGTATATTGGCTAAATATATTCGCTGAATCAGTTGTCAACTTTTATCTTCCGAGATAAAGCTTCAAGATATATTAATTTCTTATGTCCAAACCTATTACTTAACGAATCCTAGTTTTAGGTATCACTTTTTGTTTACAACGTTTTACACTTTAATTAGTGAGATAGGCGTTTTGGTAAGAGCATAAGCTAAATTCAAGTTAAATGTGTTGCAATTAGATAGTATTGAAAAGTTTTTGTGTAGAAAAAACCTTGCATTTGTTTCGATGTCGTTATGGTGATAATTGTTGATACAGCTTACAAAATTTAATTGCGGATGTACAAAAACGAAAATATTCTAAAGTTGTACTGTATTTTCTACCTGTGGTAAAATTATTTCAAGTGAGTAGTTCTTGCAAGTTTTTCCTGCCTCTGTATAATTTTAACATGAATGATAAAAACGACAACATATGTATTATTTATGTAGAAATATCTTTACATTTTCATAGAAAATTAAAAGTAAATTCTGTTCAGTTTTTCAATAAACAATTTATAATTTTATATTAAGGTTATTGTTCTTATTCTAAGTACTGTATTTACACTTTGATAGCTTTTACAGTCTAACAGCGATTGTCCTATTCACTAACGATGACGTTCTTATAATGTAGCATATATTCTTGAATATGTATATTGAACAGATCATAACATATTTATATCATGTTGTTATTAGTCATGCTATTACACAATGTTGTTCTTAAAACCAGAGATATATTGTACGTTTCGTATCGGATACGAGGTCAGTCATAAATCAAATCAAATTTGCTTACTTGCACTAGAAGCAATAAATAATCCTTGCATACGAAATGGTCGAAGAATTAGTTCAGACGGACTGTTTAGTTTCTTTTGGAACAAAGATCAGTCTTCCTTAATAACTTTCAAACGAACAAATATTAAATTTTCCTTTGGGAAGTTATTAATCATGAAATTCGGCTACTTTGCCCTAATTTAGCAGCTCTTGTATCTCTTAAAATAACAAAGATTACAATGGTGCAATTCGAAAAATGGGCACCTGTATAGAGATAGATTATCAGAAGGACTCTCCGCATAGCTGAAGTTGTATAAAATCTTATGAAATATGGTGTAGATGACGATACATTAGTACTATATCTATATGTGAAATTTACTAAATGTTTCACAATAATAGTTGTTTACATTTTTTCCGTAGGACAAGTCTGTCGCGTGCACACGTGGTTTACACCAGCTGTGTAGCGTTCGGTTAAGCGCTGTTGTCACGTTGTGATGAAACTCCCCAATATTAATACTTGCTATATTTTGAAAACTGTTAATCTTACTCCCTATATGATATACAACTTTTTTGTTCATTTGTGATTTATCTATCTCATGCTGAAGTAATGGCAGTCAAACTTCTTACATCCTGTAGATAATATAAATAAGAACTTGGTGTCATTAGAGACGTCGTGAAACTTTTAAATAAAGAAATACACAAGGTAATTTTTTTCGTAACAAAATACCAACGACCGATCGGTTTCACAACGTACCTGCAAATCCTCAAGTCAACGCTTGGGTCTAGTAAATCATCCGCATCGAATTGCTCAGATCTAGAAACGAAAGTGGGTTTGACGTGCTCCGTGAGGCGACTGTTTTGCGCAAACAATTGTCTTTTCGCAACGGAACGGAATATCCTTATATCAAGCGGTTTCGCGGTCGGCACAGACAAAGCGCGGGTGGTAATGTGAACAACGGGCGTCGTTACTTACGTCGGTAGGTGGACTTAATATCATTTGCTACGTGCCGGCCCGAGGTGTAGCAGACAGGTCGGGGTACGACCTGTAAGACAAATTATGGACTTGATATTTGCTATTTTCCCGCAAAAAAATTGTTTATGGACTGTGAGAGGTGATAATAACAGTTTGCTGGTAATTTGAACGGCAACTTAAGCGACTTTCACCGTTGAATGCATGCACTTGTATTAGTTTTTTCTGTGCCCACACGCACGATATTCTAAATATAGTACGATTTTACTTATCGAGTATCATTTTCTTTAAAATGTGGTTTTCTCTTTGAAATACTATGTTTTGTTTTTTTTTACACTAATGGGTGATATCAGCTAAAACATATGAACATTATAGACAATTTTTTCCAAAATACAATAAATTTTCATCATTATTTAATGCAGAATTAATTGGAATATTACACTGTAAAAAATCGGTCGCAGTGTATCCATTGAATGAAATTATTGAGTACATTTTCACTCAATATTGTGCATTTTGATCATTTTACTCATTTGTGATTGTATTTAAACTAAAACTGAGTACTCGTATCTTTTGATATATTTTTTAAATGTATGCACTTTTTATGTAGGAAACACAGGGTGTTTCAGGATCAAGTCGATAAACCTCGAGGACGTATGCCTCAAGTACGAATAAGTAGAAATATATGTATATAAACAAACGCTAGTTATACACACGATGTTAAGGATTCCAAAAAATAACATTTTTTAATATCTTGAAAGTGAATATTTTTAAGTAAAACTTGGTATGACATGATTAGACAGTATATCGCACCGTGTCTCAATAATAACCTGATAAACTTAGATAGACGTTCATTATTCTCAAATATGCATTTTTATGGTTGTGGTAGACCTGTAACGAGGACGCGCGTTCGCAATATTTAACCCCCGTGGATTATTTTAAATTAAAATATTGCAACACAAATAACAGACTGGGCGTTTATGTTGAGCAAATTATGGATTTAATATTTATCTATTTCACAGAAAATTAGTTTACAGGTGGCGCGGTTTGAGCAGTGTGATGTAGGAACAATCTTTAGTAATTTACTTTCACTGGTACCAGAACAAGTACCGAGTAAGACTTACTGTAACAGTATTTTTTACTTAAGACTTTATCAGTTACATAAGAGGGCAAGACATAATTATTTCGACATTTCTGAAGGTTCGCAAGTTATATCACTAGGAACAAGTAAAGTAAATTAAAGATTAAGGTAAATAAAGAGCATTGCACTTCTTGCAATTTTTATGTTTTCAAGATATAAGGTCTTAATCTTAAAACAATTATTTTAGTATAGTTTTTCTGATCTCAATTGAAGAACCAAGAGGTTGGCATAATGGATCAGGTTTGTTCGCTGACGCAGTAATTCGGCTTTGAAATATTTGAAAAACTTGTTCCCATATTTATTTAGCCTTACCCATATACATGTCTGGTCGCCCAGTTGAAGAATGGGCTCGCGGTCAAACGCGGCACAAACATAGCCGCACCTGGCCATAAATTCAGTTGTCAACAAATGGCCTAGCAGTGCAGTGCAGCAATGCGGAATTTGGTGTGTTTCAGGTAATTTTAATTTATTATAGACACCTTCTATTAATTATTCTTACTACAATTGCGAAAGGGAGAAATAAGAGGGATATTTTGTTTACTAATATTATAATATGACATTTTGGAGACGTTTTGAAACTCATTAAATTTTATTGCTAGGCGTTTTTATACACGTTCAACTGACTTCGGAAAGACTATAACGAAAACAAGGAGGTTTTCGAAGTCCTGTATACCTCCTAACTAAAATACATTTCAAAACTATATTGGCTTCAAAAATACATAGTCGTTTATTCGGTCAAGAATATGACGGAATCGTCTTGAAGTGGCATTAGTGTTACAAATCCAAAGCCGGTTCCGGCGTTCCCAAGAATATTAATTTATTTCTTAAATCTAAACAGATGGTAATAGTCTGTTATAACGGATGCGAACGATAGTAATCTTTTAATCTCGCTTAAAAAATGTAAATGCATTAATTTTGCAAAACGGGTAATTTTTTGCTCGTGCTAATCGGCAAACATAACAAGTTGTGTAATAGTTCGGTTCGTGTACCTTTGGCGAATGAGCGACTAATGTTTTCTTCCTTTTCAAGGCTAAAAGGAGGCAAAAAACACGACACTCCATTTAATTTAAACAGCAATTTCAAAGGTGCGATTGCAATCATTAATCATCTATCCTGCTATTATCCCAGTTCCTGCGAATAATTGTTCCATTTTCTTTCCCGTCTGTAACCGCTAAGAGGTTATGCACCTTTCGAAGACATCTGTATTGACGAAACTTGAAAGGATAAGGCGTGAATGCCGGGGAAAAGTCTCTTACAAACCACCGAGCTATTCGGATTTATTCACCGGACCCTAAAGAGTTTTTGTGTACGGTTGAAAGACTGCGCATAATTATTAAGACTTTATGGAACAGTATCATTTGAATTTTAGATTTAGTGACTAATATGTGCACAAACGCAGAAGCATATTTGAAATATATTCGTGAAGTCTATGTACCTAAACGACGTACGACTTTAATAGTTATCTCAACAGGACGTGATCTCTGAATTAACTTCAAAATGAATGAGTTCTATTAAGGTTCCACTACGGTTTCCATAAATGTATGTACATCGCGAGATTGCAAGAGTTTTTTTTAAATATAAATTATTTCTCTTCTAGGAATCCCAGTGAAGCAAATATGACCTAAACATCAACAACTGGACTAAACATAATGAAAGCTCGACTAATATTGATTAAAAATTGTGTATCAGTTGGGATCTAAAAAACGCAAACTTCTCCCAAAATAATGTATTGCTGGTTCAGCGAGACAGTTTCATTTCTTTCTAAATAGGCAATTAGATATTTAAAATTATTAAAATGGAGCAGTCAGGGCAAAAATCGATTTAAAGTGTCAAAAGTGTGCAAACAAGTACCTACCAGAAGTATTTCAAAAACTGTTTAATTAATGGTACTTTTAGAAACAACTTCTCTACTGTAACCCAGCTCCATCTATATGTATTACACCCGCAATATTTATTAAAGAGCGAAGATCATTCAGCGGAAATTATTTAGCTGGAGAAAGATCTTCGCATGTTGCGGTTGTATCGTAAAATTACTATTAGTCTTAAGATATAACAATATATTATAAAAAAGAATCTGTGTATAACTAGTTGGAGAAAATTGTAAACGGGCTGTTCTCAGAGTAGTTGTGCCCACAATCCATTAGTTAAAAATGAAATACATATATTACTTTGTTGAAATGGCTGAATTTTATAAGTGTTGTTCCATTGAAATAAGCTTGTTGCTAATTTAAATTAATGCTAATTCATAGAACAACTGATTCGTACCAAGATATTCATGACATTAAGAACTAACCGTACAATTTTCTAAAAATGTATTTGCCCAGTTTTTGCACCAAATTCTTCATTCGGAAAGTTAAGAGTACCTATCAAAATAAAAAAAAAACAAACAAATCATGTTCGTATCTAGTATTTATAGCAAGCTTTTCCCAAAGTATACGTAACCGGTAGAGTCTTTCCCATCTCAATTGAACACCAAAGAGCTAGGCAGTATGTACCAGGTTCGGTGGCCACGCAGCATCTTAACATTGAAATATTTGAAAAACTTGTTCCCATATTTATTTAGCCACATCCATATACAGGTCAGGTTGAACTAAACATGGAGGTGGTAGAAATGTATACGCCCAGTTGAAGAATGCGCACGCGGGCAAACGGCGCGCAAACACAGCCGCACTGGGCGACCGGCCATAAATTTCAGTTGTTAACAAATTGCCTAGCGGTGCAGTGCGACAATGCCGAGCAGTAATATATTTTAATGAAAATGTAAATGTTTTTCGATATGTCATAACCAAAATTGTTTGAGGACATAAATAATTAAAATATAGTGTTCCTTTAACAGAAAGTTATTTAGGGACGCCTATGAAACTCATTACATTTTATTGCTAGGCGTTTTTATACATGTTCAGCTGACTTCGGAAAGACTGTAACTGTAACAAAGGAAATATGCAGTCGTAGGAGCAGATATATCGAGTGCGATTAGCCTTGTTCTGTCAATTTAGCCGTTTCTTCCTGCGTGCAAGCGGTAAACCTTCGACTCCTAGGCAACTCGTCGCGCCTCTGGCTTTTGCCGTGCTAATATCGGCTTGATGACCCGGACCGGTTGTGCGGGTGTCTGGACCAGGTCGAGAAACCAACGGTGACCAACTGTGGTCAGCGGGCAGCTCTCTATATTAGACGCTGGCCTTCGGGCGAACGTATGTTTTACGGCTGTTACGTGTGTGCACCTATGACCGAGACTAAACAACAAATGGTCGCGATTAAAAGTATCGTTTACGACTTATTATGGGGAAATGGGCGCCGTAAAATGTTCCGCCTGAATAGATTTTCATATTTAACAGCTCGAGTGCCAGGTTCGCGAATACGACTCCTTATGGGAAATAAAAGTGTTACTTTAAAAGAATAATTAAGAAAGAATTGTTCAGTTGTCATCTGTTGCAAGAATATGAACCCACGAGCGTCAGTGATTAAATAAATCGATTGTTTTTCTTAAAATAAGTAACGGTGAGTCAATGAACAGGCAAATACAAGCCACAAAATTACCTATAAACATGCAATTAATGAACTTGAGTTGGTTTGTCTCTATCTTGGGATACAGGGCTTCAAAGATAATTTTTCAAAATCAAATTTTAGTCACATTTTGCATAAAAATGCAACGCGTTGAAATTTTGCACAAACTTTGAGGATACTATTGACAATAAAAAATTCTATTGACAAATACGGCCAAATGAAATTGATTTAAAATATTTTGTAACTTCACCGCTAGGGGCACCACTGCTATAGTATTGCAGAAAATTGTCGGTTTTTCGGAATTTCGCTTATATAACCCAAGTTGAAAATAAACTTTTTAGATACACTGTTAAACCCTTCACAAGTTTTGTTTAAACTTTTGTTTTGCTATTACAACGCCAGTATAAACGACGCCATCTTGAAATTTTTAAATTGTCATAACTTCTAAATGTCTTAATCGATTTCAATAGACGATGGCTCATTTTAAAGAGCTATTAATAAAATTTTTATTTATATGCGAATCATTAGAGACTATTCATTAAGGGAACAAATACACAAACCAGAAATTGTGCTAAAACATCCTCCTTTATTTAGTTCTCTAAATAACATAGACATAGTCCAAGCCAAACATACATTGTAAAACTATTTTTATAGAATATGTCCTATATTACAACGCTAAATTTGCTTTCATATAAAAAATACTGTTGTTAAAATCATTGAGAACGCATCGTTTTTGAGAAAAAAATTGATTCCCAAGAGTCCCAAGTCAGCCAGCTCTATTCTTTAACATAAAATGGTATATTCCTTGAACTAAATTAAATATGAGGGTTGCTTTCGATGTGCAGCAAAATAAAACTCTCTCTCAACGATAAATAAAAGTATTTTTATTGAAAACTAAGTGTAGAGAAAAAGATATGTTGTCGGGGCGAGCGTTCGCTGGAGAGTCTTCTTTGTGGAGTCGCTCGCAGGTATACCCCCCATACCCTCCTTACCCCTCCCCTCCCGCGCTAGCCTAAGGGCCACCTTAGCAAAGCGCATCCCAGGCTGCATAGCCGCCCTACCCTACCCAACCATACCACACATAAACATGACACTACCCCCGGGGTTTACACAGACGAGCCGGCGAAGCAAGAAGAGCGCCAGAAGAAAGGGCCCTAGCCGGCGGGGCCCAGCCAGGACAAAAGGAGGTCCCACAAAGCGCCTACACCGGCCGCATTTGCGGTCGGGGTAGACGACGGATGGGGCCCACCTACGAAGGCTGTCCAGGCCTACACGAGATGAGGCAGGATAAAGAGGGATAATCCCCCTCGATCCCAAATCATTGAGGCCAATTTCTAGCCATAGAATAATGGCGCGCGCTCGCAGGTATAAGTATCTGGTCCTTAGCGCCAATCTGCCGTAGTCCTCTTCCGGGAACCATATCCTGCGTTGCACATTGTTTCTTGGCGCTCTTGAGGTCATACTTAAAACGGGTCACTTGCAGACATGTGTACTCACAAATATAAGTAATTTTGCCTCCTTAAAAAGTTATCGATTATTTGTAACATTTTCCAAATCTATTTTAATAGTTCCTAACTTTTTCATCTTAATTGTACTTATGTAACATAATTTAAATCGGTTTATTTTTATCCAAGAAAACTATCCTTGAAGCATGGCCTATTTGTTTCCGGGCACCTTATATATTAGGAGTAGAAGCTCGTCGACTTTGAGACAGTCAATTGCGATTTTCTCAAAAACAAAGGCTTCTAGGAAATGGTCAAAAACTTATAAAATTGACTTATTTAACACCCACAAAACTTATCTGTACCAATATCTTTTGCATTCCGACATTTACACATAATATAGACGTGACCAAAATTTGATTTTAAAAAGCCATTTTTGATGTACTAACTTGGGTAAGAAAAAAAAATCTTTTATGTTCTATCAGCGAATGGATTTATGGTACATTTCTCAAAACACTCTGTATATAAACATATTTTAAAATATTATTGCAACTATACTATGAAATACTTTGCTTGAACCTGTATTTTGGATCGTCATTTAACCCTAAAATATAAAAAATCCATAAATCGTTTATTTGTTTAATTTGTTGCTTAATAAAATAGACGCACTGTATATAAATAAGGCTAGCTCCCTCATAAAGTAAAATATTTATGATCGTAAATTACGTAATGTGAAAAATATATTTAGTACTATTTAACGGTACCCGACACCAGTCATTAATTCTAACAAATTTATACGTTAATTACAAATGTCCCAAAAACATATGTTGTATACGTATATAGTAGTTCTTGGGCTCTCGTATATACTATTTATAGAACAGCAAAGTCGACCGACATATTTAATTTTTTTTTCCACAGCAAGGCAGTTTTGATAAATGTAATTCTACTTAGTTATTGTTAAAGCTCGGGCTTTCGTGCTTTTCATAACAGATCCACGATCATTCATAACTGCCATGGTCGAAGACTTGCCTTACTAACAATCTTTTGAAATACAGGCTCTCAGGTCAAGGAGAGCAAGCAGGACGTCCAAAATCAATAACTACTGCAGGAGATAATCAGCCATGTAGATCTAATAACAGGAGATGACCGAGTGACTAACCAAGCTCTTGTGGAGAGGAAGGTTCTTTCAAGGTTTCGGTAGACCACTATCACGATTTGTTTAAATGTTTGAATTTTATAAAGTAATATTGCCATAATAGCTAGAATTTTTGAATAAGTTAATGTAAATTTACCTTTAATCGGAAAACGTTCTAGTATATTGGGAAATTCTTCATGACAATGTGCACTATATACGCCGTAGATTTAGTAAAATTACAGTATTTTCATTTAATTCTGGCGTTTCTCAAATACGTAAAAAATATTCAAGGATAAGAACTATTTTATTTGCGATATGTTGGGAAACAATATATTTAATTAAGAAATTTACATAAGAAATCGGAACTTTTAATTTTATCGCATTCTCGATTTCGTTAGTTCTACTGCAACATTCTTATATCTCACTAATAATGGATTTTTTTAATTATCACCTTATATATAAAACATTTAAACAATACCTAAGTATAAAAATTCTAGTTTTCTTAAATTCGTTGGCCTACATTCTCGGCATTGACCAACAGCATAATAAAGATTAAGGCCATTAACTTTTTCTCTTAATATCTACGTTGTTAGACCACCGTATATTCAAGAAACTATCACTATCTACTACTACTACTATTACTAGAAACTATCAAACATTCTATTTAAATTCGTCTAACAATATATTAACTACATTATTTTGTGTTTTGTATGAGAAAAAAAGGAAGATTTATGGAAATCAGTTTCATGAGAAACTATTGAAATCCGTAAAGAAAATGTAGCTACCAATAAAATTAACGTACTGAAAATAACTAGGTATATTTTTTCAAACTTGTGGTACATAAGGAAAGTACATGACAATTTGACATCTACGCAGATTTGATGATATGTGAGAGCCTATTTGGTTTTTGAAGACTAAATAAACGCTTTATGAGTAAATGCAAATACTTTATTTCTGCACTCCTACACATCTGTCAAAAAACATTTTTACACATTGATACCAACACATTTTAAATTTTATTTCATACTACCAACAAGATTTTACTGTGGGAAGCATGGCAAAACATTGATATTCGAAAGGTATTGTATGCACCTCGCGTGTACTTACAGATTGTATTTTAATTGGCCTTTAAATTTAGTTTATTTAGTTAGTAGTTATAGTAGTAGTTGTTCGACTAAGCAGCTGCTCCAACATTGTTTTCCTTGTCTTAAAGTTTTCATATCCGCCAGATCGAGAACTAAACGGAGATTAAAAACACTTCCTGCCTTCTCGTCCTACATACCTAGCTGTTATTTTAATTCCCCAAAGCGTATTTCCGCAATTTGAAATTTGAATTCGGAAATAGTAGATCAAACATTTTGACCGAAGGGAATATTCGAGACGAGAGTGAGATCTTCGGTACCGGATGCGATATTTCTGCTATTGTTTTTGTTGGACTCAAAAATCTAGGTAATTATTTCCTAAACATCCTCAACCTAATTAGTTTCTTGTTATTATAGTAAACGCACTTTCAAATTTGCTATAACAAGTAGCACAATACAGGGTGTATCAGCGACGTTGCGACAACTTTCAGATTGATTCCTCTCGCCAAAACAAACAAAAAAACTAGGGTAACGATTTTTCTTGAAACGATTTCTAACGGTTCACGATCCAAAAATTTGGCGTGAAACAATATGTCAAATTTTATTAAAAACTAACCAGTAGCAACGGAGAGTTTGAGGGATTTCAACTGTCAAAAAAGTTTACTTCGCAGCAGTACTAGTCAGTTTCAGATGTTTAGAATATCTGATATTGGACTACTTATAAAGTACAATTATGCGAGCAGCAATAACTGAAAGTAAAGTAAAATATTTTTTACCAAACCCGAACATCCGACCAGAAATAGACAAGTTCTAACTTCTCCAGAGTCACACACAAGTGGTTTAAGTAGTTCTGTAAGTTCCCATAATAAATTTTGCCCGAGAAAATATGTAGTCAAACGAGGAGAATTCTGTAAACGAAAACAAACATAACCAGTTCCACTGAGGCGGTAGACACTTATATCGTTAAAGCACGAAAAAGAAGCCTCGATTCAGATGATGAAACGGATAAATGAGCTGCGACATTTCTTACGTTAGGGCAAGGTTTCCTGGAACGTACATTGTCTATGTGTGTCTAGCATAGACTATACAACGAACATACATTACGTTTAGAAAATTGGATATTTATTTTTAAAGGTAATAGAAACTAAATGCTAAAAATTTATCGTAAATATCCTTAAAAATTTATCGTAATCAGAATTGGCGGAAGTACTATTAATTACGGTGAATGTATACAAAATGCTTCGACTGCAGAACGTACGCAACGTCACAGACCATTAGGCAACTTTTTTTACTTATACGGCTTCATATAACAAGATAAATACAGTGCGATCATGATGAAAGGAACAAATTCGTTTAAAATTAAGGTAATTATTTTGTGGAAAACCGCGCGGACACGTCGATTAGTATTTTTAGTTGGGGATTTTTTGACATAAAAAAATTGTCTGCAGGGCAAGAAGAACATATGCAGTCATCATTGATTTTTTTTAATCGTATTGGGGCCTATTCTTTGAGATTATGAAAAATCCTGACGTGATGGGGTTAAATGGACCCTGAATTTGGATTCAGCGATCCCGAAAACATTTGATGGACCCACTCCAGGGGTAATTTTCCCGATTTTTTTTTTGTGGAATTGTAATCAAAACTTAGATTTCACCCGAAAAATTATTTTTTCTGATAAAAATAATTACCTCAATTTTAAACGAGTTTGTTAATCTTTATAAAAATCCACGCAGTTTTAAAACTCGAAACTGTAAAGTAATGGACATAATTAATTCCAGCTCCGTAACTGTTCTAAACGTTATTGTTTCTATTCATAAATAAGATGTAGGTTTTTATTTAAATATGCGTTTTACGTCAACCAAACTTTAATTTATAGTGACTAGTTCCTTTTCAAGGTGGTATCACATGACTTAAATGAAATAACATGTAGATTACTCACTGACCGATATAAATGACGCCTTTTGAACTATTTAAAGTAACTGTTTCTCAGTGAAAAAGTTAAATAAAAAAAATGTCGTCCGTCACAGGAATAATTGAAAGTCAATTCCTTGAAGGGTAATAAAATTTGACAGACCTGAAATAACCCAGGTACTTACAAACTTTGAAGGGGCCAAATCTCAAAACACGTGCACCTTTTTGTCGACACTTTCCTTTCCGTAATACATTCCTACAGCATCATATTTAGGAAAGTAGTGTATTTCGGATCCAAGAAAAGAATTCAACCTCAACAAATACATTTTCTTCATCCCCGTTTATTGTAAACGTGTTACTTTTAGAATCGTGAAACTGCGTGAACAGTATAATAAAATGAATCGCTTTGTGTTTTAATAATATTACAACTGAATCATCACAGTTCATGGCCAACTCCAGCTCAAAAGTAAATATATTTTTCACAATATAATTCCCTCGAACGCCTACAGTTATCACTTTGATATTTATTCAAGGCTAGGGACTATTTGTGAACTATTAAAGTTATCGCAACAATTAAAATACTAACCGTTCGTCATAAGTTTTGTGTGCGACACAAACACTGAACTAAATCACCATTATAATTCGGAATGTTTGCTGTTAATATAACTTGGATAAGATCGCGGACCAAATTATTAAGTAGTCTAGCTCGAATGCATCGCTTGCTATTAAGAGAGATTATATCACTCATTAGCAAATCTAACTGTTACGAAGAACCACTTTCATTAAACACCCGGCAAATTAGCGACTTGTTACTTATTTTGTTTTATATACCATTAAACCTCATCCGTTTTCCGCGATTCGTAAAGGTTTCGTGAGAACAGTTAAAAATTAATTACCGTGATATTGCTGAATTCCCAATAGGTTACAATGCAACCAGAAAAGTGCACTGGGGGTTGTGGCATACACGTGTCGCAACAACTGCTAACTAAATACAGTGCGATACAAATAACTCGACCAATGTGAGATGATGTGATGGCGTAGATAATATACAATGACAACGGCACAATGACATAAAAATTGACTAAGGCTTCGTTTTCCCGACAGCAGAGCGATTTTGGATGCGCGAAATATGTGCTAATACTATAACATTTTTGAACCATCAACATAAAATAAAGTAAACAATGATTATAAGATTTATGTCATTGTATCATTTTGAAACATGTAAATTGTTTTACGCATCGTTGCCATCGGTTCCACAATCTGGATGGAATCCATTATAGATCGCATCATCAGTTGCTAGTTTAAGCAAAAAAAATATTTCCCAAAAGTGTCGGTTTAAAACCAGATCATTGTTTAAACAATGATTATAATGTAGAAATGACCAAAAATTGAGTTTTTTAGCAGTATTAAAAAGCGCTGTCCAACAGGAGTTTTTGCTTTTGTATATACTTCATTTGAGACCTGCTAAATTAAAATCCATTAATAATTTGTTTAAATAATTGCAAAAAACCAGTCTCCAAACTGCAGTAAAAGTTATATTTTGTTACCCTTAAGAAACCCCGAAAATTTGGTAAAAAATATTTGTTGCAAAAACGCGGTTGTTAGCGTTATAATAAAGGGCCTTATGAGAGTTCATTTGTTTCGTCTTGACTTATATTTTCAATATATGCAATTGCAAACTGTAATTTCATAGGCTAACCTCCTGAAAACGGCGTATAAACAAATAGTGTAATTTGTTTATAAGGTTTTTCTTTAGTAACTTTGCGAAGAATTAATATTTTTTAATGCCGCTTTGATATTCGTAATCCTGGTATTTTTTCACGAATTTAAAAAAAAAATTGTTCTAGTACTATTTTTAGCCGAGATAGCGTTTTTTTTTTTAAATTCATAACTTTATTTATAAACATTAAGACTTGAAATTTCGGGAATAAATCAGTCAACCCTTAAACTTCATAATAACGGTTAAGGATATGGAAAAAAATGCTTTTTATAGTAATTTTTAACCCATTAAAAAACATCCTGGAATACATTTTTACACATGAAATGTGGTGGGGAAAAAAGACAGAAACGTTCAAAAGTGAAAACCGATACTTCAAATCTTAATTGCCCGAAAATTTTGCGATATCTCCGGTAATTGTGGAACCATTTTAACGTTTATTTTTTAATCTGGAGTAGCGCATGAAAATAATAACAACTGCACGCTCCATTTTGCAATAATTAAATATTAATTTGCTATTGATTTTGTAAAAAAAAAATTTTTTCGCATTTTTTTGAGAAACAAATTGCATATTGACAATGGTACCAATAAACAAATTTCTTGAAAAACTATATTTTTATGTAAAAAAATTCAGGAAATGACATATTTTTTATGTATAAAGTTTATTTTAATGAGAATAGGCCATAGGCATACCCTTTTTACACCCACGATGTCGAAATTTAGTATCAATCTGTTAAAAATTCTCAAAAAAGATCCTTTACCTATAGTCTTCATTGTGTCTAATTTAGACTTTGTCGATTTTGTAGCCATATTTAGCTAATAAAAATGATCGACTGCTACGATATTTACGCTGTAATAAGATTTATTATCTTAAAAATTGATCTCCCTACCGACTGGTTCAGAACGGAAATGTTTGAAGGTCGTTGTCAGGTCAATCTCTTTTGATATACGGAACGCCATACTTACCCAACTTGTTTTACAGAAAAATCATTAATCTCTCTCAAACCAGATTTTTTAACCCGATATTATTCCTACGCTGCATGTACATAAAACTGAATTTTGTTCTTCAGAACGGAGTAGCCTAGTATCAACTAAATGTACGTTTCACTATGTGAATATTTTTCTCTGTTGAGGTGATGTTAAACTTATAGAATCGTAAAAGGTACTCCAGACGTTCTCGTTAAAAAGATTCCACCTTTCTCGTCTTCCAATAAACAAAGCATCCTTTAAAATTTACATCAACGTTATCGGTTTCATGTTTTAGACAGGCATACCCTAAAATGGGACTGGAGGTTCAAACAAGATTTCCATCAGAAGGCGAGAAATGTCGACACCTGGTTCACCAAATTAACAGCGTCAATTAGTTTTAATTTCAAAGCATATCAGGTCATTAATACTTGGCAACGTATGGTCGAATTTACATATCAGGGTATGAAAACAATATAGATACCAGTTCTTTTTTTTTTGGACGGATCCGAAATATATGAAGGTCGAGTTGTGCTGCATTCCAAGAGAGTCGCAAGTGCATTCACTTCGATCTTTTATAACTTGTGGAGACTAGTATTGGGAATATTTTAGATGTTTTTTCTTCTTAATTACTTTCCTTATCTATAACAAGCATTCTCTGGAGATACGTACATTTTTTCGTCTCTACAAACAGTGGACATCGAAATTTTTTACTTTTTGAACATGGATGAATTAAATTGGTGCTTTAATTTTGTCCTGGAGTATATATGCGTTCAGTATTATAATATTAAACGCGAATTTCAACAGCTAGTTCGCTCATAAAAGCCCACTAAATTAGGACAAGGAGAACACAACATTCATCTTCGTACACACTAGTAGGTGATTTGCAAAATAAATTAAACAATGGACTGTTTCCATAAGAAATCCCCGCTATAGACCGCCGGAGAGTGTTATGAAAGGCGGTTATTTATGTTTATAATAATTTAATTTTAACGGTGAAACTTAATTTAATCTGGCTTTAAATATCACCTGTTGCCAAACAACACGAGAACACGATCTCGATGAAAAAAGTTTACTTACGAACCAATTCTATTTTCAAACAAAACTCTAAAATACACTGTAAAGGTTGATGACTGCATTTGTAAATATTAAAAAACGTATTGGGACATTTTGTTTTCTGTCGATATAAAAAAGGTTAACTATGTGAAATCAGCGTGAAAGGTTTAAAAAAAATTTAATTAGAACGAAATGTATTATTTTTATTACATTCGTGGGAGGTGTGCAATAGAAAGTGTGAAAAGAATACAAAACTTTTTTTATGCAAAAACCACAGGTTCAGTAATTAAAAATTAAAAAGTGGTTAAAAATAATCAATATTTTCGCTTCGTTTTAGGCCCAAGTGCGTAAAATAGAGTTTGTAATTGAGAATATATAGGGAATATATTTTTAATAATGTTTTTTATTTGGTCCAGTGATATGCAATTAAGTGGATTTTATTTTTTTCTCCAAAAATTAAGATACGAAAGACATTAAAGAGATAAAAAGTTGTATTTTTAGTTACTTAATCCAAAAAGTTATAAAAATTACAAAAAAGTCAGTGCCGTACTTTTTTTTTGTCAAAAATATTCGTTAAGGTACCGTTCAGGACGCCACTGGACTTAACAAATTTAATCAAGTTAGGGTTAAATTAGCCCCTTAACACTACAAGTAACACTGCCAAATTACAACAAAAATGGGTAAAGGATATTTAAGATATTTATGAAATACCATTTTTTTTTACAAAAGTTTAACACCTTGTATCTTGAAAACGATGCATTTGTTGAATTTATTGTACATACTTAATTAACACCCTGTATGTACAAGGCCTTCTAGTTTGGGTGAGTCAAACTCTAACCGCAGAGGAAAAAATGGAAAGCTTTTGAGATTCAACCATA
The DNA here is from genome assembly GCF_000390285.2 of Anoplophora glabripennis. NCBI lineage: Eukaryota > Metazoa > Arthropoda > Insecta > Coleoptera > Cerambycidae > Anoplophora > Anoplophora glabripennis. The sequence continues at coordinate 179,077 of NW_019416423.1, read as the reverse complement.
GATCTATCTGTTGCAATTTTTCGTGTACAAGACGGTATCGGTTGGTTTTAAAATTTATCCAAAAACCGCAGATCTAAATAGCGTTTCTTAGACATTTCAATTGAAGGAAATTGAATTATTATTTTTAGACAATTCGGAATATACCCGTTGTAAAAATACTTCTATTTGTTTATCATATCATATACAAACTTACTGTTTCAGTGTTACTCACTGTAGCTTAATATGAGTTTTTTTTATAAGATATAAGCGAAGAAAAATGTTTTACAACACGACTATTTTAAGTTATTGCCTCACCCTAATCCCACTTAATGTCGGTTCAAAAATCGTGATCCAGTCACACCAAATAACTGACCTCGATAGTGTCAAACTTTTACCCTTCGATAAATCACTGGCCGTTTAGAATTGTCAATAAAAAGAACGCTGTAAAAGCCAACAACCACGATAATGGCCCGCTGAGCCTCCGATTCCGACAATTTAAAGTGTACGATTTCATTGTCTCGAATTATGTGGGTCTACGAAAGTTACGGGAATATCTTCGGACAAGGAAATCGCATTACCCGGTCGGCAGATGTGAAACAAGAGACGGTCCACGCGGCTTATCTAAATAATGCAATATTCGGAAGAGATTAGAGAGCGCCCTAAATTTCGGCACGATAGATGGACACCGAAGATTTAGTCGTGTTCCTTCCTTTCTTTGAACGATCACCCTGCCCATAAATGTAGTCATTTCCTCATCGTGGTTTTATTGGATTAAAATTGACAGACGATGATACGGAACGCTTTAATGTTGCTGAAAAATCTAGTGTACCTTCAGATCCATGTCTATATTCTATTTCATCCATGGATAAACAGAAAGTGCTTTTTTCTATGGGATTTTTGCTTTTTCCTAAGCTTTTTTCTATGGGATTTTTGTATCACTCAGAAATACGTTTTTTCCTCATTTTCACTTTGTAAAAACATTTCCAATAGCTTTTCAAAATATCACAAAACAATCACAAACAAATTTAATGAAATTTGGACAGGTCAGCTAATCCTACAATATAATTATGTTGTCTATTACAAAATACGTTAGTACAGAATGCTAACCAGATTATCATTATATTATTCGGGGGACTCCAGTCACTTTTTAACTTTCTTTGCTGACTTTATGGTTTCAAGGGTAATGACATCTCGAAAGGTACTTTTCTGACATTATTCAGTGGAACTTCCTTCATCACATTTTGTTTATTGTGCTGTCTGCGTGAAACATAAAAAAGTTGTAAAAATGTCATAGATGCTTTGTTTTTTATTTGAGGCAATGATGGATAATAATAACATTGCAAGAAATGTCGTTTATCACTGAAAACGAAACGTGACTAGCGAAAATATTTCTGGTTCTAACAAAAGAATGTAGTAAATCTCGTCGAAAAAATTCCCGGTAATAAAACATTAGAACAACACGGTAGCAAGCAAACTACGTCTGTTTAAAACTATAAAATGGATAACTCGGGGTATGGGTGTAACTAGTCGGAGCTCCGGTTCAGTGTCCTGCTTGAAATCATCGTACGATGAAAGTTTTAAGTATCAGAAGCTTTTTGGAAAATATTCTATTGCCTATCCAAGAGTTGTACAAGTACATTGATTCATTGAATTTGTTTCCTAAATTTAAATATTAGTACACTACTTAATGCACAAACTCGAATAGTCAACGAAGCATGTGGTGTGGAACTGCATCGACCATTACTGTGCAAGCATAGTGTGAATGTGTGTTACGGATGAAATGTGTAGAATACACCAAAAATTGGTCTGTACCTGTGATTTGATGTATTGGATCCGAATCTAAAGTCCGTTTAACTCAAACACCTCCAATAGTGAGCACAAAAAAAATAAAAAAAAAAATTGTTCTGTACTTGATCAAGTGGATTTCTTATGTATTTGTGATGTGCTTCTTCTTATGTTCATGGGATAGCAGGGATAGGAAGAATCACTACGTTCAGAAAGAGATCAACGAGAACGGAGTTCTCAAAAATTCTAGTACCACCACTTCATATCAAGTTTGGTTTCATGGAGCAGTTTGAATGCTCTGGACAAAGACGGTGACTGTTTTCAATATTTAGCAGAGAAGTTTCCAGCAATAAGTGATGCGAAATTGAAAGAAGATGGTCCTTAAATTCGTACTCTTTTTCGAAACGAAAATTTCATTACAAGGAATGACACTAAAAAAGCAGTATGGCAAAGTTTCAAATATATCTCGGAACGTTTTAGGAAATGAGAAGAGTGGGGATAACGAAAATCTGGTTGAAGAGATGTTGAAAAATTGCAAACAGTTAGGTTGCCTGATGAATCTTAAATTGTACTTCCTATACACTATACTTTTCACCTTGACTACTTTCCTCAAAACCTTGGAGACTACAATGAAGAACAAGGAGGAAGATTCCATCAAGGTATAAGTGAAATGAAGAATCGATACCAAGGAAGATATGATATCAAAATGATGTCAGATTTCTGTTGGACACTAAAGAGAGGAACAAATCAGATTTTCACCTACAAGGTAGTATTTTTTATTTTTATCCAGCTTCATCCCAGTTCAAAATATCAAAGAATTTCGAAAATGAAAATATTTTTCAAAATTTTTTTGGACTTTGGGAAATCGATAGACCAATTAACTTTTTCTTATATTAATCTGCATACTTTGAAGTAGCTATAAAAAAAAATCAGCCATATTGCTAGTTTTCGTTGTTTTTGGTGATTTTTCGCTAATATTTTACCAATTTTAAAAAAGTCTGGAGAGACGCAGCTTAAAGGATATCAGATTTGGATTTAGTACATCAAAATACATAAAAAAACCCACTTAATCAAATTCAGAACAAATTTTTTTTGTGCTTACCAACGTGATTTTCGGTGATTTTTCACTACTTTTGCCAATTACTCAAAATTTTGTCAGATTAATAATTTTGAAGGCAACATTTGACACGACTGCTTGTTAGTACGTAACTACTATCGCTCAAATTTAAAATGTATAAAATATTTACTTTACAGTTCATATTCCTCTACTAAAATTAATTTTCTGTACTTAGTCCCAAAGATTTTAGGCTAACGACTAACAACAAGAGACACTTGAATGATTTACTGCGGTTCTAGGACACCATTCCCTTTGTATTTTAGGGTCACTTCCTAGTACCTAGGGCAGGTACGCAACAGAAATTTCACTACTTTTTACGTCTTTTTAGTTTATCTTCTCAAATGTCAATTCCGAACTGACCGGAGAAAGCCATAAATTATTAAAAGTTTAGGTATATTTTACAGCTGGTATTATTCCGAAAATTAACTATTTTAACTTACAATTCCAAAGGTGTTAAAGCCATAATCAAAAGAGATATTAGCGTACTCAGGCTTTAACCTACAGAAATTTTTAGGAATCGCCTCGTGTAATAAAGGGTTCTTGCTGGGAACATATTGCATGTGGACGGTGAAGGCACCTTGTATCTTTAACGAAGCGGGAAAGGGACTTTAAACCGTTCACACCTGTTTCTGAAACTTGCTATCAGGTAATTTATGACAGGGTAAAATTACCAACTTGTGAACTGGACCTGAGAACCTTTAGAACTGAGTAAATAAATATTGATCTTTTCACTGTAAAACTACTAAGAAAATAAATTTAATTGCCACAGAAAACGATCCTATTAATAATGTATGACTAGCATTTGCAAATTGTTCCGTAATTTTCGTCTTGAAAGCGTTTGCGAAGCAATGACCCCTATCTAATTCCTCCACGAACACGCTTTTTTATTTATAAAAATCGATTCTTTGAAACGGAAACTAAAATGCCTTACCCACACGTATTCTGTTAAACGGAATGGTACCAAATGTTACGCGTATTATCCAAGACTTTTTATTTACACCTCCACGGTGTGTTAAAATATACCGTTTCAATTTTTTTTAGGCGAGGAATGAAGTAACGCCTATTTAAGTGTTTACTCTGAGAACAAGAATTTTTTCTCTTACCTCACCTAGAGACACCTCCTCTATCACGGTAATCCTCGGTCATCTTCCAAAACTAAATACAAGCATTCACCACAAGTAAGTAACGCAAAAACCACAACTGAATATTCAAATTGCACACCTCGATCGAAAACACGCTCTCCTTAGTTGCCACTCGGTATCACCACGAATACGATTTTTTCTCTCACAAAATTAATACGAATCGGGACGCAAGGGACAATCCAACATTCGATTTTCACAATTTTTATATCACAGTAACGTTACGTTTGACTGAGTCACCTCGACACTGCGGTACTATTCTTACTTACGAATGACCTTGAAACGGTCGGTCAGCGACAGGCACCGGTACCACCGAGGGTTAGATGATGACTGAAGAACCAGTACTCTTAAGAAACCTGAAATACCTCGCCGTGCAGGTCAGGACTCGACGACCAGCCACTCAAGATTTTCAGGTCATGAACAATGGCTTCGTAGTCTGTACTTAGGTAGGTAGTACCAACGGGTATGGAAGCTATGCGTTGCTTTCCCAGCACGGTACTTCGCATCAGAAAATGTTCTATAGGAAGCACTATATCTTTTGATTTAAAGAAAATTCAGTTGGAACTATGCCTCCACAATCTGATCAGTCTACATGTAAAAGAGACTTTACCATAATTTGACACCATTCAAACCAATGTACAATGAAAATCTGTTTAAATACATAAAAATTAGTTCGAAACATATTTGCAATAATTTTATAGATGACCTTGATCAAATTAATTACCGATAGAGATATTCATTTCTTCAAAATCATCTTGACATTACTGTTAAATTTACAAATAAATCTAAAGTCTTTTTTACAAGGTAGTATCAAATACCTATAGCTTTGACAAAAGTTGTTACTGACAAAAGTATAAGTTTTTTAAAAGCATATTTAAAATTGTTGATAAATTCAGTAAAAATAAATATGTAAGGACGTCTTTTTACATAGCTGGTCGTTTTTAATTTCATAGATGTAATAGCACTTGCAAATACCGCTATATATAAAAAAAAATGTAATTTCTTTTTATGGAAATTTAATACCATCTTCGAAATGTTTCAAATTTGGATCTGATCGAATGATCGTTATTACTGACAAAGATGTTCATTTGTTGGAAACCATCTTTGAAGTAAATTTGGCTACGTAAAAAAGACTATTTTATTGAAAATTTACAGTGACTTCAAATAGTTTCAACGATTGCTTTGAATACACGATTGTTAGAAACTGTAATTGGCAAAAGTACTTATATTAAATATAACCTATCTTACAAGTTACAGATAAATTCAGTACCATAAATAAGTCTTTTTACATAGCTGGGTTGTTTTTAATTTCAGAGAAATTATTTTCATCTATTCATTTGTTCAAAATCATCTTTGAAGTTACTGATAAGGTCAGTAAAATAAATAAGGAAATCTTTTCTATAGTTATACTATACGTTATTTTTTATTCCAGAATTATGACTCTATTTGGAAGTTTGGTTATGTAAAATAGACTTCGAAATACGTTTTACTTGGAATATTTTCAGAAATAGCATTGATCAAAATCAAATGAAGTTAGACACTGTTATTGACAAATATAAATAAATTCTATGTAGATAGAATTCAAAGTAATATTTGAAGTTGTTAATAAATTGGGTGAAAATATGACATCCTTTTTACATAGCTATAGTAGGATCGTATTCGACCCAAAGTAGAGCAAAAAGTTGTCGGTCTTTTATCAAAGGAAATCGTGTCATCATTTTTAGGAGGCGTAAGATGAACCATTTCAAATTTAAAATGAAATTGAATGTAAAATCTGAAATACCGCTGCATACGCACTGTGTTCTGGTAGTAGCTGTAGTCGCCCAGGTGCATCGAGTGTACGAAGTGGTCGGTTATACGTCAAATACTAACCTGGCGAGCTTGGTTGTAATCGGAGAGCGCCTCCAAAAAACAAGTAAACAACAGTGGCGCGTACAGAGGTAAAATGTAGTACATACGTGGAATTTAAAAAACAAATTGGATTTAAAATAAATTACATTTAAAATAAATAGTTTATGAGAATAAAGGAATTTTTGTAGGAACAGATATTTGTGAGTGAAAGTACTCAATTTTAGTTTTAATATAATCACAAATGAATAAAATGATCAAAATGCCCAATATTGAGTGAAAATGTACTCAATGAATTCACTCACACCGATACCGACGTACCATAGTATAGTATCTTGAGTTTAGTTTTGCTTTTATTAATAGTAATTCCATATTTTCATTTGCTGATATTGCACTGTTTGAATTGCTTATAATATCTTTCATTACATACCACGATAACGACATCATCAAGATATTCCTCTATTTCCGTTCATGAAAACAATGAAGCGTCTTGTCTAATTGTCTTAGATTATCTTTTGGGTTATTAGATTGGCTGTAGATCCAATAAGTCTTGCATTACTACAAACGTTGTAAAATGAATTTGTTTTTAATTGAATTTTTGGAGGATTGAAACAGATCCTTTGGTGTACTTTCATAAATCAGTCTAGCAATTTGCCACGCAAGATTTACATTCTTTGTATATTTAAACACTCAGTCGCATGCCTAAACACGTACAGAAAAAGAGCATAATGACCAATACATTATGCTGTTTACAGTATTATCTGAAAAAAGCAAAACTATACAATCATAACTTCAGACTAAAACATTGTTTTTGGTTGTCACCCATATTAGTTTGGCCTAGGAAACCGATGTTGCCAATAACGAATTAAGTGTCTGTATTGGTTTGGCCTAGGTAATATACTAATTTGTGTTGAGTTTATTATTGACATTAAATTTGACATTTAAGATTGCCTCTAAAAAAAACTGTTCCAATTAATTACATACAGTCCTAACTTCATTTTTGAATATGAAAGCAGGTGCCTCCAAAAAGGAGACATGTTGAGTGGGTTTTGCCAGTTTTGTATTTTAAATTATACAAGATTTCTCTTTCGTAACATGCATTCACGATAATAACAAATATTTAAGGCAAGTGTTGATCTAGATTAATTAACAGCCACTTTGAGAAGAACTTACCAAATATATTAACTCTTTCTATGCTAAATTTTTGTCCTAGAACGGCTTTTTATTAATTTGTCGAGAATTTCGTTGATGTATGACGATGGAAACATTTTTTTTTATACCAACACTAAGATGTAGTTGGTTGGAGCAGCTTTACATTATTATTGCAAGGTACAACACTACCCCTTCATTTAGACGAGTAAATCGAAAACATGACTTCCTCTGGTTAAACTTATCCACCATAAATTGATTGAAAATGTCTAACGAGAGTAATAATAAATCTCCACTCTCATTAGTTCTCAAACTTAACTTGAAGGAACTTCCTCATGCCTTTTATTCCATTTTCGCAATTTCTATACAACTACTACTTAGTGGAGGATGTGAGGTTTATTACAACATTAGTTAACCTTCCAGGAACAAATGGTACCCTCATGAAGCAGATTGTTTTACTTCCCATTACATGAAGTACATTATAGGCAACCCTTGATTATAATTTTCATTACGCATTACAGGTCGTTACGACCAACGTCTAGTTAAAGGTTTTTTTTATTGGTTGTCTATTTTTATCTGTCGTGTTCTTGAAAGACTATGGTTAATACGTTGGGTTTAAATGTATCTGATCGCGGATTTCTCAAGAACACATATGACGATATAAATACGATTAAAATTTCTACTTACAATTTATTTCTACAATAATATATTTCATCATATTCACATAAATGTTTATGTACCACGCTACCATAATCTATAACTTTTATTAGTCTTTGCAACATATTATTGTCAATAAACATTCCAGATTTTATTAAACAAATGTTAATGAAAATGAAATTAAAGAATGTGGGTACCATTTTTATGTTCGTCTACAAATAATTATGTTTCCTTAAATGACGAAAATCTTAGGTTTTGGTACTCCACAGTGAACGACTTCTTACTTTATTTTGATCTTATGAGAATAATTAATTTAAAGTCCAGTTTTCTCTAATAAGATTTAAATTAAATTATAATTTTGAATTCACTGCTACTGAAGCCGAATACGAAAATTCCGAATTCCGAATACAAAAATCCGAAATTCGATAGTGTTTACTTTAGTTTTTCAAGTGTGAAAAATGGCTTACGTGTATAGAAACTCGGAGTTGATGGATATAGTTTAAATTTATGGTGAAGCAAGATAATACTTGTGTTATGGTGAAGCAAGACAACATTTATGTCATGGTGAAGCAAGACAACATTTATGTCATGGTGAAGCATTTGTGTTATGATAAAGAAAGACAACATTTGTGTTAAGTTCGTAGAAATTGTGTAAGACGTGCCCAAATCTGTTTACACGTAGGTGGACAAAATTTTGAACAGTTGTAATCGTAATTGCACTGAAGATGACCTATTTTCTGGAAATTTGTGCAAATAAATACAAGGTTAGTTGGAAAAAATTGCTTTAATTAATTAAATTTGAGCATGAGTGAATATCTTCAATCTATCAACAGAACATTGTACAGATAAAATTAAGCTGCATGATTCAGGCCAGTCAAAAGCTGTTAACTGAAAAGAGACAGATACATTTATTTTTACAAAATTGTCAATTGAAATTCGTTGATTATAAATAAAAAAATTGAAACACTAGTGAAATTATTGATAACTGCTCTAGTCCAAAACTGGCTTTTCACTCTGGAAACGTCAAATTTGACAGATTAATGACATTTTCAAGAAAGCCGAGCAACATTATCACTTAATATAACTCTTTAAAAATCAATATTAAATAAGAAAGTAAAATAATTTTAATGTAATCCCTGACAAGTTTTTAACAACTTTCTAATAAATAATATCAAATATCTGCAAAATTGTTAAAAATAACATTGCGAAATATTTATAGCAGTACTTTAAAATCCAAAAGTTAAACAAATTATTTTAAAGCCGGCCCTGATTTCTAACTATGAGCCTCAACCGCGCTATAGGCTGCTGCTGTTGAAAAGCGGCGACTTCTAATTTGGCTGTTATAAATTGGAAACTAATATAAATTTATCAATTATAATGGGCATTTAATAGTTCTACTCGATACGAAAAGAGAGATGATCTGTGGATGTGAGAAAAAACCAGAGAGCAAACCAGTGTGGCTACTCCAACGACTATTGTTTAATAGTTAACAATTTTCTGGTTGACACGAGTACGACTCATAAACTCGATTTTAAATATTTGGACGGAAGCCTTAATGGCGTTTAAAAACAATTCCTGCTGGGTTTAACGATGATTGGCTTTAACGGTACCGTTAATGTTTCGGAATAATTACCTCGAGCTACTGGTTTAAATGTAATTTTATAAAAATAACCCGAAAAGGTCAGGCGCTGCAATTGATCCCGTTCATCCAGCCACCGAATATTTACATACAGAGCCTTTTAGAAGTAATTGACAGAAAATTTGAATTTAATTGTTTTTATTCGCTTATTTGTATTCTTACTCATTCCTATATTCCCTTAAAATTAATGACAGGATGACTGAATCGCACTGTATAGAATTTTATTTATGGAAAATACACCAATTGAAGAAGTCAGAAACTACAAATGTCATCTATAGGGCTTAATATTTTTTTCAGTTGATATTTCACGTAAGTAGACGCTTGACTTCTATGTGAAATTACACACTTAAGCTAAGTAGTTATATTTAAACCGTAACAGTTTATAATTTTAGTGTATTCTTCCTGAAAAATCATTGCTCTTTTATTATATTAGACTTTGCCAAAGTACTTATTCTGTATCATTGTTCATATCTACATTTCCAAGGAAAAAATACGAGAGCTATAATAATACTCAAAGAAAAAGCAGTTCTCTCGGCGCCGCTGGCTCCTAATGAGGCAGGCAAGATAAATGTTTTATAAGCAACTACACCCTCCAATATCTCATTTAGACATACGAAACCGTTACAAGATGCCTCGACTAATTCTCAAGATTAACTCCTACTTCCGCAGAGTATAACCTCAGAGGAGGTTCCACTTTGGTATTAACAATATAATAACTAATGATACAAAGCACGTTTTTTCAAAATGCCATGTCTAATTTGCTTACAGCGGTATTAAAACTAACATTATTGCAACTTTTGGTTCTCTTAAATGTGTATAACTGGATAGACGTAAACAAGCTTTTATTAATTAGAAAAAATATTTCTGTTTTGTCAATTAGTGTGCTGTTTTTATTAAATATCTTGCTTATTTTCAACTTTTGACTAAAAACAGTTACAATCTAAATTATTGTTAAAAGCGGGAAAACATTAATTTTTTTTCTTAAGTGGATAAAAGGCAATTAAAACACGAATGCAATACGTTTCATCCATCACATCACAATCATATTTGTGGAGTTAGAATTATTGGAATTTAATAAAAAAATATTTGCACTTGATATTTCTTACTAGCACTAGCTTAGCTTAGCCCTATAAGGTCATATGCGGGGCTTGAATTGAGATTCAAATGAAATGACCTTGGCTTGATTTCCAGGTAACCTTATAGGGCTAAGCTATCCGCGAATTCAGGTTCAGCGACCTCAGAACCATACATACTTACAGGTTAACATTCGTGAAAGGCCTTTTCCTTACTTCGACCTTGAAATGACCTTGACTTGACATAAATGTGACCTTGTAGGGCTAAGCTATCCCCAAATTCAGTTCCCCCCAAAAAAACTTATATACGCACTGGTTGAAATTCAATACAAGCCTTTTCTTTAGTTTCATCTTGAAATGACCTTGAATTGACTTGAAGGTGACCTTTAGGGTTACGCTATCTCCAGATTCAGATTCTGCCAGCCCAAAAACCTACACTGGCCAAAATTCAATACGTCTTTTCTTCAGTTTGACCTTGAAACGACCTTTACCTGACCTCCAGGTGACCTTAGATAACCAAGCTATCCAAGAATTCAGGTTCAGCGATCCCAAAAGCATTGTACAAGTTACTTTATTCCACTAGTGGATAAAGTGTGTGTCTTGTGATATGTGGATAAAAGTCCGAATATAAGGTGACTGTGGATAAATATTATTTACCTGGCTTATTTCAACTGTTTTTGCAAATTGAAACAAATAACAATTATTTTCATTGATTTTGAATCGTTATTTGTTAATTTGTAATGTGAAATCTGCCGTTAACTTACTATATATACCTAAGTGTTAAATAAAAAACAATGCACACGACGTATTGAATAACATTCTGGGAAATCTGTAACGGCATTGGTGAGAAAGTGGCAAGGTAAGAACTGCTTCATTTAAAGATACTGCCGAACGGAAGCATTTTCAATGCTCGTGTACGGTGAGAACCTTTTTAAGCTCGGCTTCTACACACCGCCCGTAAAATATCTACAGGAAAAGTAACACCTGCTTTGTAATTCTCCACAGCTAGACATTTACTCAGACTCAACTTTGCAATCCGCGTTACCGTAATCTTTGGAAAAAATTAGCAGCGAACCGAGAGGATTGCGTTTAATTATTGCAGATGATTTGGAATTCCGTGATCACACCGGGAGCATACAGATCGGGCTGGGTTTTCTAGCCAGTAGCGTGCGGGGTCAAGTGTCAAACCGGTCGGTTTCTCGGAAAAAAGGCTTTGAAAATAAACGGTTGTTTGAAATCTTACTTTAGTAGTTAACTTGGGGCCAACTTCCGTATATAAATTTGACCTGTACAGGGCGACTCTGTATTCAAAAGTACGTTTTCTAGTACCCAGAAGAAAATCAGTATTGTATTCCATAAGTGCAACTGTAATCTGTAAAGTATTATATAAAAGTAAAATACTTATAAAATAGTCAATAAATAACATAATTACTTCTTCATGTTTCACTAGAATTCTTGGAAAAGTGACTAATTTATTTTTATCGTTTTCAAAGCATTTTTCCAGAACGAAATAATTATTCATATACAGGGTAATTCAGAACTTATCAAAAAAACTTAATGACAGGGGACTCTTAAAAATACAATTTTGTAAAAAAAGTTAAAAATAGCAGATCGAAAATGATTTAATAATACACTTCTATACGGCTCTAGAAACTGGTTCATTGTAAAACCTGATGAAGGGATAATATCGAACTTTCGAAACCGAAAGAGATGCACTAACCAAATTTAAACAGAGTTTAGCTAATACGAAACATCGCCTTACTGTTAAAAATATTGTCACCTGAAAATTCGAAATATTTGGACTAAACAAATTTGGATAGGACATAGCTAATACAATGCGAAACATCGCCTTACTGTTAAAAATGTTGACACCTCCGTTCTTGGTGATGAAAATTCGAAATGTTTGTAATTATTCGAATTCAACTGCTTTTGCCACTATTATTAATTAATAAAATTAATTTGTGGGTTTAATTTATAAAATAACATACCTGGTGTTAGGACAACTGTTCAAAATTTTGTCCACCGACGAGTAAACACATTTCGGCCCGTCTTACCAGTTTCTACGAACAAACAAAAACGTCTTGCTTCATAAATTGAAAGGGTATCTATCAACTCGAGTTGCTATACACGTATGCCATTTTGTAAACTTGAAAAACTAATGTAAACACTATCGTGTATTGGATTTCAGTATTCGGAATCGTCTGGGGCCACGTGGAGAGAGAGAGCGCATTGCGAAAATTCCCAAATTTTTTTGGATAAGTTGTTAATCACCCTGTATAAAAGATTATTTGAAGAATATCAGGTACGGTTAAAATTGATTTAAAAAAATAATTATTAGCGCCCTACATCCGAAAAGCAGATCCACGAAAAAATCCTTTTATTTTTAGATTTTTTTTTTCATTTTCTAGATCGTCACGATCATTTAAGGCCATTGTTATTTAAAATAACTTAATCTATGTTGCTATAAAATTATGGTGTACTTACAAAATACCGATCGTAAATTAAAAATTTCTCCTATGATTTATTTTCGTTGAAAAATAAACAGTTCCAAAATGAGAATTGAAATTTTTTGTCCACATTATGAGTTTGAACTCTCTTACTTAGTTTCAATTGTTCTTTCTGTTTACATAATGTACAGGAAATATAAAAAAATGCATAATTTTAAAACTAAATAGCTTAACAAGTGAGAAATTACAATAAAAAGAGTTATGGATCACCAGCTACAGTTATATTAATAAATTTGCAAATTGCAATGTCCAATATTTCATGACTTATCATCGCCAATTTTTTTAAGTTTATTTATTATGTAATCTATATTTACCAAAATGTTTAATTTTTTTTTCACAACAAAGGACAGTATTCGTAACTGAAATCGTAATTTGTAATATCCGTTACTTAGATTAAAAACAATTGATGCAAATATAACCGATAATCAACGGTGTTAATAATGTGGTGTGAAATTGTAAACTTCCTTATGGGTTAATTTTTAGTTTCTGCTTCGGTTGTTTACCTTTATTTGTATACTTAATTAATGTGACTAAAGTACGTTGACTGAGATAAAGTTTAAATAAGAGTAACTGTTTTAAGCAGTGTTTTGCTTATGAGTGAGATATAACAGTGACATTTAAGATATGAGTAACAAATTGAAGAACGTTTTAGAAAATTCATTCAAAGAAAAATGTTTCAAATTATCCCTACTTTTAGTTTGAAAAAAAGTGCTACGGCACTGTCTTCATCTAGCAATTCCTCCTATGGCGAAAGAACAGTTATCAAAGGCACTAACTAATGGGCTGGATGCAACCAGTGAGTCTGCGGAACCGGTTACAATCAAAACATTTATAGAATAGTCGTCATCTTAAACATATTGTTACGTATATTACTTTGCATAATGTTACCACAAAGCCTACCATTATTACCATCACTTACCCTCCCGTTAATTTTTAATAATGACCGGGAAACAACTCCAGACGATTTACAATAGTCGTTTGCTGTGTTTCTAGGAAACATCCGTATGTCGCTTAGGTTTAAGACGACGGGGTCGAATTATTGTTATCGTTAAACGCACGCTAGGGGCTTGAGATATTGCGAATGTTGATGACTGCTTCTACGTAAACATTAGCTCGCAGAAGATATTCGGACACTTATTGCGAGAGTTGACGTAATTAAAAAATCGTTGAGGCGTTAGATTTTATTTTAGGCAGGATAGTACCGTTTGTAGAGACAGCTACGTTTCATGCACAAACATGAGATTTGTTTCTTGAACTCTAGGAATGAGAATCAAAAGAATTCAATGGGGATAACTGTGGTGGTGGTTTAGGGTACGTCATCAGTTCAACCAACAACTCTGTTCATTCTAGAAACTCTTTTGTCTTGTTCTCTTGTAAAGATGGAGGAATACCAAAATTGGAAGACTTTAATATAGTAAGTTATATAGAAAACATTTTCTTTTTTTTTAAGTTTTGTATAAAACTACGCCCTTATCCAAACAAAGTTTAATAATGTTGAAACATCCCTTTTTTATTACATTTAACAGACGATGAATAAAACTATAAACCTTTCCTTTACTGTTCGGAACTTATGTTTATTTACGTTTAGCCTTATATGGCGAATGCTATGAGATTCAGACGAAACTCTGTGTATTGGGTCCACTGTGTTGACTGCGTAACATTTCTCCAAACGATGACTCATTGTCTAAAGAACGCAGTCTCGAGGAAGGAATCCGAACACCACCTATTTAAAATATTGAGGTAAAAATGTATGTACCAGGTAGATTTCGCAACAGTATAACAGAATATCGACGCAAAACAATGTTTTTGTTACCATCCAATTTATAATAGTATAGACATACCGATATTAAATATGGGTTTGCGGAATATTCCTATAATAGAAGCAGATTGTTAATAAAAATTTTCAATACACTTTTTATCAATGTGATTCTTTTTATACCTTACAAATTGTGAAGTAACTTTAGTGATCTAATTTTATTGTAAATTTAATTTTATTTAAAATTTTTAGTGATTAAGAAATAACGTTAGGGAAGTTGCAACGTCGTACAGGGTTGGCTGTAGGCCTGGTTCTCTTTTATGTAATTTTATTCAAATAAAAATTAACACAAGCGCTGCCTTCTTGTATATATACAGGGCTGGAAAATCCACATGGTCCATCTGCCTTTACATGAGAGCGACAAAGTAAAGTAAAGAAATCCGTGCGATAGACAAGGATGGCTATAGTGAAGACGTTTCATAATCTGAATAGTCACGGCGCGTTTCGGGTTAGAAGTGGGAGTGACTATTCAGATTATAAATCGTCTTCAATGTAACCATCCTTGTTTATCGTACGGATTTCTATGACTTACTTTATCGCTCTCACGTAACGGCCGATGTACCATGGGGACTTTCCGAACCTGTATATGTAAGTACTTCCATAATAGTATGAAACAAAAGTGGTCAGTGTCTATTTTTCTACATTAAACGATACTTCACATTTTGGTAGTCCCACTATCCGGGACATTGTACAATAACATATACATGTCTGCCTCTGATTCGAAGCTTCGCATCGATCAATTTATTCGATACGTATCTAGCGGCACCCTAATGCCTGCCCTGTCGGCCTAGCGTGCCGATAAACAATCTCGATTTTTTTGCTGAGGGTCGTTGAACGTGCATTTCATTATCGTTTGTGAGTATGTGAGTGAGTTTGACGCTTTGCTAGGACGAGGTGTTTTTTTGTGGCAGTCAATAGCATTGCTATTGTGAGCATAGAGCGGCACGCGGTTGACAACAGATGTAGCCTATGTATTTCTGCTACTACAACGCGTACCTATTGCCGCTTACTAGCATACTATAGATTACTACTATTTATTTATTTGATTGTCGCCACAAAGTTTCCGATGTCTAGTAATAATAAACGCGAAAAATTTTAAAAATAGTCTATAAGATTTTTATCATAAAAATTAAGCTTACAAACTCTTATTTATTTTGTAGAAGCTACAGGTTAATATTTTTACCAATATTTATATAACCGGTAAATTGGTAGATGTGGTTGTTACGGACGTGAACAGTTCGTAAATAAAACTGAATAAATTTAGAAATTCAAATTAATGGAGATTGGGTAAGTGGTTCTGAATCACTCCGAACACAATAAAGTTTCCTAAAACAAAACCAGTCCGAACTATTTCTCTGGTTTATCAAATAAAAAAGTGAAAATCTTTAAAATATTCAAATCGTATTCTAGTGTACGACACACGCCTATTAAATTATGTAAGTCGAAAAATATAATGGAAACTTCTAAAATGCATAATGGGCAAGATTATACCACGAGATATTTTATTGGACTACCTATAAATGTGTATAATGTGAGAATTACGCCTAATAAAAATTTCGTAAAAGTAGATACTTTTATTAAACGCATAAAAATGCCCATGAAATGTGACGCTGGTTAATAAAATTATTGATATTACCACGCACTTTTGTACTATCGTATTTTTTATTATAACTTTCTTCAAAAGTTATAAGTATAAAATTATGCATAATGAATTAAGGATGGGATGATATGAACGCAAACTGGTTTCAAGAATGTCGTTACAGCTTCGAACATACATAGTTGGATGCATCGATTCTGTCTGAATCTTAATTTATTCGTAGGTAAATGTATGGTTCAGAAAATAATTTCCTTCTGGATGCTATGTTACTTTAGACATTATTGTTAATATAAAATAAAACTCTCCCTATAGAGATCAATATTTTCATTTTATGTCGTACACTAATAAAAATTGTGGAAGTTTTCTTTTTGCGATGTATTCTTACCATTTACGTTGTTTTTAAAATTTTAAAATGTATTATCCTTAACCCTTGATGGTTTTTTCTGTACTGATGTAAATATACGTATAAAAGTGTGAATTTGGTGAACATGCCCTTATGGCTCAACCAATCAAATTAATCATGTTAATCACCCGGTGTGGTACTAGTTGTTCAGTATGTAGCATGTTTAGATTCATTTGCTATTGCATGAATAAATCTTCTTAAATTTAATTAATATTGTTTTCTCTTCACTTAAGCTCGTTGTAACCAGTCTTGGAAAATATAAAAAGTACGTGAAAACAGATATTCTTTGTAAGAATATTGCCTAATATTTTTTCTTACAAAATGTGTAAATTTACAAAAAAAAATATGAATGTATCAATGAGAATTTATGATCATTTTTAATTAGCCTGATACTTTTTATGTAATGCAAAAGTACAAGAACTAATATTCAGAAAGATGTTGTGCGGTGATGTTATATGGATTGTATAGAACGTGAAACACCTGTACCCTTTTAACCTCTACATCTAAACCATTTATTCTTGATCTCAGAACAGAAAAACTACATGTATCACACAACAATCTACAACTTGCTACTCTACAATGACCTGAGATCTTTTTATGTAACGCGTCTTAAAACACTGTCGTTTCTTAAATCAGCCGTTCCTAGTGTGGGTATTCGCTGCAAAATTTTAGTCTAGATGACCTTGACAACTACCAAATGCTTCTGTAAAGAAGCGAGTAAACGAATGTCTCCCGTAAGCTGTTTGCAAGTAACCAGAAGCGTTTCGATTTTATACGCACGAAGCTTTAAGTCGTGCTGTTGTTTTTTCATCGGACAGATCAAGAGTTATATTCTAATTCTAGTTCCAGTCAAAGCATGTCACTATCTTAAATTGCGACTAGTTGTGATCATAATCATGACGTACATTAATCTTGATATTAGAACTTTTAGGTTTCAAAGGAACTAAGTACAAAAAAATTAGGAAAATGAGACTTTTCCATATCTACCATATCCATTTTGAACTATTAAACAGTATTTCTGTTGCAAATTTAATCCAGCATTTATCCAAAGAAGTGCAAATTACTGAATTCATCTTAGATTTGAAGAGAGTCAAATTACGATCATGTCACAATCATGTTATTAAGTTAATACCTTTTTGCGAATCATTTTTTATTTCGTTACTTCTAAGGCCAAGCAAATTCTTGAACTAATCTAAGGATATTCATTCATGTTGACAACGAGCCCTAACATTGTTTTTTTTCTTGGAAATAACATCTTTTATGTGAGGACCTGTTTGAAGGTATTAACATTCAAAGGTAATGGTTACTTAATAGTTTCAGGAATTAGGGTCGACAAAGGACTGATAAAGGAGGCGGCTGAAGGTAATCTTAAAGACTATTAATATTAATTTGCGTTACAAGGTGTTAAAGGGACGACAGTCGTGAATATGCGCAAAGATGAAGTAAATAATTACTAACGTCAAGAAAGTTGAGATAATGAGGCATTTAATTTTTTTCATCGAAATATTTTTTTTTTTATGTTCAACTGACTTCGGAAACACTATACCTTGATAACTTTGAGCCCAAAATATACCTTAGTCTATAATTGTATTGAATTTTACAAATATGTATGCAAATATTTCGAAAGATTTTTTTGAACACAGATTGATGAAATTTGAGCAAAACAAAAGTAAAAAATTAACTGATTTTGTATACAATTATATCAACCAGTGACGGAGATTCCAGAAGACACCCTCATTAAGAACGTCTAAATTTTGACGCCACAAAATGTTTCGTAAATTCAATAAGTTCATTTGATACCGAATTGTATTTCAAAGAAAATTTATCTCTGTTCATAAAACGAGCAATTTTCGAGTTACTACTTTTTAGCCTGAAGTAATCTTACTGTACAATTAAATAACAAAAAAATAATTTTAAGACTGTTCGTTTCAAAAAAAAAACGTTTATAGGATTATTTTTCCGGACTTTCTTAATGATTACTTTGCATTTTAAATTGCATTCGTAATAAAAAAAGTGCTGTACATTTTTTTTAAGATTCTAACTAGGAAAAATATAGACTACTTGAAAGTAGGACCTAAAAATAATCTTCATGTGATACAAAAAAAGTATGACTGACATTTAGATAGGCGAGACTACGGCCTATAAGGATATCAAGTTCTTCAGAGTGTAAAAGATACACGCTATTTCAAGAATTTTAAATTATTAAAAGGCAAATTATGATTCTTACACTGAAAGAAATGGGCTTATTAAACTGTTTATCAAGAATAATGTATATAATAAGTAGGGAAGATTTGTTGTATAAAGACCAGTATCCGAATTTGTATATAACAATTGTATTAACAGAATTATTCGTTCTTATACTGAATATGTTTCCGTATTTAACGTGTAAAACGCATCTTATAATGGTTAAGTGATCGTCACCTCTCGGTGCATAATCGGTTATGATCGTTGTTAAGTCATATTCATAGTCTTGTAATAATAATCATAAGTCAGACCCGAGAGCGAAGTGCGCCGACTCAATAAGAAACCTGGCTATTCCAGCCGCTGATTTAGGGTTCGCCGCACGAGCTCATCCCTTCTAAGATTTCAGTAGCATGCTATGCATGAAGCAGAACGGCACTCAACTATTTTATACAGTCCACTTTTATTGTCCATACATGTTCAATCATTGTCAAAATAAACACACAAAACCACAACGTCTTTATTATCTTAAGAAGAGAAAATACAACAATCGTAAAATTTCCGACAGTCCGCTGTGCATCGACTTACATACGTCTAGTTTGATGAAAATGGACAGTATATGCACATGTTTTGTGGTATACATGATCATATCGCGTTGTGTGAAATGGAAAATTATTATGGAAGTATCTAACTGTTTTATGGCTTGTAATTGTTTTGTTTTTGCAAATGTAAATCTTGTCTAAATCTTAAAAATTATTATTTTGTAGGTCCTATTAGAAATCGCTGATGTTAAGTTTTACATAAGATGGAGGAACAGAAGGTTAACCGTGACAAAGAAGAGCATGGGTGTAAAGTCTATCAACCAGAGGAAATAAAATTATATGGAAAGAAGCTCAACCTTTCTGGGGATGCTTCATTCTTAAGGTGGAAGAGTTATAGTGTAAATTCTCATGTAATACAAGAAAATACGGGTGCATCGTTGCTAAGAAAATAAACTGGACAGTTTTGGGAGCGATTTGTCATCATTTTTAATGCTTAAAAATATGTTTTATATATGTTTATATTAGAACAGCTTGTAATTATAGTTATCCATAAAATTTCTGAAAACTTAATGACATATGTTTTTAACTTATACAGCAGTTTAATACATTTATTATTATAAAACTTATAACCAGTACTAGATGTTCTAATAACGATATGGAACACTTTAATAACAGTTATTGCTATTATTTCTATAAAAAACGTTGTATACTAGTTATGCAATAATTTAATAAAGAATAAGGTTTATAGTCACTATACAACTGTGCTAGCAATACGCGTTTTATATCCAATATTCACCTGTTTAACTGTCACATATACTCGTAGTATACAATGGTCTTATAATGGTATATAGAATTCTAATAAATAATAAAACGCATTTCTTTCAGTGTACAACAGCTTTTTCCTCCGTTCAAGTTAAACGTTTCCGATGCCGCTTTTTAATCGCGAGAAAGCAGAAACGCAGAAGATTAAAATTGTTACTTGTAACAGCCCCGTACTTTGTTGCAAATCTGGTGTTTGTCCTTGCAATAGCTAAAACGTTTGGTTCATTTAACTTTGCAACTACGGATGTCTGCTGATCCAATGACGCTGCGAATTCCTCAAGGTCATTAACTAGTTAATAAATACTTGAAACGAACATTCTTCCACTAGAAAATATATTTAACAGTTGTCGTTTTTTTTTTAAATTCCGTACAAAAATAGTACCTAAGGTGCAGCTCGCCTCTAACATTAATCACGATCCAAAACTAATTCTTTGGTTATGGTTTTTACGTAAAATAAACGAATTTTAATTTTTACTGGCTAGCTAAATCCGTGCCAAATGAAGTGCAGTGATACAAATACAACTTTCGTGACGATTGTCAAATCTCTGTCCGGCGACATGCTCTGAAAGGCTGCTGGACGTTTTCAGGATTCTTTTAGATTGCTTCGTTCGTAGTAAAAAGCGACGTTGTCGTTCACACACCTCAGTTTTGTAACAATTTTACTCGACGGTACAATCTTCGAGCATGAATGAAATGTATGGGGACTCTCAAATACGAATATGCAGCTTTGATATATTAAAATAAGTTTCTTAAAAAAAGTTGATTAAAGCATGGAAGACAAACCATGTGAAACAATTTTTATTATTTTCATGTAATATTTTTCCTGTGTATTCTGCAACTAAAAATAAATAAAATATAATTTATGTGAATGTAGTAGAATAAATGCCCTGCGAAGATCAGCATGCGAAATATAACACTGGCATTTGAAATG
The DNA here is from genome assembly GCF_000390285.2 of Anoplophora glabripennis. Lineage (NCBI taxonomy): Eukaryota > Metazoa > Arthropoda > Insecta > Coleoptera > Cerambycidae > Anoplophora > Anoplophora glabripennis. The sequence goes on along the minus strand of NW_019416423.1, from coordinate 157,892 downwards.
TACTGTTATGTTAGGGGTCAACAAATAATTAAAAAATTTTTGTTATTGATCTTTCAAATTGGGGGTTGTGGATAAATATTGCTCCAACTTTCTACAATTGTTTGAGTAAAAATTAGATGGATGGTTATTCTTTTAGCTTATTCGATTTTACAAAAAAAATTAAAACTTTTCCAGAAATTTTTAGATTTCAAATTCTAGGACCAAATTCAAAGTTTTGAATAATTGAAATTTTGAATTTTCAAAATATTTCGATAGAAATAGAACGAAGCAATTGATGTTCAATTTATTTGACACGAATATATCAAAACTTTCAAAACTGATTGTGCAAAATAATAATTTATAAGCTGTTGCATTTTTATTTGCAATTATAAATTACGTTGTCCTTTTTTGTTTGTTACAATTTTTGCAATACTGTTGTATCTTCATAATTTTTTACGGTTCACTGATATACAAAATGATTTTTAAGAACGTACACATCTTTTCACTGTAAAATTTCAAAAAATTTCTATTTTTGGATAAAACAGTAGAAAAAAACAGCTAGAGCCTCAGATTGACAGGTTTATTACTGAAATTATTTTTGATCGGTCGCGTCAAATCCAATTTCGTTAGTATCTTGAATAGTTTAGGCAGTAAACTGGAAAAAAATAATAATAGGGGCTTACAATAATAATAGGGGTGCACAATAATAATAGGGGCTCACAATAATAATAATAGGGGCTCACATTGAAGGGGCTGCGACCCTCTCGGGGGAATTTTTGTGCGCCTACGGCTGTATTTTTTCTTCGTATCAATGCGCTGATAATGTACGCTAATTTCGGGACACCCTGTACATTTAAATCCAAAACTGCGAGTTAACTATAAAATAAATTACATGTGCCAGTAGTACTGATAGAAAACTAGTTCTTAGAGGTGGCCAGGTTAAAAATATAATGTCGACCTCGTATAAAATGCTATATCATTCGGCGATACGTTTCTTAATAAGAAACCTAAGTATATAAACTATATAGAACCGTTCACTGTGAATTCAGGTATCGACTAACTAACTACACAATAGGTCTATAAATTATTAGCCATTTCCAAAGTACATAAATAATTGCAACACAACGTGTACAAAATTCCAGATTGCATGCAGAATTGTTATAATTGCACTAAAATAATTTCCATTTGCCTAATACGGAGCATAATGTTCGGTTTTCGATACGGTTTTATTTCAAATCGGATCAGAACGGATTGGTTGCATCACGACACCAATTTTCACCACCAGCTATCTGTCTATGGACAAATGGGAATTGTTTATTTTTGTGTTCAGTTGCACGCAAGGACGAATTTTTTTCAACAGCCTCCGAGTCAAGCCAACTCATTCATTTAAATTAGAAAATTTGCAAACCAGGCGTCAGCGGCTGAAGAAACAAAATAGAAATTCAATAGATGAAAGAATTTTTTTTTAGAAAACTAAATTTAAATTTCTGCACTATTTGTAATCTTATTTGTTTACAATAATATGTTAATGCAATACTAACATTGCTTCCGTCGATGATCCAGTTCTTGAAGAAAATTTAAGTTTTACGACGTTAAGAACTTGCGAATTTTATTGTTTATTAATTTATTTTTTTTGTAAACTGAAGACCTCTTAACACAGCTTATATTTTGAATATTTTTCATAAGGATTATATTTGTTTTTGACTAGGAGGTTACGTAATAAAATTAGGGATTTCTAATGTCCGAAACTGAAAGAATGACAAGGCAAAATGGGAAATTAATAGACGATGCAAAAAAATTTGCTCTTTTAGATAGTATAAGTACGCTGCTACCATGAAACATGATGAGATAAACAATTAGGATCATATTTCAAGTAGATGTTATCTTTTTCTTATTGTTAATTTTTTTTTTTTAGGTATTGCGTTCGACAGTACGTTAATATTTTCTGATTCTTAGATAAGTTTCGGGCACTACAAAATAAATTAATATGTTTTGTTTTAGAGCTTTTCTCGATACATTATTTTGCTATAGCAAATGGGTATTTACTTTATAATACAAAGTTATACAAAATAAAGAGATAAGCGTTTTTCTACTGAGTAAATAGTGTCACTTTCATTCTACGTTTTCATTATGTTCATGATTGGATTCTAAAAATTATACTGAAAGACAACTGAAGAAAAATGATTGGATGTTTTGAGAAAGGCAGTATACAGTTTTTTAATGCCAATAACTTGCCATACTGATACGACGAAAACATTTTTGGAACCACTGACTTCGCTATTAACTCTATTTACGTTGGTTACCACCATGGGCATATCAAGTATACTGTCTTTTCAAGAAAACACAGCTAAAGGTTCTAGAAAAATAAATTACTTTACCTAAAGTTTTGTCCATAGTAATTTTCACAATAAAAGCTTGGCGCTATTTACGGCCAGAACCGTTTATCTCTTTTCGTGTAGGATGTAGGTCGGGGACGATTCCAGAAGTTCTCAATAAGTTTTGACTGGTTCGCCATTTTTTCACATGCCAAATTTTTGTATTTGTACACATACATTTTTATAAGTTTGTCACACACCATATTCAAGTATTGAAAGTAGTAAAAATTCTCTATCGTAATACCGACCGGAGGAAATAATTTCCCATTGAAATGTGTCAAGGATCACGTCGTGCCGGTTCGGGTTATCCGAGGAAAGTAAAAGAAAAGAGTGAATGTGCTTTAAATTAGTTGTCATAAACATCGACTTCTGATATGCAGGCAGTTCGGTGCCTGGAGGTGTAAAACCTCCGCATTTGAAATTGAGCAGCATTCCAGTGCTGGCAAACAAAGTGCTGAATTATTCCGAAAGAATGCATGTTCAATTTTATAATCGTATGTGATAAATTGAGTTGACCTTTTTATGCTAATGTTGTAGATACAGATTTTATACAAATAAGGTCTATTTTTAGAAATCAGTGAAAATGTATCATTGTAATGTCTAAAGCCAGTTCTAATATTTATAATTAGTAATACGATATTTTGTTTTGCCCTTCTCCAAATATTTTGTCATTTTTTTGCTTAATAGCTTCATAAATCATCGACGTTTAGAAGTACCTTCGATTTTTTTACGTTACCATAAGTTACCATTACTTTCTTGTTATGGTACAATTGTTTAAATAATGACGTCTACAGCATTGGACGATGAATGTTTTTCTATTACATTTTTTGCTACTTTTGAGATAGTTCAAGGTCGATTTAATTCCAGTAAAAAATAAACTAACTGACATTTCTGTAGCAAATAGTTATTCATGTACCTTGGCCAAAATTTTTGTGGACGAGCCCAAAAGTCGGCATTCTCGAAGGCCATAGAAATAGGTACTAATTTTGGACGAGATGTATGTGTATTTTATTTTTACATCGACTTTAATAATTTGACTTGATTGTCATTTTTTAGATGTTGTTTTTATAAAGTGAAAATATTTCAGAATTGCAATTTCTTCACATCCGCTTTTACTTCACAGACGCTGTAGTAGACAATAGTCGCTCGTGTTTTCAAGACACATTTGAAATCAATTTTTGAGCACTTGCTGGAAAACGCCTCTAGAAAAGGAAATAATGGTACCCAAAAAACACTCCGACACGGTCGAATCCAGATACCAACTGAATTGCGTATTGATAGTTGCTGGACACCTTAGTACCTCGTGTTAATAAACCGCCGCGCCGTTGTCACATTGTCCGGTATGAATTTTATGGAATTTTAATTTTATTACAACGCTAATTATTTTTTAGAATTAAGCATAAAGAAGTTAAAAAAAGTCATAAACATTGTAGTTTATTGTATTCTAGGCAGCAGTTATGTCAATATTCCTTAATTAATCGAAGTTTTGTATATCAAGTTGGAGATTTTGATAATTTTTTCTTGGAAATGGTCGAGTTAGGACCCATGTCATATAAGGTTTTTTTGTTTATTTTAATATATTCTATCGTCTGTTAAAATTAAGGCAGTGAAACTTCTAATACCCTGTATAGTGGTTTTAAATTAAGTTTATTTACTATAACAAACAAATAATTCTCCTCATTCAGCATATCTATTAAATAATGATTTTTATCTGTGTATTTCCTGGATCATTTTCAAATAATCCGTAATCTAAATTCCTATAAACGATCCAGTTGTCATTGTGAATTTTCCAAAAGACTCCAAGACGATTATTTCACTATTACTTACATTCACGTTTTCAAAAGCATACAGGAAACACAACACGGTCGTTAAACCATTGTTAAGGGTAAGCCCCCCATAAATATCGTCTTTTATTACAAACAACGACGACGTGCTGTTCCTCGGTCTTTTCATAAGTTATTAGTCGTATATTATATAAAAATAATTCCTATGTCCCGACCTACATGTTAGAAGAGTAATATTTTAAAGTTAGTTGTTATACACTTAGGTGGGGGCTTTTTTAGTACTTTCTATCTTTCATAGACCTACAAAGGCACCAAATTACATTTTTTGTAGACAAAGTAAACGTAATACCTGAGCAATATCTTAAAAAGACAGCGTATTTGATTGATAATAAATTCTTACAATTTTTTTTGCACATGCAAAACCTGCAATTAAAATAAACCATTAGGTCTCACAGACTTGATGTAATGCGAGATGGCACCGAATCCTTCAACTTATACCGGACAGGCATTCCGAGAGAATTCTGCCACTACTCTGGCAAACCAATGAGTACATTATTTTAGGCCTTAACAGGCACGGTGGGTGGCGTCCGTCCTCTGTAGCTAAGGGATATATCGACTCGTGGAAAATTAAAATCAATTTTCAAACAGTTTTGCATGGAAATTCTCGAGGAAATTCTATGGTGACGGAAAGTGATATCGTAGCCCAGAACGTTATTACAAGATGTGCAGATGTTGTAAAATTGTAATTTTAATTTTGTCTTTAACAAAAATTGATTTTTAAAATTCTAAATTTATTCGTTTGCCAATCGCTAATTTGTAAACGTCACTTACAAATGTCTCAACAAATTCAGTAAAGGGGTCAAATTACCTGAGCGTGCAAAAATGTATATTATACACTGGAAAAAAGTACGATAAACGACTCGTGTTAGAATCCATTTCTATTAAGTAACTAATTCTGCAACGTAGTGATAAATTAAAGAATTTTTAGTTGATATGTAAAATTTCATGTGCATAGCGGAACATTAATTCAACGTTCTTAATCTCCGCGCTTGTCTCACCTGCAGTGGTTCCGTTTAACAGCATCTAACTACATGGCGATTTCTATTTTTGCGAGACCGAACGAAGCAAAAACGACATAATGCAATTTTACACTTTAAAATGTCATAGAACGACTTTTACTTTCGCGTTATTTAACATTTTCGTTCTGCCACCAAATATATAGCAGGATGAAATACGACAACAAAAACGACAAGAAAATTTCAGAGATCAGATCGACAATCTGTGCAATTGCATCAGAGAACTGCATCAGAGAACGTGACAGGTATACGCTTAAGAGATTTTGTCCCGAGCAATTTTAAGAACGAAAAATAATATCCTTTCTGCCGTATTGTTTTTCTCACGGAAGTTTTTTGGATGTGACGTTATTACCAGTAGCGTAGAATACATATGGTATCGATTAAATTTAAATAGGTAATACATAAATCTAGAGCGTCAGTAAAATCGATTCTACATAATAAAAGCAAGAATTGTCTATTGTAATAAATTTCACTTTTGCACCTGTAAAAAGTAAATTTAATGTTTATTAGATTGTGTCCTCTGTTTTCTAATATGTCTATAGTCGGAAAGTAGATATAGAGACGGAAAACAAAAACTTTACTTTCACCTAATTTTGACGATCCACGCTGCGTATCTATTATTGTCTTCTTGCAACAAACTGAATTCATAGTTGCAATAGTTTTCATTCATATAATAATATATTATAACGGAATAGTTGAATAAAAATGATTGTCATGAAACAAGTCCTGTAACTACAGATCTCTGGAAAATAAAAATAAGTGTCTGGTACTCAGTTTCAATAACCATTTCTTAAATTTTCTTCCTTGGACTTGCTGAAGGAATAAGGAAATTCAATTTTGTATTTGTATAATAACTTAAAAGCGGTTTATCATATTTATTTTTAGTTCTCTACTTTAAAATTCTGATATCCAAACAATAGTCTAAAATAGTAGGTGTACTTAAATAAATAGAATGCTTTTAATACGTGTCGGGAAATGTAACTTAGTAATTGAAATGTCAATTAGTTCTAATAGTGATAATTAAATGGTTTTGGAATTTTTTATTTAACATTAATTGTTCAAGACTGGCATACTATTTAATTCATAATTATAATATATAGTTTGTGACTATATTAGAACAGATGACAGTAGGATCTTCACCGCAAGGTGGACAAAGCCTGGATGGTGTACTTTAGGAGCAATGGGAACGTTGAGCCCGAAAAATTTTTTTGAGTGTGCATTTTTCGTGAAATTTATCGATTATTTAGCATGTACTAACAATAAATGAAAGTAAGTAACAGTATGCGCATAATTCAACGCATGAAATAATAATCGACACTGGTTATTGAACTGCATGGTCCCCGAGCTGACGTTCGTACACACATGAGGTTGGTTCCGCCGTGTCAAATTCGGGAAATGTGGATTTTGTGCAAATATTGCATAACATTTAAATTAAATGTTATTTATCAGAAAAAGCTGCCATTGGAATCTGTTATAGCTATTACAGAGACTTGTATTAATTGCAAAGTTCACATATTTAGAAAAAAAAATAGTACCGTATTACATACATATACTTTTAGAGCAAATGCTACGTCCGAACTGAAATATGGGTAATTATAATTTTATTAGACAACTTATTAATGCAATGTTGCATTTCTAAATACCGCTCCTGCTATAAAACGATCTTTTTAAAGTCAATACTTGAAAATTATTTACGGCATTTAAATCGGCTCCATAAATATTAACGGCACACATTCCTGTTACAGATTAAATATTCAAGTGGTGCATTTAAATGCGATTTAATTTAAAAACTAGTCCTTGATCGAATAGAATGTGAGAGCATGCACCAGAAAAATGTTGCATGCTGGGGTATTAAATTTCTAGTTTTTTTTTTCGGAACGATCTGGCTTCCATTGTCTCATGCAAAAATCTATCATCCCATCTGTTAAATATGTAAAGGAAGTCCTATATAAGGACTATGTATGTATCAGTACTACGAAATAAACAGTGTTTTTTTTATGTTCCTTAAATGGGTATCGAGTAGAGGGAGTCGAGAAATTTGTAGAGATTAAAATAATTAATATACAGTACGCTTAAATAAAAAGAGTATATAAACTAATATAAAAAGATATGATTCAAGAATGAGGGGAGTAAAATTATTTTAATTTATTTCACAGAAACAAAATTTATAGAAAACTAAGAGAAGTAATAGAAAATCGCACAATCTGGATGATGAAGACGTTGATTCCTTGAAAGATTTCAATATATCGAGGTCATAAATCTGTACAAACAGGAGCTGTTTCAGGAGGACCTCAAGACTCTACCCTTAACCCCTTATTATTTAATAGATAGAATTATAAATCACAGATTCAATAATTTACTAATAAATTTGTTGTTATATGCAAATAATGTGTTAAAAGCTTACCTTTTAATATATGTTCCTCTAGCAAATACAGTTACAGTAGTACTGTAACACCTAAAAAAATAAAATATATTAGACTGATGTGACTATTTTACCAAGAATTATAACAAGTTTAAAGTCAAAAATAAATCAATCTTTCATTAAAACATTGAATGCAAAGTTCATTTACTGGTTACAAGAAACCACAGCACATTGCTTGCTGAAGTATGAAATTTACTCGCCAGAAACTTGCGCGCCAGTAAGAAAAAAAAATTGTACCATATTTTAATGAAGATATTACTGTGAGAAAATGAAGCTAATGGAGCGCACCAAGTATCCTGAAATAGGGATCTCCCAGGGAAATTAGTGTAACGTATTCCAATCAACAATTTAAATAAATGCAGTTTAAATTATGTAAGATATGCTTGAGTATCCCGGCACCTCGGTTACTACCAAACGATTTCCTTTTACATAAATTACAATTAATAACATTCATTACTGAATACAATGTTACAGATTAAGTTGTGGTTGAGTTCAAGCTCGCACATGAACAAGGTTGCACAAATTTCAAAGAAAACTTGATTTTATTTTGCAAATTAGCCTCACTTTTGAATGGGATTGGCTTTCTGAATAATAATATACCGCAACCGCTTCCGTATAAACTTATTTAAAGGCTTTAGATGGTTTTGAAGTTTAGAAAAATACTGCATTTATTCTAAGAATTTAATTGAAGAAAAAAATCACGCAGTTCGCGTACAAATATGTCAAACAGTAGCGGAGACATTTTAAATTTATTCAACTGTGTGAAGTCCTTAATTTATTACGTACGTAAGTACTTAGAAAATACTATGTGGATTCAAACAAAACCGTTTGTACGTGTTCTTTTTGCAATTATATTTTACCTTAAACTATTTACTTAGCGTAGAGTTCTGTTACATGCAGAAATATGTTGTTTTGATTATGAAAACAAAAACAAAACAACGACCACATCACTTAACCTCACGCAGAGGCTTACGAGATTCTCAGAGATAAAGACGAACACGAAGAAATCTAGACGAAAAGTATAACAATGTGAATTTATTTGTACGTACAATATTTGTAAACAAACCTTGATAAGGATCGTACTCAAGGAATTCGCTGCATGTATGAATAAAAGTATAACTGTAATTTTTAAGGTTGCACATTTTTATTCCCATGAAATACTTCGTATTTAAAAAATATGTAGTATTTGTTATTCTGAGATCGCATTGTTAGAAGTGGAATGGCTATAAATACACAATATATCCTGTTCTAACTGTAAATGTATATGTAAGTTTGGATGTATTTATGACACAATTTTTCTATACTAAATTATTTTATGAAATATTATATTTTACTGATATTTCTCATAAACATATTGTTTTTTTCTCTTAAATTTATTCAAGTTTATATTTTTCAACAGGTCGTAAAACCTCATAAATGTAATTAATGTAATCCATTCCAATGATTGCATAAAAAAAATTTATAAAAATGTTTATTTGATTAAACATGCACAATGTTGGCTGACGTTGTTCTACTATTCTACATTCCAAAAAAAACTGTGTCAAATTGCTCTTCACATTATGAAAAACTATGTGGGGTTCTATATTATCACGCTTCTCTTCTACATTCGCCTGGATCTAAACCGGAAATTAATAACTTAGCAACAAAGTATCATTTACTTGTACGAGAAATTAGCTTAAAATTTCTTCCGTATCTGATTGCGCGTCGGTGTTTCTGAAGATCTATTAAATTTCAATCGATTAATTTGTTTGTATTTAGGTCCCGGTTTAAGTCCGCACAATGGCACAGTGTGAAGAATGAGCGTTACTCAACAGCGATATTAAATCTAATTTCTGAGAACTTATAACTGAGTTAACGTATCATATTAGTCGCACACTTAACAAAAACTTTAATTTATATCATCCCACACAACGCTTGCAGTTAAATCAAAAAGTCTGTACATTGGCATGACCTTCAAACGCACAAGAATTGCGTGGTACAACGAAATAATATTAAGCTTCCTTGTACAACTGCTTTACCGAGATGAACTTCATTTTTCATGTCGAAAGTCGATGGTATCTGATCTGCGGTTAAGTGCTTAATATTATATCGTTTACAATGTTGTTTCCTTAGTGGTGTACACCTCGAAGGTCATTATTTATGAGGTAACGCGGTTTGCTTATGTTCATTACTTTTCATAAGCTGCCAGTGCAGTAATGATAATAAAAAAAACGGGTAATTTTCGGTCATTTGCCGCGAGTCGATGCTAATTTAATTTGGCGCATTTTTTATAGCAAGTAACTGCGGAATAATGGCACAAACAAAATATTATGACGCTAGGTTCCGAGAATTGCTCTTTTACAATTTAATCACGGAAAAACTTATTTAATAATGTATTCTCGAGTCGTTTAAGCTTATTACAAGAACACTAGGAGCACTGCTGACTTTTAATAAAATAATTTGTTTCCATGACATGGTATGGTTTTCTATGACTGTTGAGCGGAACCAAACAAAAAATGCACTACTGGTAAAAATTAAAGGAACAACAAATGTTCATGAATTTTTTAGTGATTTTCGAATGGTCGTAATATATCGAGACAAAAAAAGAAGCATTTTAAAGCTTTTAAATTTCTAGTTTCAAGATCTTTAGACAAAAAATTTGGTTCTGGTCCTTTTGGTCCTACGAGATTGAATAACTGCCTTAGACCTTTCATATTCTTTGCCGGATAACTTGCCTGAACTACTTAATGATCTGTCATTAAATACATGGTGTAAAGAAAAATACAGATAAGCAAAATAATCGGAATTTGTGCGACAATGGTGTTTATGGTCTAAATACAAATTTAATCGATTCGACAGGTCTAAATTTGATTTAAAAAAAAAGCGTATGGTACTTTTTAACTCAATGTTCAAGGTTGATCTCCATATGCACCTCATCGACCTGATGGTAGCGCAAATCGAGTTTCTTATAGATTTCTTATATACCCATCCATAAAAATTAGGCTACTAAATCGTATCTCAACCGACGCAGTGAAAGTGTGCAACTAATCGAGAGGAAAAAAAATCGATTCCGTCGCGGGAACATGTAGAGAGACGTGAAAAAGCAATGTAACCGTTAATGAACTAATCTGCAAAAACATTGGTTAATTACGAGGATGACTCGCTGGATCGGCGCCGCTCCACGCAACGCAAAGTTCATACAAATAAAGAAAAGTTTAATTACACAAAGTAGTCATGCCCTGCGCTGTACCATTTTTGTCGAACAAGATTTCCTTCGGAGTCTCTAATTATTCGTTTGGCATTGTCTCTGGTTGGCGTGTGGAAAAAACTAGGCTCGGCCGGATGATGTGTCCGTTTCTAATGTTAGATTTGTTAAATGGCCGGTTGAATAATAATTGATGATTTACAAATTCGTGATACGTACACTGGGAGATAGACCAGATGGGATCTGTTTCAAAACACCCATGTATGGTTGTTTTATATAGTATCGCTAATTTTTGCTTTAATGACTCTAAAATGATATAACAAAACATAATTTCACTATGCGCGCGCTTCAAAACGTGTGCTAAAGTTATTATTAAACAAATAGTAAAAAAATTGGAAAAAATTCAATTTTTTTTTTTTCAACACAGTTCGAAAACTATTCATTTTAGAGAAAAATTGAAGAGGAAAAAAAGATTCGTAATTAAATTTTACACATAATATAAGTAATTACCTATTTTCAAATAAAAAAATACAACATAATTATTGCAAATATAGCAAAAACAACAAAAAAAGTGAAAAAAATTATAATATTTCTGCGATTTTTTTAAAAGTAGGTACTTATATTATAGGTAGGCCATTATACTTGGCCAAAAAAATCTTTTTGATATAATAAAACATCACACCAATTTTAACGAAAATTGGTGCTATAGTTTTCGAGTAGGTAATAATTTTGCAATCCAGATTATTGAAAAAATTGAAATTTTTGCAAACTGAGACTAAATTAAGACTTCTAGATACTTGAAAATTTTATCACATAATAAAGGGCACTCAAACTTTAAAATACGCCCAGAAAAATTGAAATCCATTAATTAGGAGAGCCGAGCCGTGGTAATTCTTTAAAGATATGCGTAATTTTTGCGCTTATAAACAAATAGAATAACTTTATAAATTCATTATAATTATTTTTTTTTTAATTATGTTTTTAAAGTACTCGGAAAGATGCTTCTTTAAAAAAAAAACGTGGTGATTCGTTAATTGGTTCCAGAGTTATAGTCGATCCGAGTTGACCGACATTTGTGGCGTAACTAGGAGGTCTGGAGGGCTGTTTTTTAAACAAATACTTTTGTCATACCGAGTACTTTCCGGGAGTGAATTTGCAAAACTTGCGCCCTTGTGCAACCCATATAAAACGTCGATTAAAACTGTTGGACCGAGCATGAAATTCACGAAAAATGTATAGGAGGTAGTGTGGTGGAGGATCGAGAGCTCGGCTACTCCGGCCGACTCGAAATTGAAATCGCGCGTTCAAAATACCGTCGCGCTTAAACATTTTGATTATCTCGGCTTGTAGTGGTCCTATTTTGATGTTTTTTTATTAAATCGATGTCTCGCGAGCTGAAAATATGTATATCATGTGTATAATTTAATTACGAATATTTTTTTCCTCTTCAATTTTTCTCTAAAATTAATATTTTTTTAACTGTGTTGAAAAAAAGAGAAAAAAATGGAATTTTTCCAATTTTTGCACTATTTGTTTAATAATAAGTTTAGCACACGTTTTGAAGTGCGTGCATAGTGAAATTATGTTTTGTTATATCATTTTGGAGCCATTAAAGCAAAAATTAGCGATACTATATAAAACATCTACACCAGAACAGATCCCGCCTGGTCTAAGAAGCAAGTAAGGACTTGTCGAAACTATATTTCTCTTGGTGGGTACCTAAATCATATAAAGATAGCTTTTATCCTTCTGAAAACATATCTTTGCTTTTACTTGGTATCGGAAATTTTATTCGAAGGCATAAACTGTTTACACGTGTAGTATACGCCGAATAAATATAAATTTTATTCGCTTTCCTGACACAGTTAATTTATTAAGCCTTTTACGGAAAGCCGCAAAAAAACGGCCCCATCCAACAATTAGTCGAAATTATTCTTTTATTGCCAAGGCCTACAATTTCATTATCATAATAATTTATTGCCGTGTCCTTCCATTTTACGAACCGATTTATCCTTCCCGTTATAAATACATATTATTTCGGAGGAGTACCTCGGCCAGATTACATATCTCGCGGCCCACGAACGAATTCTTTTGATTCAATTAATTCCCAGGTTCCTCATTTCATTTCGTAAATTAATAGTCTCGCATGCCTCCAACAAATAGTAAATCGGACTAATTTCGATCGTCAGAGGTGTGTCAATGTAAATTATTGGCGCTTATGTAAGAGGTTTTCAATTTTTTTAAGTCTATATCAGTTCCGGGAATAGCAGAAAAAAGTTCTGTAACAGAGACATCAGTTCATAAATTTTGTGTATTTTTTGGTAATTTTTTAGTAAAACGCTAAAATATCCCCTAAAATAGGGTGAAGTAATGAAGGTAAGTAAGGTATAGTCTGTTTAGAAATGAAAGAGAGTAATAAAAGCTTATTATATATGCAAATCGTAAATAAATGTAGTACTGGTGCTTATATTCAATATTTTTATATTATGTATTATCGGTATAGGATGAGGTGTACTTTTAAAAACTTTGTGCGATCGGACTGTACTAAATTGTAGCAGGTAGCTAAAATTTAATCCCCGACAATCCGTCTTTTTCTATGCCGCTTCAATTTCTCGGTCCATTTCTCTTATAAGTAAACAATATAAAAACAGCATTTCAAAACATGACGCTACTTTAAGTATCATAACCAGGTTAAGAGGGTTTTTAGTAATCAAATAAAATTATTCAATATTATTATCAAAATATTTATTTAAATTTAATGAATAGACTTTTATTCCACACAAAAATATATGTATTTTTAAAATTCAAATTATGGTGAGTAAATGTAGTGTTGTATAAATGTACAATAAAGAAAATAAAAAAGTAGGTATATTAAAATTCATCCTCTGAATATTCTGATGAATTATCTTCGTCTCCTAGATTGATAACGATAGGTTCCACAGTAACGTCAATTAAATTATCGAGTTCCCACATTTTCTCCTCTTCTTTTTGTACATGATGTATACATCTTTGCGAGTTATCTGCAGTTACTCGTTCCAAGTAATTTTTTAACAAAATTTTCACGTCACTTAATTTAAACGTCGTATTATTTCGCGCTACATCTCCTTTTACCTGCGCCCAGACTAATTCGATTGGGTTAAGTTCACAGTGATAAGGTGGTAACCGTAGTACCGTTATTTGGCGATTTGTTGCCATTTCATCGATAACATATTTTTTCTGATCTTTATTAAGATTGACAAGTGTCAAAAGTTCCTTTTTCACCATATTTGTTTCAAAAGAAATGTTTTTTCCGGATAACCATTGAATTATATCGGCTTTCCTCCAAGCAGTCGTAGGCGTCCGCTCGGTCTGCCGTGAATGCATTATCCATGACAATTACAGACCCCGGAGGAATATGATCCTACATCTGTGTAAAATACTCTTCGAAAACATCTGCGTTCAGTCTTCGTGATAGTCACCTGTATTTTTAGATTCAAATAAAAGTAAACCGCCATCTACAAAACCACTGGCACTACCTATATGTGTCACTATTAATCTTCGCCCTTTCCCTCGTTGACCCAAGTTGCGTCTAGATAATAAATATTCCTCCCTTCGTCACGGAATTTTCTAAATGATCTTAAGTAGGATCTTCGCCAACAAATAATTTCATCTTTATCGATAAGAACTGACTTTCTGTTCTGCTTTTCCCAGCAAAAATTCAACTCTCTTAAGACGACCCATAATTTGCTTCTACTGATTTTTGGCAAATCGTTGTCCTCTAAAAGTTCACTTAAAATTTTGTTTAGCGTTGGTATTTCTTTTTTAAAATAAAATGAGTGTACTTTTCTGCGAATGATATTTTTGAAGAAATCATCTATAACGACTTTTGACCTCCCTGTAGATGACTTTGTGTTGATTTACAGTATCTTGTTCATTTTTTGTTTCCTTTAAAAGTCTGTATATAGTCGATTTTCCAATCCCTGTCATTTTTGTTAGCATTAGTGTTACCCGCTAATTACCTGAAACGAAATATTACCACGCCCATGGCCGGTTCTTATCTCGGGGTTTTATTACTTTCTTTCATTTCCAAACAGACTATAAACTCAACAAATTTTACATAATAGTTGACATATGTGTTTGACATTTCGAAAATCGTTACATGAAGTTATACAAAATATTAATTTTAATTCCACTTAGTAAAGGTAGGATAAACTTTAGTTTTAGTTTTAGTTTATTGCATGAATTAAATTTATAAGTGTTATTCCTTCTTTCTCCGTGGATCAACTTGTCAAAAATTCTAACATTTTCAAATTTCCTTAAACGTATGCTCCAATATGACATATGACTTTACAAAAGTGTACTTTATTGTACTTTCTAACTTTTCTATGTTATATTGGTGCATTTTCCGATCTATTTAGTTAAAAACAAAATTCTTTGCATTATTTTGGCAGATTGATTTATTTCATTTAACGATTTTGTCTTATTATGCTGTAAACTTATTCTATATCTGAATTTTATCCTTCATTTTCATATTCTCATCCTAAATAAGAGCTAACTGTATCAAACTATAGGATGCGCATATTATCAAAAGTATCCATCAAAATTTAACGAATTTGTTAAATTCTTTGGCGAACAGTTACTCCCATCCGCGTGAGAACTGTTTCAAGGTGTGGGCAGCAACAAATACGGAAAATTTATTTTGAAATTAAAACAAATAACTTCAAGTGTTAGCATCAATAAATATTTTTATATTCTAACAGCACTCGTTTTGTGTTGCTCACCGAATAAGGTTTTTATTTAGTCTTACATTATCGGACGCTCCCAAAAGAAGGAATGGACCTGGACAACAATAATTATCACTTCGACTAGTTTTTTAAACGTGTTACGTTTCAAGAACAAATACAGCGGTACCAGTTTCTGGTGCAGTATTTCACACATTGTTTCATTAGTCATTAAGCTGTCATCTGTTAAGATTAACTTAAGTTGGGCCACGATACATGAACTCGTATATTTCTGCATTTTCAGTGGCAATTTATAGCTAGAAACAAAGAGAGGAGTTTTTTTTGGGGGGTTCTAAGATATAAGTAATGCTATGCTACTAAAGAAAGCAGCTGGATAAAAAATGACCACAATTTTGTTGTGTCGTTTTTTGACCATGTTTAAATGCATTGTGGAGACCTTCGGTTTTTTTTAAGATCTGGGAAAAGTAAGTGAACTTGAAACTACTTATATTTACGTTGTAGAAAATCAAGTTTGAAGTCAGTTATGTCACATTAAAGCATTAAAAAACGTCACAAGGTAAACATACTTCTGTATAAACTATTTTGTTCGTCAAACGAGTTTAAGTGAATCCGGGTACGAAAATAGGATACTACTTACGAAATATGGCTCCGGTGATGTATATAAAATACAGAGGAAATGACAAGTTACATTTAAGAGAGTTCCGGGAGAAAGCAAAACAGAAATACACATTTAGGAAATCAAGTTCAAGGCAGGATCACTGCACTTTAATAATTAATCGTGAACCTACTATTGTACTAGATATATTTCAAAATATTGTGGATGGAGAAAATGGTAAATTATTAATTGCCTATTGTGTTGCATTTTATTTCACCGCCTATAGATTTAATATTCAGTACATTCCGTACACTTTATATTGTGCTTCACGTTAAGAGAAACTGTTCGCTTTGAGGGAATATTATTGTCTGATTAATTATTTCTGAAACGGTATGGAATTCTTGGAGATGAAGCTAATCTTTACTCGAGTATAGTTTTGATTCATTTTTATAAAATATAGTTCCAAAATCATACCATGAATATTTACCTCACTTTCAACATTATCGTGGCTTTTTCTACATTTACTTTGTTTCGTAAAATAATCTACCTAATTTATTTTAGCAACGTTTTGGTAAAACTGAAATAAAAAAGATGAAATTCGGCAATTCAGCAAAAAAGTGTTTCAGATAAATACAAAACCGCAGTATAAAATTAAAAACGCACAAAGTATATCGTGATTTTTGTTTAGATCTTCTTCGCCGATTTTGCCGAACTATACTATAGTTGATGAATTAATACAAAAATTACAATTTTTAATTGTGTTTTGGGGAAACCTTTATAAAATAATGCTGTCGTGATTGCATATACATTGGTCACAGTTGTAGACATTTGAACCAAGGTATATCAAATTGTACCTTTCCATAAAAACGTCATAAGATATTTCGTGCGAAATAGATTTACATAAAATAAAACAAATAAAATAAAATAATCATTGTCTCCAGTAAAATTTTCAGTTATGACGTACCTACACAAAAGAAATTTTCTGAACTCTACGTTTTTCCCGGAGAATATTTTGAAACAAATTTATTCATGCTTATATAACGATTAAACATTTATAGCAAAGACTTTCGGTAATGTAATATATCAAATATATATTTGATCTGATCAAATCTGATCCTAAAATGAAACGAACAACGCGATAAACAAAACGGTACGCTTTCAAATTTATGCCAATCATTTCGATCGATCTTGACGATGGAAGAAGTATACTCCGATTATCTAATTTTTATATTTGTCGAGTTCAATAGCAGATCCAGACGTGAATTCGATTCTACCTAACATTTGTTAGGCAATCATGCTAATTCCAAACGATTTTCATTGTTCGAGAGGCAGCATCTCGTCGTAAAGTGGGCGAAAGGCTCGAACAACGGTAATGTAGGCATTATTTACAGTGTGTAATCCAAATTAGTTTACGCGTTATTGGCTTTTACGACCGCTGCGAGTTATATGGCTTCGACTTTCATAATAGGAACAAAGAACTCGATAAAGGGAAGATGAGTAGTAAAATATTGGTATGACGAACGAAACTGCGGCTCGCTGAAGGCACATCACATATCGACACAGTACATGCTTTGTTCGGTGGAAAAGCTTTGATTAGTGAAATGGAGAAGAATCAAATCTAGTAATTTTTATTTGAATCCAGTTAAGTTCCACATCAAAGTTGCCCAAAAAAATTTTGCATGGAAAACTATTCATGATTCAGGGCAAAATATCTTAGCAAGCGTCACTCCCAATTTCATTTTTAATGTTACCAATAGAAAAAGCATGTTTTTTGTACAAGAATTATCTGTATTAACATTGGGATTCCAGGACGAACATAAGGCTCTAAATATTACGGCATGCTGTCTATTTCAGAACTAGACAGTTTCCAAAAGGCTGATGTAACCATTATTAGTATAATCCTTGCTTTAGTCTGGCAGTAGCAGTAGCAAGTTATAAACAAATTGTTCTATGGTTAGGCAAAAGCCACTAGGGAATTCGCTCTTTTTGCATGAAATAGAGCTTATTTTTACGGTAATTTAAAAAAAGACGCGTCTTTGTTCCCAATATACGTTTTTTTATAACGTTAATTGTTAGTTAACTATTGGACGTAACGGTCCAAGATTATAGAGACAATTAAAGAAAGGGTTAAACATTTATTTTTAGAAAGTTTTACATTGATAGTTCATGTAATAAACGCTCTAGCAGCAGTAAAAATTAACATTAATGAACGCCGGTCTGCACGCGGGAAAGTAGCGGCGGGCTCGCGCATGGTCGTGAACGCCGCTCTCGGACGCGCGAGATTTTTGACTTAAAATACGGTAAAAAAGGTGAAGAAACATATAAGTTTGCCACATACCTATTTGCAATTTGCCAACTTGCTGCATTCCCTTCCCATCATATTCGATTGAAGTATCTTGCCTTATAGTCCAAGCATTCTGTCACGGATTAATGTTAAATTTGCAGAAATTATTACCTGGACAAAAAAAATATGACCGTATAGAAAATTAAATTTTAAATTGAGTTTCTTGTTCTTTAAACTCGATCCAATATGGCGAATATGGTTAAAAAAAATCGCAAAGTTGAAAAAATCGTTTTTTCTAAAATAACTAAAAAATATAGCACGGATTGAAAAATTTTAAATGAGAAAGTTGTAGGTTTTAAAAAGATCTATCGACTGATTTTTTGAAAGTATCGATTGCTTTGTTACTTTTCGAGATATATCGAAAAAACCGTTAAAAATCTTCTCTTTTCTCTTCTTCTATAACTCGTTTACATTTACGTGCCCATATTTGCTATTTACTGCAAGCATAGCCCGCGGCAAGCCAAAAAAGTACATTTTTGAAAAATTTAAAAATATTAATTATTTTTCGAGATATATCGATTTTTTGAAAAAAAGGCGCTCTCGAAAATTGGCTAGATCTTCTCAGCGGATAGCCCTACAGTAACGATTTTCGGTTTATTTTCTTCGTAAAGAGTTATATTATCATGCTGTTAAAAAATGTTGACGATTTTATTAATTTTAAGGATCAAAAAATGACTTTGAATAAGTTGCACTTTTTTGGGTATGTTTTTTTCAAATTACTATTTCAATTTTTATTTTATGAAAATGACTTTTAAAGAAAGAAAACTAAACATTTACGGGTCTATTTTGCTTCTAAGGCGAAAATGCTATAATATTCGTGTTTAGCTACCCCAGATTAAGTACAAAAAAATAATAAAAATTGAAATAGTTATTTGAAAAAAACATACCCAAAAAAAGTGCAACTTTTTCAGTCATTTTTTGATCCTTAAAATTAATAAAATCGTCAACATTTTTTAACAGCATGATAATATAACTCTTTACGAAGAAAATAAACCGAAAATCGTTACTGTAGGGCTATCCGCTGAGAAGATCTAGCCAATTTTCGAGAGCGCCTTTTTTTCAAAAAATCGATATATCTCGAAAAATAATTAATATTTTTAAATTTTTCAAAAATGTACTTTTTTGGCTTGCCGCGGGCTATGCTTGCAGTAAATAGCAAATATGGGCACGTAAATGTAAACGAGTTATAGAAGAAGAGAAAAGAGAAGATTTTTAACGGTTTTTTCGATATATCTCGAAAAGTAACAAAGCAATCGATACTTTCAAAAAATCAGTCGATAGATCTTTTTAAAACCTACAACTTTCTCATTTAAAATTTTTCAATCCGTGCTATATTTTTTTAGTTATTTTAGAAAAACCGTTTTTTTCAACTTTGCGATTTTTTTTAACCATGTTCGCCATATTGGATCGAGTTTAAAGAACAAGAAACTCAATTTAAAATTTAATTTTCTATACGGTCATATTTTTTTTGTCCGGGTATTAATTTCTGTAAGCATTTCTCTATAATGCTTGGACTATTAAAGGCGAGTGGAATAATTTGCTTATTGTAAATTGAGCAAAAAATTTAAGTAAATCACAAATATTTTACTAATTCAAAACTGAGTTAAAAATTGCTCATAACAAATGTACAGTGCTCCCGCAGCACTCGTAGCTCATATCGTCCAGAAATTTCTGAGTCTACGACGAAGGTTCTAAAGCTAATAGGTATTCCAGAAGACCACACAAACACATGCCCAATTAATTATTAATTATTTTGAGGAAGAAATCTGTTTTTTGCGCTTTAGCTAACACGATTAACGATTGGCTTAACTATGAACTTATTTTTTATATTTGTTTGGTCGTAATTTTTTTTTTAAATAACTTCAATTGAAATGTACTTGTTCTCTTAAAGAACAAATTTCGAACTAAATTTGCTAAAGAAAACGTTAAAATAGGAGTGACTGACCTTAAGATCTCGAAAAGGATTGTAAATATACAGGGTGCTCACTTTTAATGTTCACTTTAGAATCTCCTGAACTAAAAGATTTACAGGGTTGGCAAAATTACAACAAAGTTGCAGGTCTTCATGCCATTCCGGATTTTGAAAGAAATGTAAATTGCAGCGTTCCTGAAATAATCTGAAAACTTGACTTTTCTCGTTTCTTCCATAACTTTTTTAATATTGAAAGGAGAGTAACGAAAATCGGTATGTATACATACAAAATTTTGACATTTCTGTTTAAAAGTAAACAATCTAACATCTACTGCCGTGCTTTGATCATTTATTTAATATGTAAGTTTGAAAAATGAGATGTTATTATCAAATAAAAATTAGTTGATTATGAACAAAATATTTTGTGTCGGTCACTCCTATTTTAATTTTTTATTTGGCAAATTCTGTAGATTTTTTATTTTTTTTTTCAAATTTCTCTATATGCGCTTAGAAGTAACCCCCTAAAAAGTAATAGTGATAAAAAATGTAACCACTTTTATTTTCACGAGCTGTCACTGATTTAATTCGAGAAAAGAGTAAAAAGAAAACAAATTACAAAAAATAATGCCAATATGTACTTAAAAAACATAAATCAAGATTTTTAACGAAATAGTTTAAGAGGGCTCTATAGCAAATAGGCAACCAGTAATACATTTTATAGATTTTGTTACACAGTTTGTCTAAATATGAATTAATGCACAAATAACAGACTTTCCCCCATTTTTACACAGATTTTCTATAAAATGGAGTTAGTTTGAAACTCAAAATATTTTTTGGTGTAAAGAAATTTGTAATTTACAATGCCATTTTTTACCACTAACTTCTTTTATGTCTTTTGTCGTGATACGCCTATGCTAGAGGAACACCCTGTACATCTACCGTATCTCGATGCATTAATATCCGCATAAAAGGATAACAACCTTAGTTCACATGTCTTCTGCTACGGGACAATACGCCGCAATCGATGAAAACCATAATGTACGACGCGGAGCAGTCGTTAAAGCTAGCTGATTTCAAATTGGTCATGGAATATAAGGTATTCGATAACGATGAATATATAGGAACGTTTCCGGGAATTCGCGTTGCCGTGCTGTACTCGCCAGCGATCGTCTCGCGGCCGTAAAAATCGCCGTGTATTCGCGGCGATCTGTAATGGGTATTTGCCAATCCTTCACATTGAAGGAAAGGCGTAATTTCGTTTTTGTCTTGTACAAAATATAATAAGCATGTTGTGTATTTTCCTCTCTTGCCAGTCACTGTAATAGCGTTAGCGGTGCCAGCGCAGCATCGACAAGAAAGGTTGACGAGCTAGTGGGAATAATGATTGGGTTGTTTGTATCGCATCAAATATAATACATTTTTTTCAAAAGATAATACTGGGTGTAACGTGAAAATAGAAGAAATAACAATAACTCACGTATGCAGCGTGGCCCATTGAGGACCAGGAAATTCCTCAACATTTTTTAGGCACGCTTGTTTGGAATGAATTATTATTATTTTGTCAAGATGTTTTTCATCTTGTCCAAAGAAAAATGAACACAAATACCATAATGTAAAAATTAAATCAAAAAGGACACGAAAATTATTTGCAAAATACAAAAACTATGCAGAAAAAGAAAACAAAGGAAATAATGAGTGACAAATAAAGAGAATTTTATCACATTTATCACATTTTAACCAATTCTATTATTAGTCCAGTCGATATCTGTTATGGGATGGAATTATGTATTTTCTTAATTAACAATTCAATTGTGCGAAATCTACCCGGCCGATTTCGATGAAAAAATTTCTGCATACTACCATATCAAGTACTCAGAACCATACTTTTTATATTTCTGCTCTAAAGTCAAGGTCCGAAATAAATTCATGAAAAAACGATATTTTTTCACGAAGTTTTTTCGGTCTATACTGTTTTGCAGCAACAATAATGCACATGAAAGTTTATTTTGAAGAGAATATCGAATATAATATAACGAAACTTTTTTTCCTTTGACTATTTTCTCTAATGTCAATATTCTCCGAGTTATACATGAAAAAAAAGAGAAAAAACCGCCTTTTAAAATTTTGTTTTCACATTTTCTTGCGTTAACAATTATGCACAACTTTTTCAGCGGGTGCATATCGCAATTATCGTTCTACATAATATTTAGAACTATTTCCAACAAAAATTATGAAACATCCTTACAACCTACTTTTAAAACATACCGACTGGACTATATTGCTTTCATTATAGTTATTATTACATAATTTATTGTTAAATTTAAACTGCAAATGGTAATTAGTATTTTAATCAAGAGAAAATTAGTCGTTACGTGCTGTTGAAAATTTATTCATCGACTCGTAAACATCTTTGATCCAGTTTTACGAACAAATGTCCTTTCTTTTCACTGGTCTGGTCGTAAATTATCCGCAGCAGCTGTAATACGTTCATGTAAATCATCAATAGTTACGAAAAAGTCGATTCCAGTTCTCCTCGACCAATCCAACGTGCTTCTTGAACGTCATTAAGGCAATTTTAAAAATTTTGTCGAAAATGGTGGTGCAAGAATCTTCAAGAAGTCCAGGATCATTTGGAGGATATAGGATATTCAAAGTATCGAAAATCATCCACTTCACTTTGTCCAAATCAAAGAAGGATATTGCTGGAAGTAATTCCATTGAAATTGGGGATTTTGGGCATTCTGTTGTAACAACAGAATTTGGATAGGACATAGGTAATACAATGCGAAACATCGCCTTAATGTTAATAATGCTGTCACTGCCGTTCTTGGTGGTGAAAATTCGAAATATTTGAAATTATTCAATTTTATAAAATGTCACTTGTAATCGATAATACTTAGGATAAAGTAGAAAACTCTAGGTATTCAGAAAAAATATGCATTTGTCAAATATATTTTAATAAATACACTACAACCATCTATCTAGCTACTATACTGCTTGTAAATGTAGCTTTTATCTCGAAATCTGTTAATAGTTTATAATATGATTCACTGCTGCTATATTCATTCTTCAAGAATATTATTTTTCACATTATTTATTATTCTTTTGGTAGTTTTACTCTTACGTAATTTCCAAATATGTATATATTTATAAAAATAATTTTCATTTCAAATATACATACGTTAATAAAATTTGCATAATAAAACGATTTAAGAATGTCTAGTACAATATTTGGTCATATAATTTACAATATAACGACCATATAAATAATCAACATTGAAACTCAATTTGATATTTTACAGAATATTTGTCGAAAAGATACGCGACTTACGCGCTTACTTAAAAATATTTAAATGCGATAGAAAAATGTTGTGGACAGGTTAGGTCGAGTTCGTCGTGAGTGGGCTTAGTAGTGGGCTACCTGCTTCTTATGTCCAGGGATAGTCTAATCTTTTATAATCATTTATTGAAAATATTAGAAGTCTCTTAGGGGTCGTTAAATAATAATAATTAATCATTAAATTTGGCACGCAAAAGATTAAGGTTCCGTTTGGTCGGTATGAGGAGTGGCAGACCACCAGATACAGGTTGTGTTATCTGTCGCACTAAATGACGTCACAGTGCTCTCTTGATCACGTGACAAAATTTAAATGTTTACATAATATTGAACATTTATAATTAATTTGTAGCGTTAAAGAAATTATTATAAAAAATTATATTTTTTTTACCACTACTGTGGTCTGTTATAGACAAATTGTCTGTTCTTCTCTGTGCCTTTTTGGGTCTATTGTGACTTCTTATCTTTGTCTAATAACTCAACTACCTCAATTTCAATAAGTGTTTGATCATCGGTATATGTCTGATGGTTCTATTGATAATTTCTATGCTTGCTTTGGCCTCTAAAACAAAACATATTGCTAAATTGACCTACCATTTCTATAAAATATATTTTCAGGCTCCTAATACAACAACCACAACTTTTTACGAGTGTAAAAATGTATGTTATCAATAAACAGAGCTTGGTGGCTGTAACTTCTGTGGGAAAGGAATCGCCCCGATTACGAAATGGTTGTTTTCGCCGTACAGCACGCGGCAATAACGATATAATGCGGTAATTACCATAAACTTTGGGTGCTCTGCCATTTTACGTGTGGCCAGATGCCACTGAGGCATTAAGTGTTGCGTTGGCAGAATATAGAGGCTGGGATTTCACTTAGTGGCTTATTGTTGCTAACTGACTAATCTATATTACTGAGCTGGCAATAACCATTAGGAATTTTTTTCATGATCTAAACGGCTTTCCTTATCGCGCCTTTAAATCTATTAATTAATCTGACTCCCCTTCCGGCGTTGTTCATCAAAATAATTAGTAATTAGTCTAAGTAATTACGACGATGACACAGGCATTTCGGGTCCTGAAATATAAAATTTACTTTGAAGAGATTTGACTATTTTATCTGGCTCTAATATGCAACTGTCTCTGATACAACTGCGTTTTTGGTATTTGGACAAAATTTAATTTTCAAAATTTCAAATACTTCGTTTAGCTGTGAAATTAAATACTTCGGACAAAAAACTGATAGGTTGATGGGTTTTTACATAGAAGAGAAAGATCGACGAAATAGACCATCTACTAGAAAGCTTTCGGTGTCTTTTTTACTCAGCACCAGTTATTCTGTCAAAAGTTAATCAGTGTTTCACATTTTAATTGTTGTTTAGTACTGTCACAAAAACCATTATTTTAATTTATATGTAATTAAAAGCATTTTCGTGGTTGATTCTGTTTTAAAGTATTTAGCTTTCGAAGTGTATTATGTTTCTTGAAGTCATTTTGATATACTTACAAGATCTTTATTATCTGTTAAGATTATTATTAAAGTATTTCTCTGAATTACTGCACACTACATTATTAAATTTAGTTAAAAAATTATAATTAAGATTAGTTAGAAACTGACAAATATTGAATTTGTAACTGACAAATTCAATTAAAGAAGAAAACATTATAAAACAAATACCTACATTAACATTATAACAAATATCAGTAATTTAGAATTAAACGATGCAGTAACTTAGATTATTAGTAGACAGTTATCTGCGAGTAGGTAAAAGCAATGTCTTGTTCTAGTAGGCGCTGAGTCGTGATGACATTTACTTTATAGGTTATATCTCACCTACACTCAAAACATGTCGGTAGATAAACTTACAAATTGGTAGAAACCTGTCTATGTCTGGTGGTTCTGTTAATGAATAATCTATAAACTAGAAAACAGTTCATTAGATATTGCGGGTGTAATTCAATCCTGGTCAGGACATATAGCTCGCAGAGTAGTTGTTTCCCATGCTATCATTAGTTACAATGTGTTGATTTAAAGGTGATAAAGATTTTATGCTTCTTCAAAAGCTTCAACAGTCTTGGATCTCAAAATTGAAAGCTACCAGGGCACATGTTTATATGAAAAAATATTCTTAGATTTGGTAGAGGGAAATACTTCTTAATTTTTGACACGTTGTAATGATACAAAATATATATTTCGCGACTTCATTGGCATTTTTCGGAATGTTGCACATTGGACATACAGGGTGATTCACAAATGGTGACCAAAAATGAAACCTCGTATTCTTTGGTGAATTTTTTCTTTGTTAAAAAGATACAGGGTGCTAAACTTCAAAAAATATTTTTAATTTTTTTAAAAAATTTAAAAACTATTAAGTGAAACAATTTGAAATTGGTACATGTATTCATATAAACATTGTCCAAAACTGAGAGCTTTTCATAAAATTTACGTGCTCCAGTGACGGAAATACAGGGTATCGGTTGCATATTTTTCTAAATAAAATAGTACGCCACTGCTTTACGGTAACAACTATGATATTTTCGGATTCGTCTTTTCAATTTTCTATAAATTACTCCTCTCTTAGGTTTTTCAAAAAAGCCTGATTTTCGAGTAAAATTTAAAAGACGAACTGAAAACACTTCGATATTCGAATAAAATGCGGTTTAAAATTATACAGGGTGTTTCTTAATAACTTGCCAATATTTAAGGAGGTTATTCTTGGGTCCATTTTAAGAAAAAAACTTTATATGAACATTTGTCCTAAAAGTCTTAACTTTTGAACTACAGTGTACTAAAGTTTTATGAAAAAACATTTTTTATGATAACTTTGGTGTTACCCTAGATATTTTTTCAAATTTGGTACACGCCTTCTATTCATCGAGATTCATTTTCTGATGTACAAACAATTTTATTATTTTTGCCAGTGGCGTCTGTACAGGTTTTGTATACATGTTTTGTATTGAATTGTATTGTATTCACAGTAGACTGCGATCGCAAATTTGACATTCTGAGCAGTTAGAAGAAAGAATAAATAATGTTTTTCATCAGATTCAAGCAACAATAAATTTCGAACAAATTGCATTTTCGTAACTGCAAAGATGTCGGGCCTGTGTTTGTGGAAATGGATTTATTTTTGAGCATTTAGGCTTTTTAGTTACAACTTCCCCAAGGTTCCTCATCTGAAAAAAAGCCATTACTCACATAAAAACATTGAAGCAAGTGATTATAAATGCTCGAGGAATGGGTACGTTAACCAGTTTTGTGAGACCGTGACTCTACACATTGCAATCCAAAACTTGTAGTTAAACAGAATGAGTCAGAAAGCACATTTGACACCCACCTGTAACGTCTTAAGAAAATAAACAAAAAACTATGAATTTAAATTTTCCTGGTTTTTAAATGAATTGCTTTGTATTGAAAAAGAAAATATAAGTATTAATAAACAGTTAAATTCACAAATATATGTAAATGATTAGATTTATAAGACTAAAAAATGTACCAGACCGCCGTCCATCGATAGAACCAGATCAAAATGGAAAACTAATCGACACCAACGCGTTAGCATTATGTAAATCGTGACATAACACAATGGCGTCTATCTGCGTTAAACAAAAATTAAGGTGATATACGGGTACAAGAAATGTAGGTTAAACTGGTGCTTTACATTTATATTCACAGAGAGACGAGATTTTCTTGCACCCAAATGACACACTTTATTGTGTTATTACTTTTACTGTATACCTTAACAAGAATTTAGACATTAATATTGATGTATCTTCAGCCAAAAATGGTTGTTCCAATTTTGGTGCAATGAAATTTGTAACAGAAATGTCTAGAAGTGACTTACAACCTGCGCATCGTTGCCACCAAGAAAGCGTTGACAGTCGAAACGAAAATTTTCGTCATATGAAATAGTTCAGAGACTTCGTATAAATGAATATGACCGTAACTGAATTTTGTTGGTTAAAAATATCAGGCGACAGTTTGACATAAAACTTTATACATACCAAGAAGGATAATAAAGGCATTTGCATACCGCAATTTTTCCCTTTCAGTCGTAAAAATGCTCGTGTAGCAGAGTTGAGTAACATTTTCCGTAATAAATTCCGCTTTGCATATGCAAGGCCGTCGGCATAAATTCAATAATTATGCATTGAAATATAAACAGCAAATCGAATAAAATCATTCTTACTAGAATGTATGCGTATTTCTGATAAAAATCGAAATATGAGATGTGGAATTTATAAAAGCGGAATGAATGCGTGCTTGAGATGTGGAAATAATACGAATAAGTAGAATTTTCAACCAGATATACATAGAATTGAATATAAACGAGAATTGAATTCTTTTAAAATCAAGGGAAACCGCAGGGGAGCTCTGCGGTTTTGAGAGGACAAGTACGGGTAAAAATAGACTTAGTTAATGCTCTTGTAGAAAAATTGTATCAGTAACTCCGTCTGCTGAAAAATGCATTAACTGACAAGGTTAGTCTTTCGATGTAACTTCAAGCGCAGTTCTAGAAAACTACCCTGTATTAGCATTTTGTTTATGAAAAGCATAAATAATCTTTAAAAACAAGTTATAAGTCAAAACCATCAATGCTAATTAAATAAAAAAATATTAAAAATATTAAAATCACCCGAGTGTGGTATCGTATTCCAAGTCCCGACTTTCTAATTTCACCAATAAAGCCATTTGCAGTCTTTACATGCTTAAAATCCATCCAAAAATATTTGTTGATGCTCAAGGGCATCAAACCGACCATCCTTTCGAAGCAGAGCGAAATTTTCACCTATGTTTCGAATCCAACCGGTGAAATTCTCCATAGAGCCACAAACACTCCAAGCCGTAGCAGACGATATTGAATCTGCCACGTTATTTACGCACATTTGCTAGCATTTCAGGGTCCATACATATTTGCATATTCCTCAGAGCGGTGGTTTCGCCTCGACTTTTCTACATGACACCAGGATCTGAACGTGGGCTGTTGCGATGACGGAGAAAGTGATAACAGAAACGTAATTGACTTAATGGTTATAGGTCCCGGATTTTCATGCGTTGGTCCGCATCCGTAAGTATCCCGGACTCTGAAAATTGGTCGAATTTATAACATTATAGCTCAATTTTTCCTTATCAATTAAAAAAAAATCATTATTCAGTGAAAAATTCAACTGACAGTATTTTATGATATTAAATTTTGTACAGAATGTCTGTTCCTAGAAAGAACGACAATTACGTGTTTTTGTGATAAAACAATTTTATTTAAATGTCCACATGTAACAGTTGACGTTGAACTCGATATTCTAAAGGCGTTGAAACTATGCGATTTAGCTTTTCGAGATGGATATCTTTCCAATCTATTAAGCAACCAATATCCAGAACTTTTCGAAACGCATGAGTGCCACTTTTCTCGTTTTTATACCTAGAGAGAGATAACCTTGAAAGCTTTTAAATTGTGGAAAACATTTTTCTTTAACTAACTGATTGATTGATCGCGATTGAAACGGATTATTGCTTCTAAAGCATTAGCCGACAAAGTTCCTGATTTTTGGTTTATAGTGGTCATAAATAGAAAAATGTATCAATAACTAGAAAAATAATTAATTTGTTGTATTTTATATATTTATTTTTACAAACACTACCAAATTATGTTCCAAGTTTTGATTGTATAAGGAATACTTAAATTTAATACTAAAGAACACAAGTGTAGTTGATTTTTATTGGATCTGAAGTTACAGACCTATACAGGGTGGTCCGAATTTTATGCAGGAAACTTCGAGGGCATATAGATCTCTTTAAAATAATAGGTGTTTGCCTTATAAACATAGGTCTGGAACGGCCTCGTTTTAGAGATACAGGGTGTTGAAGTTGTTAAAAAAATTTGATTTTTTGTTTATATCTCCGGAATCTATTAACCGATCTTAATAAAATTTGGTATAGATAATGTATGACAGTAAGCCTTACATTTCCTAAAATATGAGCTCTAAAGGTTCAACCAGTGGTGTACAACTGGACAGGGGCCGCCCTCTTTTTATAAAAAAAACTACGCCACTGTATTTTTTGCAAGTTATTGTAACGGATTTATATTCTAATGCACTAAATACGTAAAAAAGGTAACTTGAAATTTTTCCCTAAGATTCACCGTTCTCAAGTTATTCATACAAATACAAACCCCTTGTGGCAGACACTTCAAACCATAATATTACAAGAATATTTATGTTTATACTTAAAAGGAAGTGCAATTTGTAAGCAGATCAACAAAATTATTTCCACATCACCTGTGAGGTAGTGTTCCTAGTGTATTTTAGTTTCTCCTGGAGGCTTAATCCACTATCTTTACAAATAAGGACAATTTAAATGAAAATAATAATAAAAATACATTTACCAAGCAACGACAATTAAACAAGAAATGAAATTAACGTTACGTATTTGCAGCAATTGTTCAAAATGCGAACCATCCACATCGATACATTTCTGACAATTTCTATTAATGATTAATGGAATTACCTAACTAATATCATGTGGTGGTTTTCTTTTAATTCATTACACCCCTCTTCTATTCGCTGCAGTAGTTGTGGTGGAGTAGAGTAAACTTTACTTTTCAGATAGGTAACCCCAAACGTAGAAGTCCAGGGGGTTTAGATCTGGCGATTTGGCTGGCCAAGAGACTGGATTCTCTGCACCATTATGGTTGACATTGGCATTTGGTCTTCAACCTATCCATCGCCCCATATAATTTTTAAGCCATTATTGTATTATTCTCCTAAAATGCGCAGGAGCACCATCCATTTGTATCCAGCTATTTTGTGGTATATTTAATGGAACATCCTCTAATAATTCAAATAGATGGTTTTCTAGAAAGTTTAGAAATGCTGGGAATTTAGATGGGGTGACAAGAAATAAAGTCCGAATTATTCCGAGCCAGAAAATTCGTTGAAAAGATCTTATCCGAATTTCATGAGGATTTTCTTGTGACCAAATATTGTGAAAATTCACTACCCCTCGCCTTGTGAACGTAGCCTCATCGGTCCAAAGTATTTCTAGTAAGAATTCTGGATTATGTTGTGACTTTAAAACAACCACTAACAAAAATTCAGGTGTGTCTACATCTCCCGGAAGTAAATTTTGCACAGGTTGTAAATAGTACGGATTTCTACCATCCTTATGTAGAACTTTTCAAATTTTCGATTTACTCACCCCAATGTTCTTAAAATTTCATTTCTGTGTCTTTCATTGAGCCGTCGTGATTTTCCAAATATCGTTTTAATCCAAAAGATGAAAGCGACGAGTGTAAAGAATTTTGTTGATGTGCTTACAAATTGCACTTACTTTTAAGCATAAACATAAATATTCTTGTAATATTATGGTTAGAAGTATCCGCCACAAGGAGATTGTATTCGTATGAATAACTTGAGAACGGTGAACTTTAGGGAAAAAATTCACGTTACCTTTTTTACGTATTTTGTACATTAGAATATAAATCCGTTACAATAGATTGTAAAAAATACAGTGGCGTAGGTTTTTTTTATAAAAAAAGGGTGACCCTGTCCAGTTGTACACCACTGGTAGATCCTTTAGAGCTCATATTTTAGAGAATGCAAGGCCTACTGTCATCCATTATCTGTACCAAATTTTGTTCAGATCGGTTAATAGATTCCGGAGATATAAACAAAAAATTAATTTTTTTTAACAACTTCAACACCCTGTATCTCTAAAACGAGACCGTTCCAGACCTATGTTTATAAGGCAAACACCTATTATTTTAAAGAGATCTATCAGCCCTGGAAGTTTCCTGCATAAAATTCGGACCACCCTGTATAATTATGAAATGGAAATAAACAGATTTAAATTCGTAGGCTAAATAAAAACTTATTGTAGGTTTTTTTGAGGAGCTGTTGCTTGCCCACGAAGATCACCCGACCATACTCTAAATTTTTATTTTTGTAGTACCTACATGAGTCTGTGTATGAGCACAAGCTGGTATTCAGTAAAAGGGGAAGGTATTATTAAAATATTGTTAATGTACTACCACTCCGAATAGGTGGAAAATAGGATGATTAGTGCAAAATAACAGTTACATTAACTGGGAAATAACGCTGTGGAAATTTAAAAAAACATTACCATGGAAGTAAATCAATTTAATAGAAGTTATCAAATATCACAGCAGCTCCTTAAATAAAAATCAAATTAAAAAATGGACTAGTAGATAATTTAACATTACGGGTGTTAAAGGATAATAATGTCCTCAGTTGACGTATATCTATTGGGTCAGAGGTCATTGGGATATAGACTGTAGATTTTAGCTCATTATTACTATTTAACACCATGGAACAACACAACTTCCATAATTAAACGTTTATGAAATTTTTTTTCTGTCGTTTTATATTTCATAATTATATAGACCTGTAACTTCAGATGAAATTGATTGATCTACCCCTTTTGTATTACTTAGTCTTACAATTAATTATATTTAACGCTACTGTTATTTAATACATCATTACAGTAATAAAAGTAAGTAGTGCAACCCGCTTTCATATATTGGGATTCTGTAACACTCATTTACGATCTGACATTTGAATTTGTTTCAAAACTGTTAAAACTAACGATAATTTTACCGCTTGGGAGTAATTAACCTTGGCATTATTTCTAATCATCTCATTTTTCATTTCATTATAATAGATATAACAGTGACAGTAATATTAGCGTGGCCTCCTATAAACAAATGTTGTGATTTATAGCCCCTATTTAATCAAGGCATAACAAAAGTCGTGTCACAATTGTGACTGATTTCGTAAATCCAGCATATTTATTGGATTCTTAATATCCTATGACTTTTATCTGATTTTTTTTATATAGGATCTCATCCTGTAAAGTTATCGAAGGGTTCGCGATTATATATTATTTCATTTGTTCAGAGATCATTTACAGATATAATTTATTTATTACAAGCTTTTTTTTGAGTGAAAATGTACTCAATAATTTCACTCAATGAATTCACTATGAACCTTTATTGCTTTCACTCACACCGATTTTTTTACAGTGTACACGTATAGTTTGGACGACAATGCATGGTTAGCTGAGTGACGTCATTCTAAATCCAATACGGCGGTATCCCAAAGATGGCGGACTAATTATTTTTTATGCACACCCATGATATGGGTATCAAATGAAAGGGTTTGTTGAAAAGAATACGAAAATAAAATAACGTCACTAGAAGCTTGTTAAAAAAAATTATACATAATCTTATTAAAATACTAGGAACATCTGGGAGCTACTTTCGTTCGTTTTAAATAACCTATGTAACATATGTAACATCCTGTATAAAATTTCACTTACGAAATTAACACTATTACAGATATTGCACCAAAATGTATAATTTATCGAATATCTTTTAGAGGGCGTTTGGCCTGGCAAGATTAATGGCATGCGGTCGATAGCTGTGCAAACTGAGCAGTGTAATTTGATATTTTTAAGGAATTCACCAGTTTAAATGTCGCGTAACGTGACCATTTTTGCGACACACTAACCATGACTTGGGCTTGTTCGAGTATGGCCTAGGAAATGTCGCCGTGAAGTGAATGTTACTCTCATTATAGTCCAATTAACTAAGCCTTTAAATCGAAATTTTGTCAACTTGGCTGAATTTTTGATATGAGTTAGTTTAAGGTATATTATAACAATAAGTGAGAGTAATTTTTTGTTCAACCCCCGGCCAAGGGTGGAAAAAGATAAAACAAAGGGCTTTTTCAAGATAACTCAAAAAGGGTAAGAGCTAGAAAAAAAAGTTTTTCATGAAAGTTGTAAAGCAGACAATTCTACATAAAAATGGCCTCTTAACTTTTTCTTGTACTATTACAATTAACAGAGTTAGGGAGGCTAGAAGTTAAGGGAAGATTTCAGAAATTTAATTTTGTTAAATCATTAAAATTAACGATTAAAAATTTGATTTTTTGTTATAACTTTCTTATTAAAAATTAAAAAATATATCTATTTCTCTGAAAAGAAAAGTTACATATTTTAGAGCAGATTGAAAAAAAAAATTACAAAATTCAATCATTTTTCTGTTTGTTATGATTTTTTTTAAATTTCTGAAATCTTCCCTTAACTTCTAGCCTCCCTAACTCTGTTAATTGTAATAGTACAAGAAAAAGTTAAGAGGCCATTTTTATGTAGAATTGTCTGCTTTACAACTTTCATGAAAAACTTTTTTTTCTAGCTCTTACCCTTTTTGAGTTATCTTGAAAAAGCCCTTTGTTTTATCTTTTTCCACCCTTGGCCGGGGGTTGAACAAAAAATTACTCTCACTTATTGTTATAATATACCTTAAACTAACTCATATCAAAAATTCAGCCAAGTTGGCAAAATTTCGATTTAAAGGCTTAGTTAATTGGACTATTAACTTATGTGTAATGTTTGACGTGTCGTTGAAATATTTAAAGATTGTACAGGGGTGAATTTTTAAGCTAAAATATTGGGGAATGAGAGAAATGGAATAGATAATCTATTTTGATTTAACAAGTTTCATTCCGTGCCTTATCAGACCACGTTTGTAGGGTTAAAATGTCTTATGGGTTATTTCCGATAAAAACTGAGATAACGAGAAGTATCTTACCGAAATTATTAAAATATTGACTTGTTGATAATATGAGATAAAATAATTATTAAAATTATACACATTTATCATAAAAACGTAGAAAACATTGTTATATGTTTTCTATGGATTCCATAAGTTTTGTGGTAAAAATTCCGAATACGCCGCACACATTTTTTAAGTTCTTTAACCGTATTCATTATTTTATATTTTCGATACGATCTCTTACGCAACTAAATAAAAAGGCCATACAAATATTTGTTGAGTTCTAATCAACACGTTAAAAGGAAAAATGTACATACAACTTTTATAATTATTGTAAACTTTTATTACGGTAAGGTATTTAGTTATTTATACACAATTACATCCTATAGAAATGTAGGAGTGCCCCTATATAGACAAGTTACATAGCCATAAAGTAAATTCGGATTTCTTGGTAGATAAGCCTGTGTGTAATAAATTAGTTATTACACCTACTACGTTGCTTCACTAATGAAAAAAGCTCAAAGTTCTGTTATTTTACGCTTATCTCATATTTTGATAAGATTAGTTTCTTTTTGTATCTAGCAGTAAGTCAAGATTCATATTTTAAATGATTTCTCTAAATTGTCTCTGAGAGGTTATTCATTGAATGGTTTTTTGATGTCATACCGGTATCATACATATTACGGCAATATTAATTTTTTTTTTAATAGTAGATGACACTACAATAATAAATCTCCGAAGAGTAAAATCGAGGTGCAGCAATGCAATTGGTAGAAAATCTTTTGGTAAATAGGATAACTTACTGACTTACCACATTGATATGACGAAAACTTTTTGGAATCGCTGACCACACCGATAATTCTGCGTCCGTTTACAAGTGTTGATGCACGCCTATTTGGAAATCATTTGTACACTCAATATGTGCAGTTACTTGCAGTCTTCATCAGCTTTTCTACTGCGTCTACATCACTATGTCCATTAAATTAATTGTCACTGTATTGATGATTGACAAAGAAACACGCCAGTTCACAAATGTTTGCCTCTCTTTTGTAGTACGTAACTCGTAGCCGTTTCCAGCGGTTGTCAATAAGTTTGAACAACTTTGATTATAGTCAGCGTCGTTTTGCAGGTTTGACGATCTTGATTATTCTATCCTCTTATCCTCTTATCCTCCTCTTATCATCTTCAAGTTTGTAAAGGTCCTGTATAGACATCAGTCATTAACGTCATAATATTAACCGAGTTGATAAAATCTGCCGGAAGTTGGACCACTGCTAGCAGAAAAATAAAATATTGAACCGACCAACGACATAAATCCACGACACGAGTTTTCGCATTTACATATAATTCTTAACTGATAAATGGCCCACACTCTCCTGTAAGCGTTATGTATCATTTGTGTATAACGGAGGTGTCACCCCAAGTTCATGTAAAATTATGTAAATTTATAATTTGCTGTAAGAGCGCGCTGCGCGAATATTCATTTTGCAAATTCATGCCGTACGAACGATTAAGTATTTGGAAACTTTCTAGAAGCGTTATCTATGGGACGGTCATGTCTTAGATCTTTACTTTCGTAAAAATTGCTATTTCGTAAATATCTTAATATACCCTTTACCCCAATTTTGTTGTAATTTGACAGTGGTATATGTACTGTTAAGGGGCAAATTTAACCCTAACTTGAATAGATGGAAGTCCAGTGACGTCCCCGAGTGGTACCATAACGAATATTTTTAATAATGTTTCTTGTGCCGTCCAGGGATATGCAATTAAGTGGATTTCATTTTTTTCTCCATTAATCAATATACGAAAAACATTTAAAAAAAAATATATAAAAATTACAAACAAGTCAGTGGCGTACATTTTTTTTGTCAAAAATATTCGTCAAGGTACCGCTTGGGACGCCACTGGATTTAACAAATGTAATCAAGTAGGGGTTAAATTAGCCTCTTAACACTACAAGTAACACTGCCAAATTACAACAAAATTGGGTAAAGGGTATTTAAGATATTTACGAAATAGCAATTTTTTGCTAAAGTTTAACACCCTGTATCTTGAAAACGAAGCATCTGCGGACCAATGTTTGTATGAACTTTTTTTCTTAAAATCACTGAAATAATCGTCTGTTGAATTTACTCTACATACAATTAACACCCTGTATATAAAAAAAAATACTGAGCAATTTTTTTTTTCAGATTTTAATAGGTTCGAGAGGTTCTCCCTTGGCTCTAAGGTCTAGAGACGTGATAAAGTTTTAAAAAATATCACATTTATTAAAAAAAATTCGAAATGAATGAATTAATTAGTTGAAGGTATATTCATTGATTTGGTTTCAACCAACAATTAGAAAATCCAGAATTTCAACGGGAAAATCGATAACTGAATTTAATTAATTCTTGTCGATATTTAAAAAAAATATATATAATATTTGATATCATGAAAAACGACGACGCGACGTATTTTTAAATTTTTATTATTTTTATTTTAACAATCGAATAAATCAAACAATTTCATAATTACTTATTTGTTTCATACAAAAGTTTTTTTCCAAATATAAATACATCGTATCTAGTTGCCAAAAGTCAAAACCGTTGGTATAAATATTTAAAATGTTTTAGGAACAACTTTTTATATACAGGGTGGCCCAATTAAAATAGTCCCCCTGAAATTCAATGCAACAGGTTTTTTCGGAAAACCTCGAAACATATCGATTTTACTTTCAAGTGGGACATTTTTGATCATAAATTCATGGATGTCGGAACACGAGGGGTTAGGTATTACAAACATGCTGAAATTTTTTTGTTCTGCCGTAAAATTAATGTAAAAAACCTGTCGGAAGTGTCGGTGAAATAAATTTATTTGGTCTACAATAATCCAAAGAGCAGCTTCTCGAATGGATTTGGGAAACATCCTGTACATTCTTACAGGAAGAGTAACCAATAGAAAATAATGAATAAGCAAGATTTCTCAAATAAATCTTCAAGGTGGTCTTAAGAACCCCATATTCTTTAAATAGTGTTTTCCGCAAAGACAAATAATTTCAAACATTTAATAACTGAATAATCTAAAGCTTATCAAATAATAGGAATGTTATGTCATCCCACCTGAGTATTTTCAAAGACGCCGCAGTAAAACGAATAAACAGGTGCAAAAAACGATCAAACCATCAAGGTTTTAGGTACTGAAATCTACGAAAATACTAACTATTTTATATATAATTCCACATGTAAATATTCTTATAACATTTACTTGCTTAGTCCTACATATAAAATTGTTTACTTTTATTTATAAGTACGTGAAAATGATTCTTAAAATGTGGGGTTAGAATAACAGCAAACGCATGTTCTACAAACGCTTTTTTTAGTTATTATTTTATTTGAGTAAATTTAAATGGTAACAATGAATAAACAAAACATCAAGGATTTTATTTTTGTGCTTACTTTTGTTCTACACGTTTTACTTTTAAAGATTTCAGTACCAAAAACGCCAGAAATTTCTCTATTTCTCGGCCAGGAATATGGCCACCTTAATGGTTTTCATATGTTTCAACTTAGTTTTTGTCTTGTAATTCTTTAACGATTTTTCCGTTTTATCAAGAATTACCTTATGTTTCTCTTTCCTTTCTTTGTATACATCGGTTTTTACTAAAATTTTTACTAAAAGCAGTAAAGAATAACGGTGACTAGATACATCGTAGGTGATCTTGTAATTAATTTGAACTACTTGCTATGTTCTAGTTGTGCTTAAGAAAATGAAATAAACAAATACACATTAACAAACGAATCAAGCTGAAAGCGGTAAAAAATGTGTAGAAATTTACAGTAACTGTTCGGCTCTAATATACCGCAATCTGTATTTAATTTCATTTCGAGATTTACATCTCGGAAAAAAGAAATTGTACGTTCGGTAAAAATGCGTCGGAGATATTGTACTATCACATTCTTGCGTGTAAGTAACTGGAGCACGGGATGTTTTACGGCAAAATATCAATTTGTATACAAACAAGCCGTAGCGGCTATTTTTAGAGGCCTATAGTTATACTCCTCCTCATGCATTGTATTTGATCTTCCCATGTAATTAAATCTCCTTCGCCACAACAACAAAATAATAAAAGGAACCCGTGTAAGGCAGATAGCAATTTAACGTAATGATACATTAAAGGTATCACCTTGTTATTTCTTCCGCCTCTAATGTAAATAGAAATCAAAGTCATGAAATTGTTGCAGGAACATCTAATTTCTGCAATATCTACATTTAAATCTTTATTTCAAGTAGAAAATTGCAGCTTCTGGTTTTATGCCGCAGCCGCTGTTGGAGAAAACGAGTATAAGGGAATTTGCATACGTTCGCGGAGATTCACGAAAGATTGCGAACAATTTTATTTCTAGCCTCTAATTAGGATTTTTGTTTGGCGGAGGCAAAAGTGAAATTATAAAAATCGGAGTCACGCAGGTTTTAGAAAATTAATTCGAATACCTCGCAGTGTAGAATGAGGAAACTATGTAACTATTTTATACAAAACACTGAATCACGAATAGTGCTCCTAACAAGGAAATCTTCTGAATCTTGAACCGTGAACACAGACTTATTCCTCAAAAGCTTTACAACTTTTACTGAATTACAAAATCTGTCACGAAAAATGTGAATTATAACAATTATAACAGAAATAATGTAAGTATTCCTATACAGGGTGTCCTAATACTACCGGGATATCCTGTAGATGCTCGCCCCTACATCAGCTAAAGAGTGCTTTGGAAAAAGGCCCTCTAATTTTTTTTTTACATTAGACACTAATTGTCGAAATCTTATAAGTGAAATAAGTTAATTTCTTCAACAGCTGTAGTTTTGTAGGTGTTTTATAAGTTGGTTTTTGATGGGTAAAATCAAATTTCAATCTCTAGTAAGAGATAACTATGAGTTTTTTAGAAATGTCACTTACAAAGTGTACATTCATTGATTATTCATTAGTTCTTCTGAATATATGATCAAATCAGGTTACAAATAGTGAAAACTAGACAAGTTCAATTCAACCTATACACACGACATGGGCCAAATAAATATCAAACATCGGCTGTCTCATTTCTCGGTCATCATTTCATACACGCCAATAATGGCAGATGTATCACAAATCAACGTTTTATCGCGATTCGCGATTTGATTGAAATGAAAAAGAAACTGATCGATAAACTAATGTAAACTATTGTAAGTCGAGTGCTACACTATTCAAATTGACAATATACCACTGGTGATTGGTATACGTGGTTATCTGGATCAGATGTATGTCAATAGTAATCCAAAACATGATTTAACTGACCTGAATTTAACGAACACATATGCTCAATAGGCACGTGGGTGTCATTCCATGAATCACAACTTATAGGGTGTTTAAAATATTAGTTTATTTTAACCTTAATTTTTAATAGAAATAAATTTTCAAAATAAAGATCAAGGTTTTTCTCTCGCGTTTTGCTTAGAGCTCGTATTTTCTATTAATTTTTAATTTTTTGACTAACAAAAAGACGTGAATTACGCCCATTCTTGCATGTTAACTCTAACACGAAACCATATACAATCCTATTATGAAACGTTAGGTGAAAAGCGACTTAAACTATATATGCAGACAAACTGTCCTACATCTGTCAGTATTCCGACAATAAAAATATTATTGTTTACAATACGGCCGTCGCGAAATTTTGCAACTACTGTATCAGCCGTAAGGAGTTGTAAGGTTATTAGTGTCAATGCTAAATCGTGCAATACTTTGGTCTTATTCGGTGCAAACCTAAATTTTTATATCAATTCGTGACAAGTTTTTCAAACAGGCTTCGGTTCATTAGATAAATGTTCCAGACACGTAAAAACATATGTCAAATTAAAAAAAAAAACTCAGCGGTGGTAGTACTGAAATCTCAAATATAGCCAATTTAAATATGTATCGCAATTATGTTTGAAAGGACAACCAATAAATACCATATCGATGTAGATGTCATGGATTATAAATACTAAACCATCTTCAGGGCAGTTTAAAAATACGTTTTCTTTTAAATAAAAGTAAAATGTGAATACAATTTTCATAAGAATAAGTACGTACGTAGACGAGTACAATTATTACGAAAATTATAAATTTATCAAAATATTTATCTATTAATCTTAATCTTGTATTCGTTTAGCAAATCTATTTAAAAGGAAATATATGTTTTCCGCATTTGGTGATAATATGGGCGTAGCTACTCACTTGTATTAAGTATTTTTTTTTAGAATCGCTTTCTAAATATCAAAAAACAAATGATGGTATTAAAAGATTACATTTAATTTAATTTACATGGTTCAAAAATGGTTCCAGTTTGTTGAAGACAATAAAGGTGACATTAAATATTTCTTACACGGTTAGTCCATTAAAGAATTTTATTAACACAACCCTGAAAGTAAATTTTCTAATAGTGTTAAATATTCTCATAATTAATTTTTGTAATGTCTGGTTACGAATAGTCACGAATAGTATTAGTATTCTAGATAAAAACAGTAAAGTCTAAATAAAAAAGTCTTCATAATAATTTAAGTATATTTTTAAAATCTCTTTAACTTTCTAATTAAGTGCTTTTTGATTATTGAAAATGTAATTTGCTTCTGAGTAGGTCGCAATTTCTGAAATGATTTTAGATCACTTGATGTATTTGGTCAACTAGGCCAGGAA
The DNA here is from genome assembly GCF_000390285.2 of Anoplophora glabripennis. Lineage (NCBI taxonomy): Eukaryota > Metazoa > Arthropoda > Insecta > Coleoptera > Cerambycidae > Anoplophora > Anoplophora glabripennis. Next base: position 116,895 of record NW_019416423.1, on the reverse strand, counting down.
AAAGAACTGGGAAATCACCATTTCGCGACTTTTTGTTTCGGCAAGCTGAATTTATCACTATAGTTGCTAAATATTATATACAATAACATAGTAGTTTCCACAGTCATCAAAATGGGGGGAAGATTGTTTACAGGCTGGTTAATTGCATAATTTTTACGTAAATCCAACTTTTTTCCGTTCATTTCCACTAGAAAACAGTACCTAAAGTACTTTTTTTTCGCCTTCAAAAGACCTACAAAACTAGACTGTCAAAGTTGACGGCCTATTGTTAAACAAATTAGGTTGGTAGCGGCAAAAAAAATACTGTCATAACCAGCAACCCGAGTACTTTCCCATATAAAAATATTTTATTTGTGGAAGTATGTTAAGGGCATAAGAAATATTGTCAAAAGTCAGTGAGTTGCTTGCTTGCGAGCCTTGGAGTGGCGGAAGGGTGGGGGAAGCGAACGACAGAGTCCGAAGAAAATTACGATAATATCCATGGTTCTGCCGTTAAAAAAGCGAAATTCGCTTGAAAATAATATATTTGACAGTCTGTAACTCCGTTGTTTTTCAACAAGTTTTGATGATTTTATTTTAACTTAAAGCTCTTTTCATAAGCTTTATGAATATGTAATAATATATAACTATACCACTCGCGTGCGTCGTATATTTCATTTTGCAACCAAGGCTAAAAAGTAAAAAAAACTTTTCTGGTTGCAAATTTGAAATTTAAAAAAAAAATGATAGATTTCAATGTATTATTATGAAATCTACCATGAAAAAAATCAGTGCGATTGTGGAAGATGCTCGGGATCGTCGAGACTAATAATTAGTTAATTTGTTTATAAGGCCATAACTTGTAAACTATTCAACTTACCTATTCCAGATTTCGTGTGAGTTATTAGACATGTTTGTTATTTTATTTTATTTATAAACACCAGAATATTATATTAATGAAACGCCATATCTCTGGTTACTCACTTCGATATTAGTTTGTACAATTCATTAGCTCGTACGCAGGAAAACACATTAATAACATTTCAAATAATTAGCAATTACGCGCGGTGACAAGTATGTGAGGTATGCACAAATACATTAAAATGTAAAGGCAATTTACCGAACGGAAAGCATGGGGAGGAATGTCGTGCACACATCTTCCGGGACAAATATAGACAGATTATCTAGCTATCTAGCGTGTAACCGAAGGTAAGTAATCATACGGAGGACGCATCATCAACGGCACTACATTACCAGACATCCAACTAAGAACCGTACCGTATGATTACGCCTAAATAATTGCATGTGATCGAGCTCACGACACTACTTACGGCTATTCATTAGATTCCTGCTTAATTCGTGTGTTTCGCTAATTTTAATATTTAGAATGAGGTTTGTTGCGCTTATGCTCCTGAAATACCTGGAGTTTTGCAAGAGTTTTGAACTGTGCGAACTCCTTCTACTCCAAAACTGCACGACCTGCGATTTTTGGCCAAGCCACAGGCCACGATGGGAACTGTATTGTTTAGTGGAATCACAGACAATATAGCTTCGCCTCAGACCGCTACTGAAATAGGCCAGAAGTTTTAGATTTCCGAATTGCCTATATAGTACACCACCAGCAGAATTTTAGGAAGAATCAAATGCAGCAGACCGCATTCCTACGCGTATCCTAGCAACATATAAACAACACTTTAGCAATGTTGCCAGGCGTACTTACGGATTTATTTTGTACACTTTTTTTATCAATATCTGTTTTTTGCGTTACTGTATTTACTTAAATGTATGTTGTAGGTATTGATAAAAATGTTTTAAAGAATCAACGAATATCTATGTAGTTTCATATGATGTTCTGCAGCATTATTTAATCATAATTTCGTTAATTAGCTACTATTTTCATTTTTTGGTATTGATATACTGCAGAAAATATATTTCCAAATAAATAAAATTTTTAACGTTGTTTAAACAACTTGTAATATAATTTTTTTAATATTTGATGATGATGAATTTATTTAATATATAAGGTGGGTTATTAGTACGTCGCAGAATGTGGTTACATGTTTTTTTTTTTTGTATTTTGAAATCCACAGGTTTAATAATTAAATGTAGAAAAACTTTAAATACAAATGTACGACTTTTCCTTTATTTCTTTTGACATCAAAATTTGCTGGCATAAAATGTATGTTTAAAATTAAAAAAATCATTAAAATTCATTCTTATTGAAATAACAAACAACGATTTTTATAACTAACCTTTACAACAACATAAGGAGAATACCTAAAAACGAAATAACATTAAAATACCTACAAGTTTTACAAATTTTCTACATGCAAGCAATTGTGATGATACAGTTGAAAATATGCTTTAATTTACTATTTATTGCTTTAAAAACAAATTCAGAATTATCAAACATTTCGTCCTGTATTTTTTTTCAATACTTGTAAATTTTGAGGTCTTTACTAATATATTTTGTTTTAGTGTCCCTACAAAAATATGTCTAAAGGACTGAGATCGGGGCTGTTATCTGGCCACCTAAGGTTTCTAATAATATTTTTTACAGTGTTCGTTGATGGGATTCGTCCTCCAAAAAAAATTTGCCGATGTTCCTGAAAAACTTTTGCACATTATTGTTATTTGAATAATGCAGTTTAATTATGTTTTATTGTTTGTCATCAAAAAAACCCATTTTAATTTTTTTTAATTTTTGAAATTAAAATGTGTTGTTCTGATAATGATAAATCCCATGTATTTTTAAAGGAAGGTTCGTTTCTATCATTTTTGTCTCATTGTGTGCGAGAGAGATAGAGTTATAGTGTGCGATAGAGATAGAGTGACTTTGTCCTCATAGAGGGTTTTTCTCTCTCTGTTTCTGTCTTTGCTGTCTTCAGGAGTCTGTCTGGGGCATCCCCAGCATCTTCAGGACACCTAGGGAGGGAGCGTCGGGTAGAGCGAGATATAGATATACAAATTTCCCCATTTTTCTGAGTAGAGCACTCGGTGGGTGAGGCAGAGCGGGATGTCACAATATATGAAAGAAAAAAAAAACAGTATTTGCTTGTACCTCGAAATTGACTCGAAATATCAAGAAATTTCCCATGGTTCTGATTGATGATCGAGTGAAAAACGTCATGTCGAAAAAAAATAGGAAACAACGGTGTGTGCCATCATAGAATAAAAAAGTGTTTATGTCTCGGAAACGGTGCGTTGAATCGAAAAAATAAGAATCTACCATATAACTTTTTTTTAAATTGACAAATACCACTCTTGAAACTTAAAAAGCAGCGGATACTCCGCATTTATCAGCAGCACACTTAGTGTGAGTTTAAAGAGAAAAGTTTGGGAACTTCCCTCCCGATGAGAATATCTCTAATGCAGTAAAAATTTAACACAAAAAGTAGACAATCACTTACTTGCCCACATAGTAATAATTAATATGTTCTGCTGTCTCTCAATAAACAATAGACCAGCGAAGGTAACTGTTATAGCGCGATAATAGGTCAAATAGGGACACCTACGTAAAAGATCGAAAATTTTCGATTAATTCTAGTTTCATGACGATAACGAAATTATTTGCATCACAATTTTTAATGATATTTGATAAGTCCAAGCTTTTCTAATAAAATTGTATAGCTACATGGTAATTAACGAGTCATGTGTAAAATTATCTAACTCTTATAAAAAAACGCAGCATTTCACTCCACAGAAATAGACAGAATGGACAGTTTTTAAAGCAATATTTAATTAAAATGTCTACGTTGAAAGATTAAGACGCGTGTGAAGGAACTGAAGGAAGAACTGACCTGGAAAATATTCCGCTAATTGCAAAAAATAACGTTATAAAAATTTATAATAAATCGTTAGATTGCGCAGAGATACACGGAGTCATTAATATGCATGTCTTAATAAATGAATTATGAATTTTTATATAACGTTTAAAGGTAATGTTAGTCCAGACGTATGCAATAAAAAATGAACTGTGTTATTAACAAAACCATACCTTCTAACTTGTTCGTTTGTTTTTTTACATTCGACCTTGTACTAATTCAGTTACCTAAGTTTTTTCTTGTAGTTTAATTTTATGAAATTATAATGTGTTAATCATGATCCAATGAAACGCAAAGTGCAACTTTATGCCCATTTAAGTCATGCCCAATGCTGAAATATAAGTAACTATACGAGATTAATTAATTTATTTCCATATTTCAGTGTCAGGTCTAATTACAAATAGGAAATTCCTATCAAATTTAAAATTCTAGAATGTAATTCGATGTTTCCCTTCTACAGGTTGAAACTGATTTATTTCATTTTGATAAAGTGGTAATAATTATAGTTGATCTGCATAGGTAATGCATAATTTACTGGAAAATATGTCACCTAAGGCACTTGGACGACGGCGACGTGAAGAATCTCTTGATGTTGCAAAGTTACTTCCAATGTTAAAAAATGATGACAATTAGAAATTGAAGGCTTTTTCTTCAGTTTATTTGAAAAAATAGCAGATATATTTGCAATGAATAGACATACAAAAATATTAAATTTTTAAACTTTTGTTGTTGAACTGGAAAAATTTTAAGATCACCTCAAAAAAATGAGCTTATGTTCTTAAGAATCGGCATAATTTTCCGATTTTTGTAAAATCAATTGTTTCGGTTACTCCTATCTAAAAACGGATATCTTTACAATAGGCACAGTCATTGACAGTAAACCTTGAGTAAGGGAATAAGACAAGACATAATTGACAATCTTATATGTAATTTGAGGTTCGTATCTTTGCATTTTAGTACAGAATTTTAATAATAATTAATCATTCCCGAATTCTGTGAATTCTTAATGACTATGTTATGTACTTAATTTACGTTTCTATAATGTTTTGTATAGAATTTAACTTATAGAAACAACCTTGTTAACCTATTTAGCGCTTTCAAGTTTTTCAATGCTATGCAGTATTAGTCAGCAAGCCTCGAAATAGGCAAATGACCTGAGAAACATTAGAAAGAAGCTACTGTACGGGATTACCTTCAGAAACTATTTTTTATTAAAATCTTAATTTGTAAGAACAGTTGGCAGTCGATGCTATAATATTTGTTATTGTGCAAACAGAATATTTGTGCAGCAATATTTAATTTTGACACTCGTATATCTGTAGACGTAATTATAAATACAGTATAACGTTAAATAATACTTCTGTATACAGTCATAAGAATTTCCTCAAAAGTACCTAATATTTATTACAATGCAATTTATGCAGGAATCCTTGTTTTGGTGTATTTTCATTAAGAATTTGAATTTGGTGAGGTATTATGTTAAAAAATTTAATAATTAGTACCGACCCGCGTTTTACTAAGTCTTAGAAATTTATTACATAAGTATGTGCTCTTTCGGGTATTATAAGAGTGAGTCTCACTTCTGATTTCAAAGTTATGTATATGTTTTTATATTTATACTACATATAAAATATACGTACCTATACTTAGCGTCTTATTAAAAAAATATATCGCTAATGTTATTATAGGTCTGTCAAACATGCTTCAAAAAATTGAAAATACTGCAGAAAAGTGGTAATTTCTATTTACTAATTGACATGTTTCAGCGACTAGAAAAAAATATGAATTTTGTTCCATCATTTTGGAACACTGTGTTTATTTTCCCTGACATTCACGATAAGATTTGCATTCTTATGTTTACGAAATGCTTTCAAAAATACTTATTAACTAGCTCATACACATACCAAAGCCCAATTTTCTATAATGCACCGGCTTGGTATCGAATTTCCTTGCAGAGGTCACAAAGTAGGAGGTCGATGTAAGTTCGACGATAAAACTCTTGGCATAAAGCCTATCGCGTATTAAATAACCCAATGTCGGAGTCAATTTTAAGGGAACATTAACAGTTCCATAAGGCTTCGCATAAGCAGCGAGCACAGCTGCAATCTAGACGATCTGATATTTCGCGCATTATGAGTACTTAGATATCTGCCAATATCTGCCAGTCAAGTGCTGTATGTAACATAATAGTTCAGACAGAGAGGGACTGGGTACTCGGTAGAATTAAGGTCAATGACAGTTGCAACTTTGGTAAGGCGTGCAAGTTTTAGAGCACCGACAGCCGTTTGTTAATAAGAACAATTGTAATTTACTTTTAATCACCTGAAGTTTGTCACCTATACTGAAATTTCTGGTCAGTCTGTCCCACAAATAGCTGACCGGCAATTTGAACAGCGTTTGTAAATCAACTTCCCTTCATTGTTATGGGGATTAACGAATAATTTACGACTGAAATAAGGTAAATAAACTGAATATGCGAACGGTTCTTTAAACGGGATACCTACTCTAGTATCCGGATTAGTTTACCAAAGTCGAACTGGTCACTGCCATTTAATTCTTATATTTTTATGCATAATAGCGATAAAGATAGAATTTAGATTGCGAACCAGTCAGGGAATCTGTTAACTGGAACTTCGATTCACAAAAAAATCTATATTATTGCGTAGAAATTGCTAATATTAAGTTAACAGAATGGGTTTTTAACGTATTATATATTTTTAGTTCATCGATACAGGAACAAATACGCTTATAAATACACCGGAATCGCCGCAGTAACGGTGAAACGTTAGCAGCGGGTACATGTGGACAAAAATAACATTTTGTCGTTCCCCACAATGCCCTTTGTTACAAAATCCTCAGAGTGGTCTTTACGCCAGCCCTGACCACACGAAACAATGTCACCCGAGTATGGTAATGCGGGGGTACGGTGTGGGTCATACGGACAGAAATTGAAAGCACTCCAAGAGGTGCACAAGACCACCCAGAAAGATGTCGCCGCATACATTGCGACCACGGTGGCCTTTGTCTTTTTGCAAATGCGATTCAAACGGCATAGACCTGTTTCTATCTTAAATAGACTCATTTAGTGGTTTTTAATGTGTTTTGAATATTATTTTAAAGCTAAGGGATTTTTTAAGGAAATCTTGCGGTTTCCTTCCAATTGCCTTGCCTAATGTCTTTTGTTTTGATTTGGTTATCGAACTGCATTTTTGTATATAATGAATATAAAAATACATTGCATCTCCCAATTAATTAAGAAAAAATATATATTTTGCAAATATACAGGGTAGCTGATATTTATGGAAAAATCATAAGACACAAACATTTAGATTTTTTTTCAAAATCTATTATAATATAACAAAATTAAGTATACAGGACCAGCCAAAAAAATCACGACGAAATATGATTTTTCTTTAACGGAACATCCTGTATATTCGTATAGCACATCATGTACCTAATTTAACCGTTTTCGAGATACCGAACTTTGAAAGTCATTTTCTTATAAATTATACGAAAATATTTTAGTCCATTAAGTTTATAGTCCATCAAGTTACCTTTGAAAGTAGCTCCATAACAACGCATCTTTCGAACGTATTTCTAAATGAACCATTTCAAAAACATTGCAGCGTTTTCGTGAAATTGGAGGTGTTACAGATTGATGAAAAGGTGCAAAGCCATAAGCATTACAAATGAAGAAAATTCTTCGATTGTCGTGTTAGATGTGGTAGAAAATCCAATAAATTCGACACAACAGGGGGTTTTAAATTATAACAAGTGTCGATATTCCCTTCAAAAGTTTTCATACGGCAAAAATTACATCCATATAAAATTAATTTGCTACAAGAATCGAGTGACGATGATTATAATCGTAGAATCGAGTTCTGCGAAGTTATTATGGATAAATTAATAGTCCAGCCACTGAAGCATTTTGGCTACCAATTTTTTCGGATGGAATGAATTGACGTGAAATTTGAACTAGGTATAGTAGGAAATAGTCCAAGAAACAAAAGTTACATAGTACCGATGTGTGCTTTTACCCTTCTGGAGGGTGTTTTTTTTTTATTAAAAATAACGATTCGATAAAGGGACGAATTCTAAGCAAAAAATGTTCTATACGGATTTTTTGTACAGTCAATACTTTTTGAGTTATTTGCACCTAAACATGTTCGATTTTAGCCCAAAAAATGCATGTTTTTGAGCCATTTTTCGAGAATATCTCAAAAACTACAAGTTTTATCAAAAAAATTATTATAAGCAAAAATTAAGATAATTAAATAGCAAAGACATTGCTTTTTTTTGTAGGTGGTATAGAACACGAGTTATAACTCCCAGAAGTTGAAGTCAATTTCGAAGATAGCTATATTCGAAACGTTCAACGTCTTGTAGCGGAAAAATTAAAGGTTTTTCGAGCAAAACTTATTGAAGTCCTTGAAAATACGTTAAATTGAGTGGTGGTAAAAGTCATTAGCTTGAAAACTAATGAAGTTACAATAAAAATAAAATGAATGTCTTGATTTTTGAGAAAAAAAATCGGTATTACAATTAATGACTTGACGGAAAAAAAATTAAACGTACCTATTCCTTCTGCAATTTACTTTATTTATGTATTAACAGTAGATTCTGGGGATTTGAACGATTTTAGAAGCCTAAATTTAAAAAAAATATTTTTCAATTTTTTAAAACATCGCCTTTTTTCAAAATATTTCAAAAACTAATAAAGTTATAAATAAAATTATAGAATAAAAATAGAGTTATGACCGTTAAAAGCTCAAAACTAAGCTTCAAGACTGCCTTTCCTGAGCCCTTTTAGCTTCCAAATCTAAAAAACGAAGGCCTCAAAAAAACTGCAAATCACAGAACTTAAAGTGCTTTAAATTCTCTACAAAACGGTTTTTTGAATAAATTTATAACTTGAAAAAAATTAATTATATGATCATACGCACATATAAGTTTTAGGAAATTTTTCTATAAGTGGCAGGGTTTTTTTATGAAGAGTAGGTCTTCTATAAGGGTTTTTTGGGTGGCTGAAAAATTGCAATATGTCATGGTTTTTAAGGGTTACAACTTTGTAATGAATCGTAAGCTTTCTAATGAATAACAAAAGAAATGCAATACAGTGTGAATGCACCAAAGGAATAGTTTAAACTGTTAAAAATTTTTTTTCTATTTTTATGGCCATGGAAAGGTAGTTTTTAAGGATTTTTAAGGGTTGAAAAGTAATTAAATTTCATAAATTATATTAAAAAACCTAAAAGGAACTTAACCCAACATGTTTGAACATGAATTCAATCTTTAAAATACGTAAATCTGCGATTTTCGCATTTTTTTCGTACAAGGGTAAATTTCACCCCCAAATAGAAAAAAGCACAGGAAAATCCATGCTATCCGAAAAAATTGGGAGCTTTTACCTTATTTTCGCCTTCAGTGACTGGACTATAAACGAAACTGTCAACTTTGTCATCCACATATTGTTTTCTGACGAATCTACAATTTGTATAAACGGGCATGTAAACCGATACCACTGTAGACCAAAATCCACATGGATGGAGGAAGTTCATACACAACGATCACAGAAAGTAAATGTTTAGTGTTATTGGTGGACACATCATAGGACCCTATTTTATAAACGGAAATTTGACCTCTGAATGATATTTATTGAATTTGCAAGAACATATTATTTTAGAGCTTAGACGATTATTCCCGAACAATACCAACCCCAATCTACCGGTAGAAAAAATATGGTTTCAATATGATGGGGCTACTGCACATTTTGGACGTGTGGTACGGGCATATATTTTTCTGATAAAATGGATTGGACGCAGAGGGGCAATTGAATGGCCAGCTAAGTCTCCCGATATGACCCCGCTTGACATTCTGTGGGTCACATAAAAAATGTTGAATTTTTTTATGGCTATAGTTTATGGGTTAGAAATCATACATCATTCATAAATCATGAAAAGTAATGTGGGTCCCACGTTTCTTTTAGAAAATATAACCACTTTAATTTTCGCGGGCTATCGCTACTTAGATTACTACTTGATCTCTACTGCTTTGTGTTCTAGTTCTCTATCTTTAATTATTGTCGCACCAGTTTTTTTGTCTCATTTTCTCACTCGATAGACTATACTATTCATTCCTCTAAATGTTATATAAATGATAAATGTAAGCTTTATTTCAATACATGAATATTAATGTAACGAACGTATTCATAAAAATTTAATTAATACAATCAAAAAAAGTAATTAAAGATTCAATCAATCTCAGCCTCTTGAATATTTAAGAGTATAAGCATGTAAGGATAATTATATAATTACGGGAGTCGATAACATTCCACGATATGATACCTACATTTGATTTACCTATTTAGCCGTCCCCCTTAATATGTATATGTCTGATTTTCGGTCGAGTTAATTTTCCCAGCATAATAATGGGACGGACGAGCGCTCTGTTAAATTGTCCGACTCATTTTGTATAAAAAGGACAAGAAGATTTAATTAGCGACTTTAACCAACAACGGTTCTCTGTCAAACCTGTTATTCAACACACCCTGCTTTCGACGGGAGATAATGGTTTTTCGACTGATGGATTACTGGATGCCATTAGAAATTTAACACCTTCATGTGTTCGACTGTTAAGCATCTCTTTTTTTCTCTCTCTCTCGGAACGTTTTAAAATTCCCCGTTTGACACGTTCATTAATTTTTTTCCTAGCAGACTGCATGAGATCTTTTCGCGAGTCTCCGCTTTAGGCCATTAAGTTTAATGGGTCAGAACAGAGCTTTATGACGATTATACGCGTTCTAAAGCTCGGGCCACACTGATCCGGGCGAAATCAGGTAGGCCAGCTGGACGCTGGTTGTATTATGGTGTGCTGCTTGTCTTCAAGCTGGATGGAGCGCCGTTAATTTAAGAGAAATATAGACTTGAATCTTTAATTTAAGAACGCATGCCACACAAAAAAAAGGAAATTTGTTACCTAAATTGTTATCTTTGTTTAAGTACCCCTAAACTAATTTTTATAGAATAAAAACCCTCTAACCCCACATGCAGTGATAGGCAAATCTGATAAGATTGCCGAGAAAATATGATTGAAAAACTACTATTACGCTGTAATTTTTGCTACATGCGATGCACCGAGAAAGAAATATAGGACACCGCATCACGTAACAGTTAATCGAAAATCATTAAGGCAATCGAGGTTCCAAATTTTGACATATACAAAGCAGCAGATAGGAACCGTAACGCTTAATCTTGTCAGATCAGTGAAATGGCTCTTTTCATGTAGGATGCTCGAGCAGAATCGGCTTTATTTCATAAGTAGAACAGTGGAACTTTCCACCGCTGGTCTGGCTGACCACGAATCGAATTGAGATTGTCAAATTTGGACACAGCTCGTGACAATAGGTTATAATAACGTACATTATTTACCCATCAAATGTGAATCAATTTTACAACTTTCGTTTTAATACGACAAAACACTGTGACAAGAAAATTAATTAGAAAATTATTTATTCATATCCTTGGTAGGACAATTTTGACTATGTATGGAGTGTGATAACTAAAATTCTTGGTCGAGCTTGTGTCGGATTTTACTTTACAAATTAATAATAAAAAGTTTCTATAACTAAAGTGCAAATAAATGAGTTTCCACTTTCTGGCCTTACTGTTAAAAATGTAGTCACCTCCGTTCTTGGTGGTGAAAATTCAAAATATTTGGAATTATTCAATTTTCATGGCTTAAAAATACATAGGTATCGAATTTTCGAAACCGAGAGAGTTGCACTAACCAACTTTGGACAGGACATAGCTACTACAATGCGAAACATCGTCTTACTGTTAAAAAAGTTGTCACCGACGTTCTTGGTGGTGAAAATTAGAAATATTTGAAATTATTCAAATTCAACTGCTTTTGCCGCTATTATTATACTCGATAAATGACACCCTTTAGAAAGATACACCGTGTCATGTATCTTCTGGCATTGTTTCATAATAAAAAGAATTACAGGGTCGGAAAGTCTCCACAAATAAGAAGTGGATCTTATTTGTGGAAGGGCGAATTGGGCGGTGACTATCAGACGCCTTCATTATAGCCATCTTTCTCTATCGCACGGATTTCTATGACTTTCTTTATCGCTCTCACGTAACGGCCGATGAACCATGGGGACTTTCCGACCCTGTATATTTAAATGGCTAAGCAGAAGAAACGTCGCTAGACAGTTGTAACAAATAACGTGGAAGAAAAAAAAAAGACAGTTAGTAGTATAATTTATATGAGCGAATAGTGTATTGAAATTAGTTCAATCATTAATTAACATAGTAACGAAAAAACATAATAAATTTATGTACAAAAAGAAGCTGTTTAAAACTATAAAGAGACTTGTTTAATGAACTTCTATTACCTTTAATTAATATAACGACGAAATTAATGGATCAAATGGTAAAAATATTCTTAGCAATGGAGAAACGCTTTGAATAATAATATATTACATATTATATAATACTGTTGTTAATAATGTAAAATAAAACATCAACGCAAGTTGCATAGACTTCTTTCAAGTATTATGAATTGGAGGCAATTATTTTCTCACAAAAACTTTCGTTATTAGTGAATCATTATTGATACAGGATGACATATTTCAATATGAGCTGTTCGTTAGCTCTATTATAATTAATTTAAAAAATGACATACAAAAGCTGTATCGTGTTTGATAGTGTATCTCTCAAAAATATATGTTTTGAGTATCTCATTCAGACTTTGCAATTAGTAGTTCTGCAATAATCTATCTACGTAACCCTAATATGGAATAAAAATTTCTCTCATCAATGCGCTAAGACAATTTAGCATTTGCCTAGGTACTAAATACAATTTTTTGCTATAAACGTATTTGGTTGAAAGATGGCTTCACTTTGGTATTGGATTTACTGATATTGGATAGTTATAATAAGATTTGAATCCACCTGTTTTATAGGAGCGGTCGTATATATAATATGCCCAAATTCGTTTGATTACGCTATAAACAATTGTGCCCACACAATAGGTCTGACAAGACATTCGATGTTCAATAAACGCCCATAAATTTTCAATAAAAACATAAAATGTCTTCATTTATTTATCAATTTTTAGTCATTTACAATTCGATTGCCACAACGTTTACGTCACTTTCATGCGACACCAAATACTTGGAATTCTGTCGTAAGTAAACAGCAAATATCTTATACATATGTTGGGTATGCAAAAATTATGCAAAGTAACTAGAAATGTAGGGTAATCTCCAAATATGTACCTGTTTCTGTAATAAAGTTAATATTTTATGATTTCTCTCCAATTTTATTCTATACAAATAATTTTAAGCAAACTATCACAGAGCTTGAAGTATACTATAAAGAAGTACTCGTATATGGTAATAATTTCAATTTTAAATTCACAAAAAAAATATTTTCGTTCCCAAAATGTCTCGTTTTGGGAACGGCTGCGTTGAATTTTCTCTAACCCAAAAACGCCTTCATGCATGCACTGCTTTGTGGATATTTTTCTTGCAATGTGACACCTACACAATGCAGTTCAGGTTTCACGTTTACTTTCACAGATAAACGCAGAGATCTGTATTTGGTGGTTGTCAATATTAATAGCTTACTAATAGTAATACCAGTTACACCTAACGAATAGCCGATCAAGTACGCAATAATTAGAAGTGGTAATTTTTAGACAGACCTGACAACCACGTTTAAAATGAATGGATATGGGTAGGTGCCCAGCAATATATGTAGTGTTTTAATACACTGGAAAATAAAGAAATAATACTACTATTTTCCGAGAAGCCGAAGTTCAAAGCTTTATATCACATTAATTCAAATTAACACCCAAAACTGTTAAAACTTGCAAGGTTTACTTTTGCTATTTCATTGTGGACCATTCATATAAACCATCCTGTATACAGTAAACTTGGAACTTTTATTATCTTGTTGCGTGGGGAGCTGTAGCTTTCAAAAATAAACTCATAAACTGAGGCTTCAACCTTTCTAACAGCAAACAATAATATTTACATATTAAACATATGTCTTTTATTTATTGTTTTTGTAAATATCACGCTTTATAAATACATTTCAGATCTAGTTCTTTGCGTTTACGTTATATAAAATGTTATCACACAGGACGAAACAAAGGCTTGGGTTGGTAACGCAACAGGTACGTGATTTTGACAGTTTTTGGTTTATCAGTTGCGACAGGGTGGTAAGTGACGGATGGGATATAGGCTATTGATAGGAACTATGACGTTCAAGATATTTTATTATGAATCGTTCAAATGGTCATTTTAGATGAAAAAACCGCGGAGTGCTATTAAATTAGAGGGTGGAAATTGGAGATAGGGGTGAAAATGCACCCCTTTCAGTTTTTTAATTGTAGCTCGAAAACGAAGCAAAATTTCGCTATAGTTCATAGGAAAAATGGTTCAGAGAAATAAATTTCCCATCGAAATGGCTTATTTAAAAGGGAAATTTTATGCAAAATATCGTTAATAAACAATTTTAAAAAAAGCAAAAGATTTTTTTTTGCTTTTTTACTTTTTTGACTAATTTGTGGAAATCTTTATTTATTATTGACAAATAAAATATTTGAAATAATTTTTTATTAAGTAAAGAATCAATTTGTTGTAAAAATTATGTTAAAAAACGACGAAAATCTAAAAAAATATTGAAGATTAACCGGTTATAACTCAGTCAATATTAGTCCAAAAACATCTGAAAATGCATCATTTTGGGGGGAATCTTGTCTAGTTTTTTTGTACAACAATTTTCTTTGCCTACTTCTACTAACAAAAAATAGAGTCAAAAAAGTCAAAAAAAAAAAATCTTATTTTTTTACTTTTTTTAAAATTGTTTATTAACGATTTTTTGCATAATTTTTTTCTTTTAAATTTTTTAAATAAGCCATTTCGATGGGAAATTCAATTCTGTACAAAATTTTTCCTATTTACTATACCGAAATTTTTCTGCGTTTTCGTTCTATATTTAAAAAACAGCAAAAGTGCATTTTCACCCCTATCTTCAATTTCAACCCTCTAATTTAATAGAACAACCCTCGGTTTTTTCATTTTTAATGGCCTTTCGAATAATTCATGTGATGAAAATCATTGAACGACTTCCTTTTTTGAAAAAAACGAGAATTAAAACGTATAACGCGACGAAAATCGAAAAATTGGAAAGTTTGAGCAGCTAAATATCAGTCAATTTTCTTCCAAAAATACTTTACAACCTCTTATTTTGAAGGAAATTTTATCTACTTTTTTTCTATGAAGCAATGCCTATACTTATCTTTACTCAAAAAAAAACTAGAGGCAAAAAAGTAAAAGAAATTAAAAATACGATTTTTTGTATAAAATTTTCCTTTTAAATTTAAAAAAAATGCCATTTCGATGGGAAATTCAATTCTCTAAATAATTTTTCCCATGAACTATAGCGAAATTTTGCTTCGTTTTCGAGCTATAATTAAAAAATTGGAAGGGGTGCATTTTCATTCCTATTTCCAATTTCCACCCTCTAATTTAATAGCACTCCGCGGCTTTTTCATCTAAAATGACCCTTTGAACGATTCATGCAATAATATTGCTTGATCAATAGCCTAATAGCTAGATTTAAGTTTATGGCAAACTTTGCTATTGAGGATAAAGAAATTATGATACATAATCTCAAAAAATATTTTCAATTTCTCATTTGAACATCATAACAGAGTATATGCTCTTTTGATCCATAGAGGTAATTATTTAATTAAAGGGCAAGTTTTTAAAGTCATCGGGAAAAACGACCAATTAATGCACTAAAAAATTACAAAAAGATTTTTTCTCTTTAAAACAGAATCGTGAATTTTATAAAACGTGATTATTTAATAGCATTTACGCACCTTCTTGATTTAATTTGGAATATTTTTAACGCAGTGTCCGACTGTTTTTTGTTTTGAAACATTATTTAAAAATTCAGAAACACATTTAGAATATTTGCATTTTAATTTTTGTTATTATAGAAGTAATATGTGAAACAACCCTACAGTCAAAATACATATAATAAATAATTGACACAAATTAATGACTCTAATTTCTCGCAATCTGCGACAGATCAAGAATGCAAATTTGAAATTCGACAAACCGAACTGAATCGTGATACACAGAGTCGATCTGAGCGGTTATAACTGGTTCACAAATTAAACTTATAGTTATCTAACAACGCTTTTAGTACCTCACCGTTATCTGCACTCGACTTGGGACGGATATATGGCTTCATAAAAACTCACCTGGAACAAAAAAAAGGTATTATTAGCATACTCTAGGAGGCGGAGATTTACCAGTGTTAAAACTTCATCTATCAGTGCTTTCTTTATGACCGATCAGATGGAGAGTTAGATAAATTAACAAAAATTTAAGTGTTTGTAACCCGAGAACAGCAACAAAAGGATAAAAAAGTTTGTTCACCCGACACCTTGCCTTAAATAAAAAAAATTGTTGGCAATGTGCTAAATGCATAAAGGATACACCTGGAACTAGTTTATGTTTACCTCCATGGCTGAAAGACAATAAATAGTGTGTTATGCTTTTGTAATTATAAGAAAATTAATTAATAATAAAGAACATTTTTTATTTAGGGCTTACTTTCAATGTTACAGGGTAAAATATGTCAAAAAACGGGTCCTTATTTTAGTTCTTTTTATATTTTTGTTGTTCCCCTCAATTAGTAATGGTTTTTGGGGAATAGGCATACTCGGATTCTTATTCTACATAATATTTGGAATGTTTCTGTGTACAACAAAATGGATGACTTCAAACACAAACGCCAAAGCCTACTTTTATTGCTCTACCATCCGGACTAAAATGGAACATTATCCTGCGAAGACGATATTTGGAGATGTTGTTTTGCTTAACAGCCACTCAAACATTTCACTGACTGTTGTCAAAAGATGTAGAAAGTGATCATATCTCTGTCGAATTATCTCAAAACGGGACTGGTTTTTAAATATAAAAAACAGTTATCGACAAAACCGCTTCAATACTTTTACAATAATTATTGTTACGCCTTAGCTACAATCCGCGTTCTCATTTGACTGGTGTTTATCGCTCGTTTGATCCCCGTGATGTTCATTGTGTCTAAAATAATAAACGATGGTTATTCGATCATTAAAAACCAAGTCACTTTCCCATACATTGTCCGATTTCAGGTAAATTACAATAAACTCAGCAGTAATGTGCTTGTTAACGGTGTAAATCACGTTTTAAGTAGTAAATCTGAATGTAAACAAGATCGGAGCTGGCAGATAAACTGAAATGACGCTATGGTTGAGGCATTTTGAAATATCTCTTTCTCTCCTGAAAGTAACAGTTCAAGACAAGGTTGTAATATGAATCATCGTGTTAGTTTTGTGTGTTTATTTTTCTAGTCGCCGGTCGGTTTATCTTCTCTCGGCAATCTGTCGTGGAATCAACCTATCTGACCCACAAAACGTATTAATTACATATGACTGAACAGGTACATTAGTTATAATCTCGTACAATTTCAAAATATTTGGAAATTTAAAAATTAAACACATTTTTTGGAATACATTATGAACATTATCTATAAAGTGCCATCAGGATTTTTCTGAAATTAAAATAGTTTTAATAAGTGATGATGTTCAAAACTGGAATAGTTTGAAGTCAGATGTCATGTCCTTAAGGATCAAAAACACTTGTACAACCACTTGTTACAGTGACTTTTCAAACCACTGCTACTACTACTAATAATATGTGTAATCAGCATCAGCAGGCAGACATTCTGCACCAGCTTAATGCCCTAGAACATCATTCCTACAAGGATATTTTAAGTGACATCTAAAGTTTGTCAACAAAAGTTTGCATTTATTTTTTTGTCAGGGATACTTCAACCAAACCAAAAGAATGTACGTCTTATCCAAGAAAATGGTACCCAGTTGACTGTATAACAAGACATTCATTGTAATTTAGAAAGCGATCTATAAGAATTTCTTCGCGTCGATATCTTAGTAATGGTATGTTCTTGATTGTGAACATTAAATCGACTTCCTTTGAACATAGCTAATAAATGTTCCAAGATTTTGCTAACTGGGTTAACAACTAGTCCTTCATTGAAATCGTGTGGTCTATTATAAGCTCAACCTCTTCGACTAAGCCCAGCTTGTATAAGTGATATTTTAAATGGCTGGTTTGTCCTTTTCAATTCTGGGTATGTTGCAAATACTTTCGAGTGAACTAATCTTCTATTTCTCTATTTCCTCCGTTGATATTAATGCTATAACTATGCCAAGGGCTGGTTCTGGTCTGGTGAAATTTGAAGTAGTACTCGCTCTGGCTAGAAAATCGCTACTTCTTTCGTAGACCTGAAGTGTAGGTCTCCAGACTACAGTTGGTTTGTATTATTTTTTTGATCACCTCAGATCCTACTGACAGTTTTATACCATCTTTGAGTTTCACCGGTAATATTCAAGAGCTTTGTTAGCTGCTTGGCTGTTCGGACACAATTTTATTGATTTGTGGGTTTGCATAAGACAAGGATTTACTGATGGCTTTGTCTTCGCATTGCAAAGCTGTATTTGGTTTCAACAACTTCCAGAATTTTGGAACTATGTGTATCAGGAGATGGGTTCTATTCTTACCCCCTTCTACTCTCTAAGGGATGAGAATGCTGAAAGACAGTTTCGTGTTGACTTGTGCAAGCATAAGATAAAGAGTTAAAAGGGAATTTGATTTACTTAAGAATGGAACAGATCTAAAGAAGACTTAAGAACTGTATAATGTATAGTATACCAGTTTGATGACACATACTGTATATTAATTTAGAAAATATACAAGTTAACAGTGTTCCACAGAAGGTCATGACATTACCAGCTGCCATATGGTGCAAACGCCTATTTCTCAAATCTAAACCGCCAGTTTGTTTCTGAAGTCAGATCTCAATGTCAAAGGGTGATCTAATCCTAAGCCGAGCGACACATGCCATCAACTAGACAATTATTTATTCAAGTTATTAATTGACGTACCAGATCTTCCCTCAGATAGCTCACAGTAATTTATTGATAATTTCGTTGTTTCTTATTTTTGCCCGCGACGTAAGTGAAACGTTAATGTCAGACTTGTCGCTGCGTATGGAAAGGTTTTTTTCCAATTAATCGAAACAATGAATTCGCCCGGCTTCCATATCTGCAAGTCATTAATTATTATTGAGTAATTATAATCGTGCGTTAATATGTAGCAATTAGTAGGCTATTAAGTACATCTAAATCGTTGTTACAATATTGATTACGTTTTTTATCTATTATTATCGTCAGTTACGTTAAAAAATCACAAATGGACCACACCTGAATTTGTTACATAAATAGTGTAAACGGATAGGAAAATTAGGGTCGTTTACCATTTTTTTTAATAATATTTTTTATGGCATTTGCTTTCACTAGACGATTCAATCACCTACTAAATGTTTATCAAACCTAAATAAATGCCGCATCATGTGCATGCTGCAAATCGGTACAATCTACTACTCCAGTTTATTATTAGAGAGATATATTTAAACTTAGCCTATTAGCTGGTATCATTGGCCATTGTTAGCACTGCCGTTTATACTGCGGTGTAATACACTACAAATTATTTTTAATGTATTTAATTCAATGAAAAACAATATATATGTAACATGAATTGTTGAAAAGTGTTCTTTGGTAGGTAATAAAAAAAAATATACGTTAAGGGAGTTTAAACTAAATTTTAAGGAATTTCAAAGCAATAATTGGAAAAACTTTGAAGCTTACTTTTCGCAATTACAAATTAAAGGAATCGGTAGTGCAACACTAAATGTTAGGAAAATATGTAGAATTTAACAGTACAGATATATAAGGGGTATAAACTTTCCAATGTCAACTAATGTTCAGTTACGACGCTGGGCGCGGGGATAACCCGATCGGAGTGATTTTGGCGTCGTTGTGTAGGCTGACTGGTTGGTCAAGATTATTTTACTAAGTTGTAAGTTAAGTTGTCGTATGTGAGTGTCAACTCATTTATATACCAGTGATGACAGACGTTTGCTTGTTGGCTAATTCTGTAAAATTGTTTAGTGCTGAGTAAAGAACCCTCTGAAATTTTTTTCGTGCTTGAATAACGCTTTGTGATAGTGATATAAGGTCCGATGAGTCCTATGTTTCGATTTTAAGGGAGATGTGAGTAAGAGTGTCATAAGTTCAAAAGATTGTTCGTTCCTAGGCAATAAATATTTGTCTGACGCGTGATTATGACACCCTATTTTAGGCTATTACTATTTTGAGCCTTACTTTTGGATCAAAACGGTGTTAATGAACTTATGTCAAAAATTTAAAGGGGTGAACAAGGAGCATGTACTGAGTTAACTGATGCCACAAACTTCTATCGGAAGTTTAAGGTCATTGAGAAAAAAGCTAATTAAAAATGTGTTTAAAACTGTTTTAGAACTCCTGAAATGTTGCAACGCGTGCGAGCGAATTGGATACGTCGCGCTGAAGCTTGTTTGCAAGCAAATACATCGAACATCTATGAAAATCACCAGTTTTCAAAAGGTGGCTCCTTGCAATGTAGAGGTAAATAAGATTTTAAAATTACAACATAAGTCCGTGTATTTACCTCATTTTGACATATATTCATTAACACCCTGTACAGCTGTAACCCTGATCTATATTTGATAGATATTTTCCAAATACGACATTAAATAATTTTCAGCATCGTTTTAATATCATAAAAAAAATTGTAAAACTTTGACCCATGACAATTTTTTAGCTGAGTCACAGAATTAGTGTTATATGAATAAACACATAAAAAAGACACAGATGTGATTTGAATATTAAAATATTACTTTGTAGTTTGTATTATTTCTCGTTACTTAAAATAATAGACCTGTTTTAAAAGTAAATATCAAGGATTTTGTCAATGTACGTACTTGTTGTTTTCCTTCGTCCAAACAAGCTTGATATCTACCTTTTGACGAAACCACCTTCACAAGAAAATGAATTGCACCACCTACACCCACAGCTCATTGTTTACCAGAGATTTTTTTTATAGATTTTACATTTATATAAGAGCAATTATTACCACTTAAGAGGCTTAATCTAAGGTTTAATAAAACCGAACGGCTATCTCATCTATATTATTAAGTGCAGCAACGAAAATTCATAAATTTAAATTGTATAGTAATTTAGTTTTTATCTGATGTAAGAGGGCTTATTACTTATGCCTAAATAAACCTTATGGGAGAGTTCATCTGAATGTAAACATTTCGTTTTGTAATTAAAAGCCATCATTAGGGGTTTAGTTATTTATTATTTCGTTCTTCATTTTTTGTTTAACCCTTCTCTAATAATTATTTGTAACTAACTCGAATTTAGAATAATGTCATTTTCTGTTTCCTGACAGTTCAATATTAAAGCGAATCGTTCAAAGGAAAAAGAAAAGTTAACGAACAAATAGATAGCATCTGTCTCATCGAAATCTCAAGGTCAGTTTCGTTAGCGAGTTTTATGCTCCTAACCTGAGCACAGGGCAGTTTTGATTTTTTAACTCATTAGCGATCGGCTCACACGACTTCTTTATTTGACAGGAAATTCTCCTAATAACTATCGTCTGTTTGCTCTCGGTCTCCATTGCCATGGTCTAGTCAGCATGATTTACGCGCGGTTTCAGATATACGAGCACCTGCTCTGCTAACTATTTAAATATATACCGACTAAGTATATAATTTACTTTTAGTTAGGTTGTTTGCCTTAGGGTTTTAGTAAAAATTATTCAGATGAACGTTTTCGATCAAATCAATAAGAAACTTGAGATGATTGTATATAAATGAAGTTCAATAAATATAGTTTTCTGATATGTGTTTTTGTAATTTTATACACTGTGACACATTCTGTATTTTATTTAAGAAACTCATCACATGGCATTTAAATTTCTTTTCAGTTATAAAAGCCTACTTATTTGGTCGGTAAATTTTACAAAATCGTAACAGCCAATTTATTTCCAATTCACAGAATGATCTGTCGTTATTAGATTACGAAATTAATCGTCTGGTGCACGAACAAAAACCAAAGTAAGCCATAAACAAATTACATTATAAATTAGTTGAATTATTTTAAATGTAAAAATCAGGACAACTAATTTCGGAATTAATTACCTCTAACTGTAAATTCGTAGGCTTGTTTATTCCGAATATTTTTGGTGTAACAAATCGACTATTTCAGCAAGGAGGTACTCGACCATATTTAGATTATATCGAGAAGAAAATGCAATTACAGAAAAAATTAGAAACTCGAATCCTGTGGATACTTACGTGGCTGATGTTAATTAATATAACAAATCGCGATTTAGTGCAGTTTTACTTATGTATCGGCAAGAAAGATGGATGCTTTTTTCAGGGATTACGTAAGTGACTAATCAGCTATTCGTTAGACCGAATGGAAAGTCGCTGGCTTCATTAATTTAAGAACAGATACTGTCTTTGTTGTTTTAATGTTATCTCGTTTGAATTAAAAGTTCACCCACCCCACACTACATATTATAATGTCCACTTTAATAGAAAGAAGAAAGTCAAATACTGAGATGCTTTATGAAAGGCATATCAAAATAGCTGTCTCGCAAGATAATTGTGGACACAAAATCATTTATCATATACCATGTTCCTGAACTTAAACAATATTAATGACAGATTCGACGATATACTTAAGTATTGTTTTGACACTACTTTAATAAGCGAATAAACTCGAAACCCACGCACAAACGGTATGTTATTAATAATAAGAAGAAAGTTTTGCAAAGTAGCGGTAAATTAATAGAAGTTCAAAAGTGATGTAATATTATTATATGTGGAGTATGTAGAAAGCAGTTTTTTTAGTATTTTTTAAAATAAAAATATTTTGTAATTTTCTTTTGTATCTATCTATACAGAAAAAAGGAATATTTGTGGGTCTGCGTCAGTGTTTTATAAAAGAGAATATAAAGAAATAAAGTTTAAGTACGTTTTTTTATTGAGTAGACGTTCAATCCCGCCCCATGGTTTTTCAGTAGTCCTGTAGAGATTCGCCTTAGAATTCCACTTTTGTCCACTCTAGATTATCCGTCTCCTGGAAAGGATGTCGTTCGGTCTAGTTGCCCTACCCCAGAAGTATTAGGAAAACTTTTTATTTACTAGAAATCGGAACTCAAGGTGATCACAAAAGTAGTATTTTTTTATTGATTAAAGTATCAATTAACATTTACTGATTCACAGCCACACAAAAAAAAAGTTTTCATGCGACATAAGTTTTCCATAGTATTTTTGCCTCCTGGTCACGAATCCGGTGTCATAATTTAGCTATCACATCACAGGAATTTCCTAACCTCAAAAAACAGGTCAAAATAGCAAATATTCATGAAAAAGTGCTAGGAAAAATACAAATTTTTTTTTTTCTGTATTCAAATGTTCATTTATATGGTCAAGACCCGGACAAATGTGAATCCGCGGTCAGAGTTGATGGTTCTTTTTCTAACCTCAAAAAAAAACACGAGTCAATTAAGGTCAGATATCACGAATTTTCAAAAAATGATAGATTCGCGCTAAATTTGGTATACGGGGGTTTTCGGAGTCACTGATCACGGATCCGAGGTCAATTGTGCAAAATTCAAGATGGCGGATCCAAAATGGCCGACCAAATTTTCAAAAAATAATAGATTCGCGCCAAATTTGGCATAAGAGAGTTTTCGGGGTTGCTGATCACGAATTCGTGGTCAATTTTGCAAGATTCAGAATGGCGGCCGACCAAATTTTCAAAAAATAACACATTCGCGCCAAATTTGATATACGGGGGTTTTCAGGGCCACTGATCACGAATCCGAGACCATATTTACAAAATTCGTTTTTAAAAATTTAATCATAATTACCTATGTACTTTATTACCCGAGATTAGGCAGAAAACCCATGAATAGATCTTTTACAGAACAAGTTATAGCCAAAAAAAGAATGTTAAAGCATGAATCGCAAAATTACAAACGATGCTACTGCATGCTATACAAATAAAGTGGTTTTGGTACTAATATTTAAAAAAAATCGTTTTGGTAGCCTTTTAATTTGTGCCACAATGTGGTACAGTTAAATAAAGAATAACCAGAAAAGTGTAGGACTGTATGGTAAACGTAGCGTTTAATTTGCATACATGACATTAATATAACTGGATAACAATATTAAACCTATAATTATGCCGGTACATGGTTTCATACGGGTAAATGAACGTATATTTCACTCCCACTCATGTTTGTTTAAACCATAATCGGAAGATTATTAAAAAAATAACAAGGCTCTGTTAACTGCGAATACTAATTTTGTTTACCGAATGTATTCACGACATTAATTAGTATTATAGGTGTTTATTACAAAGCTCAAATTATTTAAAGAAATTGTAAACTGAAATTTTTAACTGCATATCAGATTTTGAATTTCCTTGAAATATGTCTAACCAAACATCCTAAATTACCTAATTGCCTGTTTAGATGTAAAGTTCAATAGTATTTACATATATAACACTGACAAATTTAACTCAAAATAAATATGTATTTGGTGATTTCACTATCTTGAAATATATTTGTCAAATAATGATAAAATTGGCAAGTCGGTGTTCTTTTTTTCTTTCTCAGTATAGTAGTACCTAGATATAACTTGTTGCGCCGCTGAATCACGTCGGTATGTTGCAAAGCTACAAAGCGGTCTTAGTCAGCCAATAAAATATACCGATTTGTGTCCAAATATCTGGGAAAGTATTTAAAACTCTTAGCGTTTTAAACAAACGATTATTCCTACAAAGCAAGTATTCCAAATCGAGATCTGCAATCAAGAGAACATTTTCTTGCGAATTTTTGCCATAGCAGAAATTCTACTCTTATGAATTCTTTATACCTACGATATGAAACTGCAGAGATTCTGGGGGCTGAGTCACGGTCGACAGTACGACAGTCAGGTTTCGGCAACGTCGAATACTTATTTGAAGAATGCAAAGAGAGTGGTGATTCAACGGAAACGTCCCATCTTCTGTTTTATTAACAGCTTTAAATAATTCCGTGCTAAGTAGATACTCTTTAAAAGATATGCAAATAGTGCAGCTTTGACTTAACGAGTAAATATTTATCTATTCTTAATAAGGAAGTGTACTTACAGTTATGTTTCTTGCATTAATTTTTGTTGGG
Source organism: Anoplophora glabripennis (assembly GCF_000390285.2). Lineage (NCBI taxonomy): Eukaryota > Metazoa > Arthropoda > Insecta > Coleoptera > Cerambycidae > Anoplophora > Anoplophora glabripennis. The sequence goes on along the minus strand of NW_019416423.1, from coordinate 91,878 downwards.
ATTTCTGGGAAAAAATCCTCATGTGCCCATTTTGATACCTCCTTACCCATGACGCAAACATGTGGTGTTTAGCCAAATTTTAGCTCGGCCTACATTTAACGATAGTCTATTTTTGATGATTGAACGTGTGACATCAAAAACAATTAAACAAATATATAGTTTTTAATTTAACAGACCTGTATGGGCTATTTTGATTAATTCCAAAGATGTGTTGGTGATTAATTTTTATGAATAGTCCCAGAATTTTCAAAATTCTATTCTAATAAAAAATTTATACATATACAGGTCAAATGAATTATAAATGAAGAAGACTCAACTGTTTTTAATATAAAATAAATACAATATCAGAAACTGGTACAATTCAACAACTTAAGAATATAACATAATGTAATCAGTTTATGTATTATGAATTAGAACATTTTTCCATCTAATACCTTGCTCTTGGAACAAGCCTAAGTCATATGAAAAATTGGAATAGACTAGTCCCACAGATATAATTACCATAAGATATTTGATCTACATTTTCCTATAAAATGTATCCTTGATACGTATCTCGTTTTTATTACTTATTTCCGGATATCAAATGATCGTATAATTATTAATAATACACTAAACAGTTTTCCTTGTAACCACGCGTAAACTAAAAGGAAGTGTGCAATGTCTATACTCCAACAAAGAATTGCCATCGGAAATTACATTAAAAATGCAAATTTGCACGTCAGGTCACTGTTGTTTTGTTCCAGTGTAAACTTTTGTAGTTCCCAGAATGGTTCGTTGCACAAAAGTATAGGCAAAATGTGTACAAAATATGAATAATGGAAAAAAATTGTAATTTGTTTGCTCAGCTATAAGTTCTTTCTCTAACTTCTAGACCAAGGGTCGGCAACTGGCGGACCGCGGTCCAGGTCCTGACCGCGGAAGGTAAAATACTGGACCGCCAAAAAGTTTTTGAAAGTATAAATTACTCAAATTATTTAAAAAATGTTTTTTACGTTTAAGTGCCAATCTTATCATTTTTTCTAGTATTTTACAATTGTGTGAGTGTTTTGAGTTCATAATTAGTAAGCAGATTAAATTTGAGTCTAAATTAAAATAAAAAAAATAAGAAATATGAATTTTTTTCCGGACCTCGTTAAAAATTTTCAAAAGTATCCGGACTGCACCTAAAATTACTTGCCGACCCCTGTTCTAGACCAGTCTTTCGAATAGGTTGGCAACTCCTAAAAAATTATGGTTTTATTACAATAGCAGATGAATTGTAGAAGTTCATTACCAAAAAGCGAGTATAATAACTAAAAAATAATAAGTTTTGCATACAAACACTCAATTGTCTCTCTCTGCATGATTTTTTGACTCACAAATTTTTAAAATGTCACGGATTGATATTATTATTTTCAATGACTCTATTTTGAGTTTACGGTGATAAGAGGGATAATAACTGAAGAATATGTAAATACACCGACCGAAACAAATAAGTTTGCGACTGAGCATCGTCCACAAACGCGCACTATTTGTGTTGATCTGTACTTTGGATATTCTAGCCAGAAAAAAGTCTGCTAGCCTTTAAGAAATAACGGATAAACACTTTTTTTTACTTTATCTGAATATCAAATGTTTGCAGCATTTTACTTGGTTTTAAATCAGTGAGATGACTCATCGTTCTATAAATTTGCAAGTCTGTTTTACACTTAATGTAAAATAACAGCTGAGGAAGTTAGATGAACTGTTTAAAACTATTAAAATGTCTGATTAATCTCATTAACTTAATAAGTACTGACAGTAATGTTAAGGATATTACTAGAACTATCATTTAATTATGCAAATTTTGTTTTTCTATCAAAAAGTATCATAATTTTCCATAAAAATTTATAATCGCTAATATTACGAGTATTATCGCTAAAGCGGTCGATCGGTCCATAAATAAGAATTAAGTATAAAAAAATTGTAAATAACTAATATGGACAACGTGTCTTCTACAAATATACAGGGTATCTGTATTCAGGTGGATATACGACCGTGAAATCTTGAGGCATTTAATTTTGGCTGCAGTTTTATTTTTTATTGGACCGAAATAAATTTTTCTATTACTTTTTCCAATAAAGTTTGTTATTTGATTTTTCAATAGATGACATTACTGTTAGTCTTTACAATCCATTTAAACGTTTACAATCTTTTAAAGAACACACAAGAAGCAATACGTAAGTAACAAAATTTTACACCACACCTAACAAATTACGTTTAATAAGAAAAAAGTCGCGAATAGCTGCTATTTGGTTACGGTAGGACTAAACGGGGCCCAAAATGCATAGTAAATATGCGCTACTCCCACTCCTTCTTTCACTGCTTTGCGACAGTAACCATGACCACCGTTGTAAACACTTTACAGATGTAGGAGCGAGCGAATTTTGCAAGTCGACTTAAATTGACTACAAATTTCCCTTTTAATGTGTTTCATAAGACTAGTATATTTAATTATCCAGATAACATTGTAAACTAAATTTACTGCTGGACTATTTGTGCGACGCAGAGTTAAAGAGTGTCACATATTTAAATTGTTATTCGCAAATTTATTAGTATGTGTACGGGGAAATTGAACTCGGTCTCTTCTGCATGCAGCGTCCGACCTGATGGTGATTCATGGTCGAAACTTTATTAGCATATTTTACCATTAAAATTTCGCAGGTGTCAGTAACCACCGGCAAGGTTGCATAATCAAATCAGTAACAGAGGACGAAGTAGGAATAGCCAAGTGGTTACACTTATTGTGAAATGCATAGAAATGTGAAAAAATCAGCGTAAAATTTACGATCGTTATTTGGACATCCCTTAAAATACTAAAACTGCGGGAGCAACGGCCTAGAGTGACCGTTGTCGCTTATAATAATTGTCTAATCTAATAAAATAAGTTTGAGCCATTCATATTTGGTATCGCTTGTGCGTAAATGAAATACTTTCAGGTTTCCAGTGTATTTGTATAAAGTTTATGGTCTTTTTATGATCACAAGTTAGTAACGCTTCTAGCAAGACATCAACAACCATAAATATACAAACAATAAAATTAGATTCCGGTTTTTTTGTTTCATAAGTTCAATATACTAATATCGTAAATAAGAAATAATGCGACGTGCGATTTTTGTAATCTCTTGCTTGAATGGTTATATAGTGTGGAATTTATAAATACGACAGGATCAATCTCTAAGCCATCTATTATATCAAAAGCCAAAAAACAAAAACAATATACAGAACGACGGTGGATTAAATAAAACAATATACGTAATAAATTAAATAGCATCTTCAATAAAAAGCGACTCGTAAACTTTTTGTCGAAGTTGAGCGTAAATTAGTTTCAAAAACTGTAAAATTTATATAAAAATGGCCATTCAGAATGCTAAGTGACAAATGAATAAACAAAATGACACACATAATAATAATTATTATTGTTATAGCAACCACCATTTTTATTTATCAGACTACTTTGATTGAAATATATAACTAACTAATAATAACTAATAAATATATAACTTCTAAAAAAAAAATGAATCGGACCTACGTTCATATAAGAAAACATGTTTTATTTGAAATTAATCCAGCTACCATCTGTCAAAATTTATCATAAAGTTCGTGTAACACCCTGTATACATTTGTAATAAACTGATGAAATGACTGAGGGTTTATTATCAAAACATGACATCAATAGCAGAGATTTGACGGTGAATAAGTGATACACGTAGTGTAGTAGTTTCTGCTAGTTTTAAACACTGTATTAAAATAAACGAACTGGCTGCTGAATTTGTAATAGCTGTGGCATTAACTAATAATCGCGTTGAAATAGGTGATGCCTTTGAGATATGCAGAATAGCCGTTCGAAATGATGCATTAAAATGCGAATGGTCGCTTTGGTATGGAATGCTCCTGGGGTATTCGAGATGCAATTAATAGTTGTTAAAAATTGGAAAATTTGTTCTAAGCGCAATTAGATAGCGAATTTAGATATTAAATACTTATCTTGAAACGTACAGGGGCTTTACGTAGAAATCAACATTTACGTGTTTCGTCAAAGTACCGTTTCGCTGATTCTGTCGTATTGTTGCATTTATTGTTGCTTTCAAAACACAATCGAAGGCGAACTGCAATTTCAACACATCTGATTTGATATTCTAGTTATATTTTGGAATTGAGGTTAATTAGTGAAATCATTAATCATCGTTTGGATGAATTTGTACTTTTACACTTAAACACATAATCAGGCTACTGGTAACAATATTTCATCATCACACGAAAACACGATCTAGAGATTTTGGTAACATCTGTCAGGCAAAAAAAAATTTAAGTAATCTAAATCACAAACAGCTGGCTCCTACATTCTACGAATATTTCTCACATACGTGTAGGTAGTTTACATTTTTCTTACTTACATTAAATTAACATTATTTCACACAATATTACACATTCTTCTCACCAAGGTTAATGAAACATAATGTGAACAAACTAATGTTGAGTTATACTCGCCTGCTATTATTTCATCCACCTAATGTGTAATGCTTTAGTAGCCGTACAAGAAAAGTTGACAACAATTTTGACACTTGAATAACTTTTCAAAAAAAGAAAGAAAAATTTGGCCAGACATGCGTAGGTAAATGCCTTTTAGTATTTATGAATCTTTTAACTTTTAATCAAATTATGTATTTGAAAAATATGTAGTTAAAATACCCAAAGATTCACGTCGTCCAAATAATCATACTTATTAAAATTAATTTAGGTACTTACCAAAAAGCAAAATTCAGTAATTTTGAAACGCACAAGTACAAAACAAACTACAACATATGCTCAAAATGTCCACCACCATTTTCGATTCACGCACGACACCTTCGAATCCAATTTTTGTCGCGCTTGCTGGAAAACACCAAGAAAAGGAAATAGTGATACGCAAAAAACACTCCGACACGGTCGAATCCAGATACCAACTGAATTGCATATTGGTGGTTGCTGGACACCTTAATACCTTGTCTTAACTGCCGCGCCGTTGTCACAATGCTCGATATGAATTTTATCGAATTTTGAATATATTACAACGCTAATAATTTTTTTAGAATTAAGCATAAAGAAGTTCAAAAAAGTGATAAACATTGGTATATTTTAAGGTATTCTATGCACGTAGTTATGTCAATATTCCTTAATTAATCGAAATTTCGTTACATCAAGACTTTTTTTTCCGGAAATGGTTAAGTTTAGGACCTAGGTCATATAAGGCCTTTTTGTTTTTCTATCGTCTGTTAAAATTAAGGCAGTCAAACTTCTAACACCCCTGTATATGCTGAAAAGTATAATATTATATCTTATTTCATTGCATTTAGTCTCTGCCAAATGCCAAAAGGTAACTAAGAAACTACAACTCAGTTGATGTAGCGTGAGTGAGCACGTTTGTCTCAGTTGTCACCTTGTGTCAACCCACTCCGGTCCGATTTCCTCTTTTGACAAAGGCTATTTGCTTTGCTATCATTTTAACAACTATGACAAGACATCTAACTAATTACGAATATAAACTTCTGTACTAACATACATGAGAACCATACATATGTTTGTTTAACTGTTTCTTAAAGTGGTAATAAGCCTCGAGTTTTGTTGGATATAACTGTGATGGACAATAATGTTTTTTAGACGAAGCCAAAAATGTATTGTAATGATATTCCACCTCTTCCATCACTTCACAATTGGCCTTACAACCATACCTACTGTTTTTCTATCTCACACTGTACCACAAAATTTTAAATCGGTCTCAGTTTGAATTACACAAACATACCCGTAAATTTACATCACATTTTTTTTTATTTGACTGTTGAGGGCATGTACCTACGTGCCAGTGACTTGGCCCACTCCCGACGCCGCCACTGATCCAATGGAATGCATTTTAAAACGCCAGTAGTTTTTGTTGTTTGCCAGCATCTCGTTACACTCCAAACGATCAGCGACATTTCTAAACGTAAGAAAGTAAACATCTGCTAAATAAAAGAATTCTTACCCTCAGGCGAAAAATGTTGTGCGGGCATATTTCATGATGGAGATTAGGATCGACGTCACGTTCGAGCGTGCTACCGATTTGGTAATTTCTGGCTAAATTTTATTTGCTCTGTGTTTACATAATAAGTTATAAAAAAGCTCGAGGTCGGAAACGTTACGTTTTTTAAATTTTCTAGCACCGTTACGGAAGCTGCGACTTGGTTTTTAGTCACAGAATTTATTTCTTGTATGCATATGTGTTAAATATGAATTAATATCGGTACTTAGAGACCACACAGAACTCATGCAAAAAAAATCGGTATGTTTTTTTTAACTAACTCTACATCTTAATTGTTTCCAACACAATAAAACAGAATTACAAAAAAAAATTATTTTCATTTTTGTTACAGCCTTGAAAATCTATTACACAGATTATTTCTAGATTTTATTATGAAATTAGATCGACAACAGTGTGAATCTTGTTCCAAACGGTTTAGAAATCATCTGCCAGTTTCTAAGTTTTCAATGCAGTTTTGGTTACTATGAAATAACGTTGTCTGATATGCTATGAACTTGAAAATCGCTAATGTTTTGACTCCAACATTGAAAAACGCCCATACAGCACTAAGCACTCCGACAGCTCATCACATATTCAAGAACATGGAGCATGTTCCACAAGCACTGACTAGCATCAGTTGAGAATTAAAATTTTTACCAATGTTTCGAATCCAATCGTCGAAATTGTCCACGGATCGCAAACCCAGCCAGCCAAACAAGCTGCCTTCCATAAACATAAGGTTTCAGCCAAACCCCATAACAGGTCGAGACGACCCACAAAGATCGCCCTAATGCAAAGAGTAGAGATGATAAGAAACTCTACCGATGATCCATTTCAGGATCTACAAGAGTTACGCTGATGCGCGTTCGAAAGTCCACTCTGGTTTTCTCCGGATAAGTAACTAAGACCAGGTTTCTGTCCAATATGAAGTACGGCCCCAATCATTCGCTAACAATGTATTTTATACATTGAACTGCGCATTCTAAAGCTATACAGAAGCCTACTACTACTACATGCAACAAAAAAAGTGTTCTGTACCCTTGAGAGCATTAACTCCAGATTCTAAGCACCGAAATTGAGGCTATAAGCGAGAGCTAATGAGAAACGGCCAATAGAGATGGTCGGGATACGACAATAAGGTTAGAAACTGTTTAAAATTAAATTCATTTAAAAAAAATAGTAGGTACCAAAGTATTTTTTTCCTATTGAGAATTCAAATTCCACATCTCTACTGATGGCAGAATTATCGAAACCTTCACGGCAGCAAATTAGCCCACAAAAAGCACACGGCGCCAAGAAGATCACACAGACCTCGTAAGCTGCAATTTTAAGTTTTTGCATCGATCCTCTTGAAGGAAGGTCGGACTCGTTGAATGGCATTTTAATTTTAAATTTGTTCCAGATATGAGTGGAAAAACGCATCTGGACCAGTTTGAGCGCACACGTTCTTCTTATATATATGGCACTATTACGTAAAGATGCTAACAGAAATTGCTACTTGAAGCGCATGAAAGAAAGGTGGGGAACTGCAGCACCAACGATGTGAATGATATAAAAAGTTAACGAAAGTAAACTAACCTTCGATTCAATTATTATAGCTGCCACAATATTATTATCTTATTTTAAACTAAATACGTATCTAATTCAACAAGTAATGAACTAAACTAATAAAAAAGAGATTTAATTCAGAACAATTGATATATTTTTAAAAATGTTTAGGGCAGAAATCACAGAACAGGCGTTGAACTGATGTCAATATACAGCGCATTTCAGGAACCTTAAACGCAAAAACTAGTGGAGATGTTTGTTTACAGATGAATTATAAGATATCCTATATATCAGCCAAATGGTAAAATATACAGAAATATGTTTAAAAGAAGAATCAAATTGATAAAATATTTTTAGAATAGAATAAAATATTCAGAATAGTGTACAATATAAACATTCTTCCACCATTTATCGTTATTCGGTGATTTTTTAAATTTTTTTAAATGCTGAATTTTCGAAGATTCAGTTAGTTTATAATTTACGACAATATAAATTCAGTGGTTATATCCTAATACGATACTTATATGATTCTGGGGAATGGGAAATATTTAGTGGTCCTATTTATTTCTCTATTAATGACGCAAATGAACAGAATTGAGTTAGCATTAATTAAAATAACACGCATTATATTCAACATTAGAGCTGATGCCATAATTTATATTTTAAATGCTATGTATATTATTTTATTGATTTGAACAAATATCTAAGCTTTCTGAATATGCAGGGTGTCCCGGTACTTGACACGAAAAAGTCGAGTACAAATAGATGATGTCAGAAATGCTTTTTCGTGTACAAACAAATAACATTCGTAGACTTAGGAAGTATGTGGTAGTGGAAGGTGCCCATATTGAAAATGTATTTTGATAGTTTTCTTTCTTTTAAATTATTTTTTTAACTTCCTTTGAATTATTCTTGTTTTGTTTTTCTATTTTGTGTTATGTATAAAGTATGCCTGTCAAATTTTGTTAGTGAAAATTACATTAGCAGACAGTAAGATTTTCTAGGCTCTTATTTTAAAAAGATCTACGGTTCTAACATAGTAATTATGTCCAATTCTAAATAAAAATTTTAAAAAATGGTGGAGGCGCCGCTTGATGTGCGCTAAAATCACAAATATTTCCTAAACTTTTAATTTTACCGAGTTGAACCAAGGGGTATTATCGTTGATAAATTCTTCAGGGAACTTATTTTTGATACAGGCAGATTGCGATTGTGACCTGTGCAAAAATTCTGTTTTGTTAACCATTGTGCATAGTCCGTCCCTGGCGTTCGGGGCATTTCTATTACAACATCAAAAACAAGCTATACACATGTGTTACCGATTACCAAATTTGCATCATGCTGAAGTTAATAGTTTAGAGACTGTAAATAAAAATAACTTTTTAATTTTCACCTTTGAGGGCCCGTAACTTATTAACGGAGGTCCGTATGGAAAAAAAATATATGAAGAACTGATATTATTTTGGCCTCATCTATTTGTACTCGACTTATTTGTATCAACTACCGGGACATCCATATATTATATTGCGTATAATAAGTGGCAGTGAACACATTATATTTAAATGTGATTTATATAGGGTGTATTTCAATGAAGCAGCACGAAATATATCGAAAATGTTTCTAAAATTGTTTACGTCAATGTTTTTTTTAATCTTATTGATTACATTATATTTAAAATTGTATTTCTTAATTTCAATACGTCAATTAAAGAATAAAATACATTTGCAGTTGATAAATATTAAACAAGAACCGAAGAATTAGTTTGTATTACAAAAAAAATTATACCTAACTAATCTAACATTATTTGTAACGTTTATTTACTCTTTTTATATTATGTTTAATATATTTTATGTTTTTTATATACCTATTATACGTGTGTTTAAATATTTGTTAAAATGTAATTTCTTTTTTAACTACTTGTTTTTAAGTTATGACGTTTCTTATACATTTTTATGCCTCAAAAAATAAATATCTATCTATCTATCTATCTATCTATCTATCTATCTATCTAAAGACAAATATTTTAAATACTTAAATTAAGGGATTATAATACTTAAATTATATATTTAAAATGCTTAAGTATTATTATTATTAAATACTAAATTTCTAATTTGTCTGTACCAAAAAAGTGAACGAGCTTATTCTGCTACGTTAAAAGTACCCTTTTCCTTTCCGATTATCTGCTTACTCAAATAAATTTATCCAGCATTAGAATCTTCTGTTGAATTTTCTTTATAGTTTACGCTGTCGCTGTATGCGTACGTTTCAGTTTTTAAAAATTCCATTTTTCTATTTACTCGCATGAACACATTTGCTTTAATTATGTTAGAAGCACGTTTTAAAATAAGAGCGCGTAAGAAGTATGTTACCCCCGTGAACGTCACGCTTCGAACATGCAAAATGCGAGTCGACCGCTGGCGGAAACGTCCTCCAGCCCGCATTCCTCGTAAGAGTGTGGATGTTACGAAGACATCGAAGATCGGACAAGTAGGCGCCGCAGCCGGAGCCGATGGTCAGTAAATGTCAAGGGCAAACATTCGCTAGAACAGCACTCAGAGCTTGTCTAAGATCTCTACGAGTATTGCTTTATTTATAGTGAACATAACGAAGCTCTTTTAGAACTTTTTCGATGCGGCGGCGGTGGTATGCCGGCGATCAATTTTTATCGATGGCGGATTCGTAGACGGGTTTTACAAATTGACACTCATTTTCGCCTACGGTTATCATTTGGAGGATCACGAACCGATTTTCTTTGTTTTCTTACCGTGGAAGCGAACCGAGCTAATAATAACGCGGAGAAATTGGTTACAGATATCAATGTTCGCATCTCTAAATGGAAAATGAAGGGAATTATACCAGTTTAATATGTAATTACTTGAATATTACTCGGAGGTTTGTAATACATTGCGGCAAATTATTGTTATACGGCAAAACACATTCTAATGGAACGTGAAAAATGCGCAGGGTGGGCGGTAAGATGCCTACGGATTTAACAATTCGAAAAAGAGACCGGAAAATTTAAGAAATTCGAAACAGAAACAATGAAACAAATACTTCTCCAGATATATTTTACTGGAACAAACCTCAACAATAAAAAAAACAAACAAAATTTCAAATTAATAAAATTCAGCACAAATTAAAAGGTAAATACGAGGACATAACCAAACTTCTTGAATTACCTGCTAATGGAGATATTTAGTGATATGCAGTTGGCAGCATTGTGCTGCGCATAACCTCATCTATAATCACATGTTCTTGGATTGTCAACATCTCATTTAGTTTTCGTGATATTGTTATTTGAGTGCAACATATTTAAGTGTTAGTGACAAAACTGGGAAAATTGTCACGGAAACTGTTTTTTTCGACTCTAATGGAATTGTGCATTTTGAGGCAAGACCTCAAGGTGAAACAAATTAATAATAAAGTTTAAAAGAATGAAGTTCGGTTATTTTCTGAACATACCTCGTACATTTTTTTAAAAGAGAAAATTTTTACTTTTCATGAGTAAAGAGAAAAACGAACAAAATCACTGCTATATAAGGACATTTAAAGTATATTTTAAACAAATGTCCACCAATTTATTTTAAAAAATCGGGGCCAGAAAAAGAACATTATTTTGTAAATTCAGGAAAGATCTACCTACAGATACCGTATCTGATGCTTCTGATTCCAGAGCAACATGCTTTTGGTCGTTCCAACATATTCAGGATCTTTGTTAGCTTCTTGTAAAGGGACAAATTATGTTTTTTAAAATATACATAATATAATGAATTTATTTTTTTATTTACACAGGGTGTTTGTAAATAAGTGCGAAATATTTTAGGGGGTGGTTGCTGAAGTTATTTTGTGAAAAAAAGTTGATATAAACGTAGGTCGAAATATGCTTCGTTTCCGAGAAGTTTAAATTTTAATTTTTTATTTATTTTTGTTAATTATTTCAGTTTTAAAGATATTGACTTGAAATTTGAAAAACAGTTTGGAGGGATAAATGTGCATTTATTGGGGTGCTCCGAATATTTCTACTTGCACTAGTGACGTTTTGCGAGAAAATCACAACCTTTTTTTAGTAAAAAAAATCATACGCCATTGACTTTTTCCCGTTTTGATAGTTTTTTTTTAGAAATCCGCCATCAATCCTGAATGAAATTGGTCACATCAATTTTTTTCTTAGGATGCATCGTTTTTGAGGAAAAAATTAAAACATATTTTATTCTTATATATCTTTAAAACTCTGAAATAATTAATATAAATAAATAAAAAATTAAAATTTACACTATCTCGGAAACGAATAATATTTCGACGTACGTTTACATGAACTTTTTTTACAAAATAACTTCGGCAATCACCCCCTAAAATATTTCGCACTTATTTACAAACATAATGGCTACAGTCCTTAATATCTTAGATTTTAACAATAGTTCAATTTTGTTGCGTTTCTCTTCTGTTTTCAAATTACTAAGAAAATCAATTTTTATCCCTTTTAAAAATGTAGGGCTTGTTTTGATGGTTTACCGTTTGTCTGTAACGTCGAATAACTTTTTATATGCGAAAATTTTATATTTTAGTGTTCTTCTGTGCAAAATTAAGTGTAGTAAGAGATATCTTTCTGTAACTTTTGGTTGTTTGCTGCAATTAAACAGTATTTTAGTCGATTTCTGAGTAAAATTTCATTCCAAAAAAAGTAGTAAAAGTAAGAGTTTGGATGAAATGAAATTAATTTAAAACAAAATTACACTTTTAAGGGAAGAACTATTTGACATTAAATGCAGAATATGTACTTTTTTATATAAGCATCATTAATAAACAATATATGTACAATAATAAGCCACTATCTCTAATTTGACAGAACATTATGTAGTCTAATATGCAGGATGATGGAATTAATTACTTAATTATACACTACAAATCAAGAAGCCATGCCAGTATGCAGTGGCGTCCTAGATTTATGGATATGAGGTATGAAAAGATAGGATATTTTTAACTTCGACTAGAAATCTAAATTTCCAAAGAGCAAAAAATGTTTGAAGTTTTCTACAAAATGCATTGAAATATTATGTGACAAAAAAGAAACTAGTATATCAAACCGAATAAGTATAAACAATGTTTTGGCATAATTTAATAAACTATGTAGTTTAAATATCGTTTGGCAATATATTTGTTATAATGCATCTCGATTTTAAGTAGGTAGGTACATAATAACAAAGGCGATCGGTGATCGGAATTTTATACTACAAGATTTCATCAGTCTAATTTGAAATCAATTAGGCGTAACTTTACTCAACATAGGGATACATTTACCCGTTTTATTGTGGTATCACGTACTATAGTCATTAGTTTTGTAGAATTGTACCCAGGACCGGATCTACGTATTTTGTTTCCCTGATCCATGATGAGCTTAAAAAAATTATTACATGAAAATCGTCTACTGAATTCAATATTATTCTCTACACACCATGAGATGGAAATAAATCAAATTATCCCGGACCCGAAAATATGCACATAGAATGTATGAATCAATTGACAGCCTTAATTATAATAATGTATTGAATAAGGAAGAAACATCGGTTATAGCATCCGACAATACTAATATACTCAAGTAAAATAAAAAAATATGTTTATTTTTTAATACTATTATAAATTTGTCCTATCTTGAAGCCGCCCCTGATTCCGTTTATAAGAACAAATAAACAATATTAATTGAAATAATGCAAGGCCGATCTAAAAAACACAGGAACAAATTGGATCGTTTAATTTTGGCAACAATATGAAAGTCCTTTAGATATTTTCCAATACAAGCTTTACCAAACAGATTGATGTAATAAAGCGCCTTTTTATGTCGAGGTATCAGGAATTTAAGAGAAGAATAATACAAAAAAGTAACAGATGAGTCGATACTTTTCAAATCTGTTCTTTAGAATAATATGTTTATGTTATGGAAAAACTATTTCTGTAAATAGCTTTCCTTAGTAAATATAATACGATATATTTTTTTTATTCAGCTCTAGAAAATGGTGGTCGAGCAAAAACCAAAGAAAACTACCATGGAATAATTTTTTCATTGTTGTTGATCGAAAACACTTTCAACAATTTAAACACCTTTAAAATCAATTACATAACTGGGAGATAAATATCATGTAAATTTATGTTTAATATATGTATATCCCTTCTAATTAGAAATAAAAACTAAACATTGTAAGCGATTAATGTATTTACTTACTTGAAATTAGTAATTTATTTTGTGATAGGTAGGTACCAAATATATTTTTGTATTTCGCAGATGGTATGGAATAGACTCGAACTATAAAATTCCGTGTAACAGTGATCGAAATATCAGAACATAGGAATATATTATAGCCGCTGAAGTTGCGAAGAAATAATTTGAATTTTATTTAAAAAAAAAACATGTAAGTAATTCGAATTTTATTGAAAACCACGTTGTAAAACTTAAGTAATGGTACCAGATGAGGTTATGTATGAATGAAGTCGCAGATATTTTTATGGTATATTAAATGTAACGATGTACCAGATCGTTTTATAAGAGACTTTTAATTTGTGTTCATAAACGAACGGAATATAAAAATACTTATATAGTCATGTTAAAAGGAGAAAATTTAACATTCATTTCATTGTCGGCTTTCAGTTTTACGAGAATAGGAATTGTATCCATATTAACTGGGCAATGTCTTTACAGACAGAATACAAAAAATTGAAACATGGCAAAGATTTTAGTACAGATATGTTACCAATTTACACAAACTGTATACTGCATGAAATGAAAGTGTAGCAAGATTAATTGTATGAAATAAAATAGGAACGTTTATATATTTTAAAAGTATGTCAAGTTCACTGAACAAAACATTAAAATTAATAATAATATACATACAGGATGTCCTGGGAAAAATCGAAAATGATTTGACTAACGTATTTAACCTTTCAAGACCTACAAATTCAGGTACATTATTTACTTCACATTTTTTTGCTGTGCAAAATATTAATAAAAAATAATTACTTGGCTTGCTTCTGACAAATAATATTTGTTTGTAGACACAATTAACAATGATGTGATCTAATTGAATATTGATACGAATCTCAAGAGGTACAATTTATGACGATGAACGGGAAATAGTGTACCTATTACTAAACACTTAATTAAAGGAAGTGCTTTCCTACCGTTCTATTATTAATTAAATATCAGAAATAATTGGTATTTTAATTAGCAGTTGTGTTACTTATTATAAATTACCTGACATTTATAAAAGCAGACGCACAAGATAAATTTGTAGGAAACTCATAATTTTTTTGGACTTACAACCAAGTAAGAATATGAATATTTGAATTTCCGTCGATCTCAAAGTTTGAAGATAGAGAAGAGAATAATCAAAAATTAAAAACGTTTGGACTTACCTGACCAAGTAACGTCCACTTTTATCAAAATTTCTCGTCACTCTAAAACATTGGGAATGATAATGAAGTGCGTTAATAAATAATGAAATCTAATTTGAATAAACATCTTAAGAACTAGGTCCTTTTTTGCTTACAAGGAGAAATTATTCTAGGACAATGTTTACGAAAACAATTAATTCCTCTTGGCAAATAGCCTCCTTTTGTTTTAATATTAAAAAGTCAACAAACCGCAAAATTGCTTTGTTAATGACTGTTATATAATTCTCAAAGTTTCTTAAATTTTTCTACAACTATGGTAGCTAATTATATTTCAAAACAACGAAGTAAACAAACTCTTCCCTATGCGTAAATGCGCAAACGTTATACCTTAATTGCTTTTTTGTTTATTTCCATTTCATTTTAAGTCAAATACTGGAATCTCTGAAGCTGTGAACCTTACAATGCGGTGAAACGAGAATTTAATTTTCTATAATATGGTGCAAAAATCCAGCACTGGAGTTAAAAAAGACATTTTGTACATTACAGAACATTTTAAAGATCTTCATTATTTCCCTCAATCTCCGTTGTGTTAATTCAAAGAGAAACGTAGATTAAGTAAGAAAAGTGTATCAGGTACATCCACGGACAACTAGTTCAGAACATCTGCAAGACAGAAGCCTGGTATTTTCCAACCATCATATGCTTCACCTATATAAATAGTACTGCTTACATTTTTTCCGGAACCATTCACAGTTACCAAGCAAATTATTTCAAATGTTCAGTATCTGATGATTACGCCGTCTAGTTTTGCTAACCTCACGACATTCACCAGGAGATAATGCGTCTATTCAATTGCCTTTGGAGTATATATAAAGAACAGCATGTGCTAATGCATTCTTAATGTCAGCAATTACCCATTGTTTTAGGAGTTTTACGGTTGATTATCATTCCAATTCTATAACATTAATGCCTTTGTAATGCTACATGGGGTATGCAAATTAAAAATTGATTTGAAATATTAGTTCGCGTCACGACAGTACTATTAACAGCAATTTGTTTAAGGATAATACAATTTGCTCGTTCTTAAACGTTGTTATAATCTATGTTCTTGTCGTAGATTGGTAACGAATTTCCGATAGCAAAACAAAAAAGTTAGTTAGACTGTAGACAAGACCATTGATAATACGTTGACCCGGTGAATTCGAATCTAAAGCTAGAATTCACGAATTAGTTAGTGTTACCCTAATATCACGACACTACTCCAGAGAGTCATTTTCGAGATGTCCGACCGACTTGGAAAACATCGGAAAAATTGTAGGATAGATACACTGTGCAGATACAAATCGAAGTCTCTCAACTCAGTCGTATAATTTCAACCAAATGTTCAAAGTGACAATAACGAACGGTACACAGCTAATCAATGATATGTCTCATATTACATGGTACTCAAATATATCCCTATCATGAATAGCGTCACCAAGGGGATCACTTCCAACACCGTTTTTTTTATTGTGCAGCTCTCTCGAAATTTTTTCAGAATGAACTGCCTGAACTTCTTGAAGATGTTCAAGGAGTACGGTGGATTGGATGAAGAGGCCAACGCGATCTCCGGGCATAAACCCTCTCAGCTGCTACCAATAATTTACGAAAAAGAAGCATTTATCTTGGTTACAATGTTGCATTTCGGATATATTTGAATAGATCTGTCTTGAATAATTATCGATAATTAAGTTCCGTTTTTGTAGGTAATTATTTTGTATTAATCCGGGCGAATTAGGTTTTTTTCAAAAATCGAACCTAACTCGAATATTATGGGCTTAAAATTAAGTAAAAAATAGACCGAATAAAAGCCTAAATTTGTGTATTTGTAGAGGTCGAGCGTTATATTGTTTATGACAAAGGAAAAAAATAATAACTGCTCTTTTTCAGTTTTTTGCTTATATCTCCGAAAATAAGCCTCTAATCGAAATGAGGTATGTTTATCGATTTTGTTCTTGAGGAAATTTACTACAAGGGTAGGTTTTTGCGAAAGCTCGCAAATTTTTTTTGCATTGCAAAATTAGCGGTGAAAAAAAAACATTCAAAATTTTCATCATTGATTTGTGTTTAAATACGTAAAAAGACCTTCTTATTTGTCAAAATATCGAAAGAATACGGAAATTAGAAAAAATTAATCGTCAGACCACAAATGAATTTTTTGGGGTCTGACATTCACAAGCTTTTGCTTACACCATTCGAAAAAGCAGAAAAAAAACGGTTTAAAAACCAAATCATCCCGATAGCGACTTTCTAAGTGGCACAATCCATTTGTTAAGTAAGAATTTTGAGAAGCCGAGCGCAGCATAGGCATTATGACGTCACAGCGCTCCCCTTTCCTGGCTACCGCTCAGCCGCGCGGATCACACTGTCTTTAACCAGTGACTATAACAAGAATGTGTTATAGTCACTGCTTTAACGAACATTTACTTGGTCACTTCTTGGTCGAATCCATTAAAAAAAAATCGATGTATAAAGGAAATCTTTACAACGAGCTCAAGTTTATTACAAAATATTAAACAGAATAGCCAAAATACCGTTTGAAAAAAAAATTATCTATTGGTGAGATCGAGACGGTTTTTTTTCTTAATTCATGTTTTTTAAGCACTATTTAATGCAATTGGTTTGAAAATTGTATATTAAAAAATCGACGAGATAAGGACCCTAATTACCATTTTTTTTGGTTTTTTGTTAATAACTTTTTTATTTTGCCACTTGAGAATTTGATTTTTTTTTCTTTTGATATAAACAATACCTCTATAAATACACAAATTTAGGATTTTATTTTATTCTGTGTATTTTTTACTTAATTTTAAGACCATAAAATTCAAGTTAGGCCTGATATTTGAAACAGACATTTAGTCTAATTCGCCCGGATTATATACTTTTGATACGAACATCCTGAAAAATATGCAATGGAAATAACTGTTAATTTGAACGTTGCTTCTATCGATTGTAAATGCTGATATCATCTGAAGCATATGTTTGAAGAGTTTTCACCACTATTATTACCTGAAGATAAAATCAGTGAAATATAGGTTAGCCGTATTTTTCCATTTTCTACCCGCATATAACTCATTGGCCTTGCAAGTGAACCAAATTACGTCCATAATTTCATTTGCATCCGCCCACTTGGTTGTACCTTTAAAGGCCAATCTGATTTCAATAAAACACAAATAGAAAATGATATTTATAATAGTAACCATCTGACACGCTCCCAGCGTATTATCGTCCACCATTGTAGAAATATCTGTCGATCAAATAACTTAACACCTCTACCGACCGTATAACAATGAATTTATGGTCTGTAAATAAATCCGTTCCTTCGTGAAATGACCTGAATGTGGCATAACTAATAGATTTTGTCATTGGACGTTGAAAATGCCTTTTGTCTGAGACGGTGTTACAACTATAATATTTCATTTGTTTCACTACCGCTGCCAGGTTACTGCTGGCCGTTCAGGTGGTTAATTTGTTACAGTAGCGGGTGTACCTGTCATCGATATGGAATTCGCGTTATTGCATTAGTTCCATTATTTTTAGTCGGCGAAATCATGCAGTTTTCAGCGAAGGGATTTAGAGGTTATTAAATCATATTTACTATATCGGTAAAATGAAGACAAATTGTATTTCTTTTTCTAATTCTAATCTTTCGAAGAATTCTAACAACTATCCATAATGTCAAAACTTAAATAGAAAGTGGAAAAAAATCTTAGATGAGTAGACTGGTATTGTCAAGCTGAACAAGACAGACTGGATTACGATAACTTAAATTAAACCTTAAAATTATTGTATTGTTTCTCTTCCTAAAAAATAAGTTTTGGGGGCGCAAAATTTAATCATGCTCTGGGACTCAATATTTCGGCGATTTCTATGTATAGTTTACAGCTTGATAAAATTACGATAGTGACGTCATTGAGCGATGACGCGTCAGAAGTGAGGCTTTATATTCACAATTTGTTCCAATATTTCTAATCGCTTAATACTAATTTCCAGACCTATTCATTATTTTTTTGAACTTTGAATTAGAATATGGAATATAGACACTACCGCCATATCAAAAAAAGACCCTTTGCAGTAAGAGCAATCTGGAGAGCAATCATTTCTTAGACTTAAAACCTTGCACATCAAGATTAATGTAAATATAAATGATATATAATTAAGTACACTAAGAAATGAGTACGTGGGTATATGTAAGCTATATAGAAACACTTTCAGTATTAAATTACACCCTTTCCTTATAGCCTACCACATATGGCACATGCAATTTTCACTCTCTATTATGGGCATCATCTGCGGATGATATCCTGATCATTTTATTTCGCAAACTTTCTTAGTCATAACTCAAAGCTTACACAAAACAATTTTTAATATAATAAAGTTCAAAATCATTGAAAATTTTAAGTTAAAATGAAATAAATTATGAGCAGACAGGATTGAAGTATGTTTAGCTTTTATTGGCGGTGCTCAAATATTGTCTGAATATACAAAACGTTTCAAAAATGAAATAGGTAGCGTCTTTCTTATCATTTTAAAATGTTTCCCTATAAGTCTTCCAGAATAACCTTGGATTCGCAATTAGTGACTTCAGACATTCAGACAAATTTTTTCAGTTTTTCCAGACTGATTTTAACTCTTCTATTCAAAATACTTCATGAATGACCTTGAATGACGTCTAGCGTGTATCGTAGGGGCAAACAAACCTCGGATTCGGGTTCAGTGACCTCTAAAACATAAGCATGAATTTTTTCAGATTTTTTAGAGGTCATTTCTTGATTTGACCTTCAAATAACCTTGAACCTGATGTTATGGAGCTTAACCGACCTCGGATTCGTGATCAGCGACCCGAAAAACCCCTATGTCCCATAGTCACTTCTGACGATTGTCCCTAGATCAAATGTTGACCTGTGATTTATTTCCTCAAACAATTTTATTATATTATTAGTCGAGGAAATAAAGCAAAAAAGAGCCGAAATCTTCGAAATTTTTCGATCAAGTCGGATCAATATGGGGTTTTTTGCATTCGCTTTCTAAAATTATGTGGAAAAAATGTAGCAACTTTGTATTATGTTTTTCGGCCAAATTGCATTTGTACAGTGCAAAATGCATCCGGAAAAATGCATTTTTTAAAGTCACTTAGAAAAAATTCATAACTTGGTTAATAATGCCTGGAATGGACTCAAATCAGGGTCCTGGGGGTTTTCGAGGTCGCTGATCCCGAATACGAATACGACGAATTCAAATTGGTCCATCCCCGACCTGGAGCTTAGGATTGATGATGAACCTCATCTCTTAGGCTTCTCCTGAATACTCCTTAATGCAGCGAGACTTGACACCCGGGAATTTTTTCGTTGTCGCTGATTCCTAATCTGGCGTCGGCGAGCACCCCCGGACACCTGGTGCACCGGAACCTGGACATGGACGTCATCTCCAGGAGTTTTCCTGTAAAATTCGCGTAAACGAGCCGAAAATCGCATCAGGAGGTTTTTCGGGGCGCTCTTCTCGAATCTGGCGTCGGTCGGCGAGCACCTCCCGGACACCTGGTGCACCGGAACCTGGACATGGACGTCATCTCCGGGAGTTTTCCTGTAAAATTCGCGTAAACGAGCCGAAAATGTTTTCTTCGGGGCGCTCTTCTCGAATCTGGCGAATAAATTGAATGAATGTCACAATGTATGCAAGTGTTGTTTCAAAAACAAATCAAAATCATTTATTTCCAAATCAATTGCCATTTCTAACCTACTCTTAACTTCAAATTCAGGTAGAACTGTTAAGAATATTAAACTTTCGATTTACGTTCTCGCGTTTAAACATTCTTGCGTGGACAAAATGCTACTTAAAACATTTATGCAATAAATAACTATTACAAATTTAAACCGTCAAAAGTAACTAACACAAAAAGTCAGAAGTCGGTCTGAGGCTTTGAGCGCAGATGGCAAACTACCCAAAAAATAAACGTCCATATTCAAACACCATTCAAATGGTATCGTTTTCATTCTCAAGAGCTGCTGTATACTACTTTACTGAAAGGTGTGGGAAGCACAGAAGATGACAAGCACGTACATGTGTCATATCCTCACCGTGGATTAGGACTTTCGTCAGAAAGTGATCTGCAAATGTGCCACATTCTAGCGATTAAAGGATTGCACACGATACGAATTGCCGGATGACATTGTATGTTAATAGATTTATAGGCAGGTACCTCTCCATTGATTTCACTGTCGACATTCCTCCGTCCTTTAATCAAGTAAATATTTTCTTTTTATCTGCCTGCGGAGATCTATAATGCGCCGACAATGAGAAGTACCGACTCCAATCGGAATAAACGTTATCATCTGTAACGTTGCATTTATCAAATATTTTCCACTTCGCCTAACTGTTTACGAATTTTTAGCTCTGTACCGAGTGTTACGAACGGTCTCACCTCTGCGGCTTAAAATGTGCGCGAGGATATGAACTCTTTAAAGTAATGCCCCTCCGGTTCACGGATAATGATCACCTTAATATTACTTTGTGGATGGTAGGTGTGTCCGAAGTATTTATACATTTAAAAAAACCCCAGCCTCCGTGATGCGGTTAATATTATATAAAATAACTAGGACAACTGCTGATATCCTGGTGTTAAGTCTGCATCGGACACGGAAAGCGTATTTTAGCTATTTCATGTATTTAAAAACTTGCATGAGGGACGTGGACTTAATTGTTCATTTCTTTGGTCCCATTTATACAGAGTGTTTTAATTTTAAGATACTCTGATGTCAATATAATGCGTTTCACAGAAATGAAATTGAATTTAATGAGATTTCAAACACCGGTTTCACGATAATATGTTTTTGAGGACGTTAAATCCGAATCCGAGTTCTGTTTGGCCTTGTTAGATCAGGTTCAAGGTCATTTCAAGGTCGAACTGAGAAAAATCCACTATAGCGGGGACAAGCAATGTAATTAAATGTTTTTTGATATCGCTGAGTCCAAATTAGGGTTCCTTTTGTCCCCACCGGGTCAGGATCAATGTCATTTTGAGGTTAATCTGATTGTGAGTAACTTCTAAATAGGGTTTAGTAGGAATACTCCAGGTTTTTTTGGTCGCTTTATTAGCTTGTTGCATCAGGGTTGCTAACACTTTCATCTTCCTCGGATAGTTGCCATGCTTGAAGTTGAGGGAGAATTTTGGTAGACAGTTGAATGCGTTATACATATGGTTCATGTCAACAATATAGTAATATTCGTTTCGTATTCTATGGTGAAGGATGAGTATTCACATTCCATTAATGATAAATTTTTCTGGTACGTAATGAAATTTTTACATGTAGACTGCCTGAATATCTCTGCATTAATGGGCATAAAATGTTCTTTACTGGTACTGATATAATAAATTTTTTTTTCGATTTGATCTTAAATTGACCTTGAATCTGGTCTGACAATGTCAAACGGACCTCGGATTAGGATTCAGCGACCCCAAAAACGTATAATAACCGTGGTTGCCTCCACCATAATGGATTTTTCTGTTTGACCTTGAAATGGCCTTTAACCTGACCTAATAAGGTCAAACAGTCCTAGAATTCGCACATAACGACCTTGGAGACATAAGGCTATAGTGGTCTAGTCCGATCCACAGAAAAAAATTTTTTTGTGGGTCTGTGTCAGTCTAAGAGTGGGTTTCATAATAAACTAATAATACAGGGTGTCCAAAAATTCATGCAACAAAATTTGGTCATAGATTCTTAAGACAAATTTAGGGACCCGTATTTTTTCTTTTTGCCAACTGGCCCCCTCTTTCGGAGTTACAGCCCCCTGAAATCTGTCAATAAGAAGTATTTTTTATATCTCAAAACCATGTTGTACGAAAATCACTAAATTTGGTACACAGGGGTTTTATGACATGTGGAATCTCACAGTGCTACGCTTTTTGGCGAGAAACCCCTTTAAGACTCTTTTTCGTGATCCCCCTTGTCTTTGCAGCCAGAAAAATTTAGGCGCAAATTTGATTCTTTTTTTTTAATTATTAGTTAGCTAGAAAGCCATTTAATTTAAAACTTTTTTGCCTCTTGATATTTGTTTCGTAAAACTCAATGTTTTTGAGGAAAATGGTGAATCATGATATGCATTCGATCACATTTTGACATTTTTCTCGACAACATTGCGTTTTACGAAAAAAGTATAAAGCGACAAAAAGTTTCTAAATTTAATGGCTTTCTAGTGGACTGATAATTTTTAAGAAATTTAAATATGCAACCAAATTTTTTTGGCTCCCACGAAAAATTGTCTTAAGGGGGTTTCTCGCCAAAAAGCGTAGCGCTGTGAGATTCCACATGTCATAAAACCCCTATGTACCAAATTTAGTGATTCTCGTACAACAGGGTTCTGAGATATAAAAAAAAGATTATTCTTAGGGCGGACTTCAGGGGGCTGTAACTCCGAAAGAGGGAGCCACTTGGCAAAAATAAAAAATACGGGTCCCCTAAATTTGTTTTAAGAATCTGTGACCAAATTTTGTTGCATGTATTTCACCCTGTATAATATATAACATTAATAGTTGGCAACGTTGCTAGTATCTTGATAAACTTTTTGACTTTTTTAGCGTAGTAATTTTGGTTATCCATTATTATTTGAGACATAAACTCGAAATCGTTAGTTATTGAACTTAATAAAACATAAGTACCTGTTCATCATTTAATATTATAGAAATCAACTCAGGGCATTTTTTAAATTAAGCGAAAATAAAAAAGTGGGGGATAAAATATCAAAGTACAAATTTAAAAATATAAAGTATAAAAAAATATCGAAAAAATATATAATACATACCACTCCTCCCTTATATATTTTCCGAAAAAGACTATACGGAAGAAGTTCTATTATCTGGGATGAAAATATTGGGAGACATTTTAGGAATGAGCAATATCTATATTATGTTACATCAGTTGTTCATATTGTTCTTCTTTATTTTATTTTCATTTCAATGAATTTAACTAAAAGTGATATATTTACAGTAAGTTATGATCCACAGTTTTCTAAACGCCTTAAGCCCTTCTAATATAAGCTATGATATTAAAATTCTAATTTATTTTTTAAATAATAGATTATTTTGTTTTTAAGTATAATACGAGAAAGGAATACCATCTTATGTTGTTATTAAGTAATTTTTTAGAATGGACAATGTAAATAAATAAATTATACTTTTCAGAATTAGTAAACGCCTGTAAAAATGATTAAATAAACATTTAAATCTAAATTAACTCTAAAAATAGAAACAGATTCCATTATAAAAGAATTTGCGATAAAATTTCAAGAACCTCAAATATTTAACACGTAAAAAATCATGTCATTTCTGGAATTCGTAATGCGTTTGCGAATATTAAAAACAGAACTATAAATAATTATTATACTAAACGAAACATACCGTGTGTTCCAGCAAATGCTGTTACCAAAGAAAAAGATGTGGTGATATATTTCATGATTCTGGTTCGTAATTATTTCATCTCATCGTGAGTAAATTTTGATTTTGGAACTGGCATTTCCTGACCTATAGGTATTGATAGGAACTACACTATAAAAAAATCAGTGTGAAAGCAATAAAGGTAAGTAGTGCATTGAGTGCAATTATTGAATACATTTTTTCTCAGTATTGATCATTTTGATAATTTTACTCATTTGTGATAATATTTGAACGAAAACTGAGTACTTTCACTCAAATATAGGTACCCGTTAAATAAATTCTGCAGATAAACTCGTATTTGGTGTATTTATAGCTAAATCGGAGTAAATGTCCTCATTATTGAGGGACCCAACCCCATTTTATGGTTGTAGTGCGTTGTCTTCGTCTATTCCCATTGTACCCATCATTAGATCATCTCGTGGCGTGGTGTATGGCGTATAGTGCTGGACAAATTTCCGTTAATTCGCTTATTTTGGTGAAAATTATGTTTAAATGTAGTGGTTTGATTACAATAATTAAAAATAATAATATTGAGTCTCGACTAATATGTATTTGGTTACATAAACGGATAGTTAAATTGTTACCTATACTTACTTACGTATCTGTAACGTACAATATAAGTTATGGCAATCTATTTGACCGATCAATTCCTTTAATCGAGACCTAAAATATTGTCTTTGAAATACATCTGCGTGGCAGCTTAGTGGTTTATGATTTAATACAAATTATATTTAAATTAAAGTTTAAAGAGAATATAAAATGGTGCAAATTTAAATTATATTATAGTAAATGACAACTCTCAAAAGTCACTCACTTGACAGTTAACAGAAACTCGGATTTGAGTAAAATGCACTCACTTCTGTTGTAATAGTTCCACTCATAAAATTTTAGTACTCAAACTCATACTAATAGACTGTGGACATAATTTTTTTACAGCGCATTTTCTTATTTTAGATTTCTGATTTTAGCCCATGTAATTTGGGACACTTTGTATAAACCCGAGCAAAACATGTTGACAGAAACATCTACTAAATGAATTAAAGGCTATTTAACTAATTGTTATTTTTAATTTCGACTGTTATCTTGTGGTAAGAGCTTCTGAGGTTTCGCTACTTTTCCACACCGATGACTACCGCCATTCGGCACGAGACGTGAATATGTAGATAAAGGCACTCAATAATGTCGTTCCAGCTATGCCCATAGACATTCATTACAGGCTATCTCTCGGACACAAGGTGTGTATCTTATTGTACAACAGATCCTATTAATAGCTAGGGAAAACTCATTTAAATGTTATAGCTTTCATATTTTAGTGATATTATCGTTCGAACTGGTAGATGTAAGGCCTGAAAGTGCAATCATTGGAATTCTAGATGAAATTAGTGTACGTAGTGGGACGTTGCACGCTGATTTATATTCAAAAAGGACAGTTTGAAACGTATAAATGCGAAGGAATTTATTCAAATACTCCCAGACGGAGATTCCAGATTCACGTTCTTCGCCAAAACGTTTGTACCGTATAGGAAAAGCATTTTCGAAGCAAAAAATCTTGAAATTGTCAAATGTTTTCACGATTCTGGAAAATTGACAGTTGTTTTTGGCTTATGGCATCAGGAAAAATATTAAATAGTACCATATGCCAGATTTTTCATTAAAGTTTGGATATAGTTTAATAGGTCAAAATTTCATTAAGTCGGAACGACTTTTAAGTTTTCAGTGACTATCGGTAGAGGGCACAATTTCACTAATAAAATGGCATACTACTCATTATATAATTCAGCAATTCTATAGTGTCTCATTCTACGGCCTAAATGGCAGTGTCAACTACCGCCAGTAGTGGCAACTAGTATAAATACTGCAGCAAACTACATCATAATATATTTAGTACTAGTAATAGTATTTAGTATTTCTTGCACAAAATTTTTGAAAAAATGGGGTTGTTAATTAAAAAGAAAATAGAGATGTTCTTTTCTTAAAAATATATGTACCTAATGCAAACTATTAGAGGGTTAAAAGAATTTCCGAAATTTTTCCGTGATTTTTGACAGACTGTATTTAGGTGAAAAATGATCGTATAGGGAATTAAAAAGAAGCATTTTGAAGCTCTAAGATTCTAGTTTTTAGATCTTTCGGAAATTTTTTAGAAGCTACGGTTATCATGCAATTCTAATAGCGCGTCAAAAAATTTAGCAAATTTTCTTTTTTTTTTTTCTGAGTCTACGGACTTGGAAATTTTTTTTTCAGCTAAGCCATTGCATGGACCAGATAGCTTGTTTATTCAGCTTCAATTTCCTTTTTTTTTAATTTCGATACAACCATTTTTCATCGAAATATTGGACTTTTTATGAAAAAGGATCCTTTTGTCTTCAATCATCGATATCTCGGTGACAAATGGTCGTACAGAGAATTGAAGGGCAATTTCGAAAACTGGAATAAATTTCCTATAACATGCTTCCGTAACTTATGGAATTTTTTTTTCATTTTTTACACGAATTTTAAAAACAGGAAAAAAATGGCAATTTATGGTTTTTTAGAAAACTGACGGCTAAGTTAGAAATATTCTCGAAATGACTAATGTTAAGCATGACTTTTACAGTTCGATATACCCAGAAGAACCCTGTGAAGTTTCATCTCGATCTAGCGAACCGTTTCTTAGTTTCAAACAATCAAACTTTAAAAAAAAATAAAGGGTCACGTTTTTTGAGCTTAACACGTCATAATCATGATTAAAATGGAAAACAAAATTTTTTGAGGTTTTCTCACATTTTGACCGCAAATAACGTTTAAATTGATGAAAAAATAAAAATTTAAAAAGTTTTTTTTTCTTTTTTTTTTGAAAAACCTTCCGGACGTTGAAGAAAACAAAATCCAATTGTTTCCAGCACGATTCGGCTTTTTCGTCCTATGCTTCTGTTCATAAACTTTTAATTAAATTAAAATTAAATTTGATTACTCAAACCAGATTGGGATCCCGATTCATACCGTTTTTTGAGACAAATTTCTAATTAATTTTTGCGCAGTCTGTAATCACTGAGGAAACAGTTGTTTTTTAAACTACCCCTTTTCTTCTCTAAAAAAAAATTTTGATTTTTTTTTTCATTAATTTAAATGTTATTTGCGGTAAAAATGTGAGGAAACCTCAAAAAATATATATTTTTCCATTTTAATCATGTGTTTAAACTCAAAAAACGTGACCTTTTATTTTATTTCAAAAGTTTGACTGTTTGAAACAAGGAAACGGTTCTCTAGATCGAGACGAAACTTCACAGGGTTCTTCAGGGTATATCGAACTGTAAAAGTCATGCTTAACACTAGTCATTTCGGGAATATTTCTAATTTAGCCGTCAATTTTCTAAAAACCAATAAATTACCATTTTCTTCTGTTTTTCAAAATTCGTGTAAAACATGTAAATAAAAAATTCCGAAAAGCTGCGGCAGCAAATTTATTCCAGTTTTCGAATCTGCCCTTCAATTATCTGTACGACCATTTGTCGCCGAGATATCGATGATTGAAGACAAACGGATCCTTTTCCATTAAAGTCCGATATTTCGATGAAAAATGGTCGTATCGAAATTTAAAAAAATGGAAATTGAAGCTGAATAAACAAGCTATCTGGCCCATGTAATGGCTAAGCTGAAAAAAAGTCCGTGGATTCAGAAAAAAAAATTACAACATTTTTTTGTCGCGCTATTTCTAGAATTGGATGATAACCGTAGTTCCTATAAAAATTTCGACCGAAATATCTAAAAACTAGAATCTTAGAGCTTCAAAATGCTTTTTTTTTTTTAATTCCCGGTACGACCATTTTTCACCCAAATACCTACAGTCTCTCAAAAATCACGGAAAAATTTCGGAAATCCTTTTGACCCTTTAATTGTTTGCATTAGTGTATGTTTACTAAATAAAGAGAAATTTTAATTTTGAAGGCTCAAAGGACGTCAAAATAAAATAAAAAATACAATCCTATTGTTGTTAATGAGGAACACTGACAGTAGAAAGGACTAATGTACCTAATGTCTATTTTGATGAATTTGTTGAGGGGTGCAATAAAATGTAAAATGTAATATAAATAGTTAAAATCGGTAAAATGAATATTTAAGGGTTAAAAGAAACAGAATATGTCAAATTGTAGTTCTTTTGGATTATTGCAGTAAAGATAAAAAATGTACCTATTTTGTTAAAAATTCTGTTCTGTCAAATGTTTTGTTAATTTAAAAACATCTTTCCACTTCCTATTGTAATAATTTGTACATAACAGTACCGAAATATTAAATTTGAGGCGCACTGTAGGTCTTTGTCTAAAATCACGTCTAAATAAAGTACTAAAAACATTAAACACTAATTAATTGGATGATAGAAGAGAGAAACCGTCGATCCAATCAAAATCAACTAACACGAACTGCGTCAAGTCATTTTAAATGCACAAAGGCATGAAACTACTACAACTTCTTTTTGCTACCACTCGGTAAAAGCACTCTGATTTACATATGTCGGTCAGCTTTAAATTAAACAATTAACTGACATAGATTGCGACGACCTTCAAGTTTATTGCAGCTCCATTTATCCAGGTAATAATTATATTAAAAAAAATGTGTCTACGGACAGGACAATAAACCCTTTTGTAACAAAGGACATTGCCACATTTCATCTGAAAAAATACCCGCGTAGTAAAAGTAAAAGGGAACGTAACTTTTCACTCGAGAGAACAGCCGTTCGTTTTTAATATATCCCGAGCAAATCGAACAATACTCTCTTTACGACTTACACTCATCCCAGAATGAATTCGTTCCTCATGCTTTTTCTGTGACAGTTCTAGGTTCGAGGCTTATTACGAGGCAGTTTTATTTTCATCGAGGACGTGACTGAAAATGAAATAAAAGTGAACTACGGCCTATGGCTCTCGGCATTTAATTGATTCCTGGCAAATAATTGTCTGAAAAAAGTGGCATATCGTGACAGTCGTGACGGTGATTTATTGTTTTATATCTCCGCTACGCCGCAATGAATGTCTAATAAAACTCACATAGAGTCGTTATATTTTTAATTGACTTTCCAGTGAGTTATGCTATGAATGTTCTGAATATCGGTTGTCCAGGCTATTTACTTGGCACAATTTACAATAAAATTTAAGGATTTTTTAAAAGCGAAACCAACATTCTGTAAAATTAACATAGTACGTCAAATTAGTTCTATTATCAGATTTAGTTAGCAGTAGGAATATACACAATACAGTATAGAACAGTCAGTATACTCGGAGGACTTATTATTTTCCTCTAAATAACCAAAAACAGCTTCTCAAAAGACAAGGAATATATTTGAGTTCGGATCGTGTACATACACTGGCCAGAGAAATATCAGAGTCGACGTTCGATCCCGCCTCATGCTGATTCCGTTAATTCGCAGGGACCGTTTCGGTATGGATTCTGTCATCTGGCCTCTCCAGATTGGAACAAGAATAATAGACGGGAAAAGTAAACGAGCAATTAAATGAAAAAGTATTTCCATTACATTTTTCTATGTCCTAACTGTAATCCGGTTGTTCCCAATAAAGTAACGTCACACAATTCCTCATACACATAATCCGACAAAAATGCCTTTCGACGATATCAAGAGATTAACTCCGCCAGAGAAAGGGATTATGCTAAGAAGCAATTTGTATTTCTAAACTCGTCAGTACAGTCTTTTTTAACTTTGGGTTTGGCTCTTTAGCGACGCCAACTTTAATGGATTTTCGGGGAAGCTGTGGAAGACAGCCGTTGCGTCTTTCCCCGCCCTCTGTTATTTTCCTTAATGATACAGCTCTCGAAGCATTAGACAGGGTCACAGCCGCGGAATACTGCCCTAGAGGCTAAAGGTTGCTCGCGAGGCACAGAGGCATATATTAATAAATCGTTGGCATGTGAAGACGCAACAGTTCTTGCCGCACCACCGTTATTCTCACGCGCTAGAACATTACCTGTCACTTGATAAACACTGCCTGGGCACGGATATAACACACGTAAAGGCAGAGAGAATATAAATTTGCAAACATTGCGTATATTGTATCATCTGGAAATGAGGATAATGAAAATAATACGTGCTTCAAAAGTTCAACATTTTTGTAATTTTGAAAATGTTCCGGACCTCGCCCAGATCTAGGAATCTACAAGTTTATTATGTGAGCTAAAGATTAGCTTGCCCTCTCTTACATTCAAGCAGTGGGATATTTCGACAGATCCGCCCTGGTCTATTAATAATTTTTAATCTTACCAAAATTTGAAGGAAATAAAGTTCCGTATTTCTTTTAAACTAAAATCAGCCTTCTTTTTGCCATTCACTATATTCAATATGTATACTGGATCATATTAATATAAAAATATGTTCGTTTTGAGCATGTAAAATAGTATATTGCCTGACACATCAAGAAAATAAAATAAGCAACTGGCAACCAGGACGATGCTGCGGATGTAATTTGTTTCCTGTCCAGTGAAATATCCCAATCATCTAGAAAGTAAGAAACTATTCGAAAACATTGACAATGTTTTGATGATGATCGGGCACATTTTTACGTAGGTAATTTATATTAATAATTTTGACGTACGTGATTGCGACATAGCACCTTTGAGAACGGGTAAAGAATACCTTCTTCGATTACGATCTTGTAATTTTGAAACTTGGTGTCCAGTTGGATTTTCCTGATTGGACAATGTTTTGACGGTATGGTACTTACAGAGAAAGGAATGTTGTTCATTGTTAGCTGGGTGATATATTATGGTAAATTAAAGTAACTAAATAAAGTAAGTTTGAAGATTGTTATGATGCCGATGATCCAGTTTTAATCAATTAATCATTAATTAGAATATTAGAGTTACAAGGTACAATCCTGAAAATACCTTAAAGGGAGAAAGTTGCATAAACCACAACAATTTATGTTATTCAAACAATAAACAGAATAAACTGTAACTGACGACGTTTTAACTTCATTTTTCCATCAACTTCTCACTCGTCAATCCAATACAATAGCCTCAATTGTTTCTAAACAACGCGTGCGGATGACAGTGCACTTCTAGCAAATAAAGAAACTGAAAATATTCAGAATGTTGAACATAATAAAAGAAATTATCTGTTTGGTAAAAGCTGATGAAAACAAAAAAATAGATCCAAGTGGATTTTTCAAGATTTAGAAATTAGTTTATATCTCGATCGCCATTCCTTTATAATTAGACGTATACGCCAACTGACGAACATTTACAGGATGTTATAATTATTAATGTATCTATTTCTAAAATAAATTACAGATCATTCACTTGTAACGACTTTATCGTATGAAATTGCAGTCCGTATTAAAATTCTATTAAAAACTTGATTAATATATGTAATTGGTTCCAATGGGTATTAATATCCGGTTCATCATCACAGCAGGTTATTGGTTGTGAAGGAAGCAAATAAATAAATAAGTTCTTAAGTCTAAAAGAAAAATAATTCGTGACTGCATGGACAAATTCTACGGGTTGAAATATACTTTTTTTTTATAAAAGTTCAATCACGATGCTACATTGAACTGTAACTTCGTTTTTCTAAGGAATCGGAAAGGTAAAAAATTATAAATTATAAAAAAATAGGACATAAAAAGATTGTAACAGAAACCTGAGAAATTATAAAACATCATGCTTCAGGAATCATATTCACAAAATAAAAAGGGGGGACATTTTAAACCAATGCAGGAATATATGCACATGCATTTAATGAATAAAAATAATAAATGCAAGTATAAAATAAATGTTTATTTACATAAAAACTTATGTAAAAAGTTTTGACTGGTCTCAGATATCATAAAAAACATAAAAATTATTAAATGCATATCAAAAAGATTAAATTGGCATATTGGTAACAAACAAAATTTTTTGGGGCCAGTACGAATTAAAAGTCATAATTCAAAATAAAAAATTATAATCTTTATAAAAAATAAATCTGTCCTGCGCACTTTGTTTTTTTTAATGAGAAAGTTTGAAATTTTTAATTTTTTAAATTTTTTGCAGTTTGATGAACCTATCTCAAAAAAATAAGGAAGAGTGTGATCAAAAGTATATGTAGTAACTATTAAAAATAAAACAACCTGTAAAGTTTTATTTTTTCTTAGTGTTCCTTAATTTTTTCATACGTCTGCCTATAAGTGACAATAAGTAATTAATTATTCTTAATTAGCAACATTCTGCCTGACAGTAATTAATCCTAACAATTAAATATTACAATCACATATTGTTATGATGAGTTATTCAGTTGTGTACAAAATTCCATTCCCATTAAAAAAAAACTCAGTAACGCCGTATTCCGCTACCGTTAGGTATCATCAACAATAAAGTCATACGTCAAAACTTTATTGACTAACGAGACAACTCGTGTTGTACGATGAAGGATATAACAATAGCTACCTATTATTATGTATTTATGTTTTTTACAGCCTAATAAGATATAAGATTTTTTTTAAATCCAGCAATAAATAACATCATAATTTTTCTTAGCACTTCACTGAAGCGGTTATACAGTTAAAATATGTATATTACATCTTTACCGATTTATATGTGAGAGTTTAATTGGGTGAAATCTACACAATATGTCATATTTGTAAGCTTTAACTCAATCACAAATCATATCAGTCGTGGTGAGAATAAGTTCTAAATAGATGCTGTACGGGGCTCTAGTCCGCAGGGTAGTTTTCCCACAATATGATGTTCATGGGGGGAGGGATGTATCCGGAATTATTTAATACTGTTTTTTGTCTTTTGAACAACCTACTTTTTTAAATTATCAGTCGGGGTTTTAATTCAACTGCATTTATTACATAAAAAATATATTCTAGTAAAAACTCATTACGCGGATGGTTTTCCAAATGAAGCGTTTAAATAAAAAATGTTAGGAATGTTTTAAATTTAAAATAACATAATATCTATTTCCAATTTTCCATAATTTTTAGGATCTTTCTTTTTCATGAAAAAAATATCATCCCTTCAATAATGGGAAATTTCTGGACACGTTGTATATTTTGACACACACATTTTATGTCGACAGATGAAGGAGAATTATTTTTCAATCAGTAAATAGCTTGCTCAACACAGTATAAAACGAAGTCTTTTACAAAATGTGTAACTTTATTTACATACGATGTGATAGTGCAGAAAAAAATAATTAATTGTTTATTCACTGAATATTAATTTAAAAAAACATATCGAAGAGAGTGTTACAAGCTATTAGTGGAAGGTCGCTATACGCCACAAGTTTATCTTGAAAAAAATTATATAGGTCGCTTATACGAGCATAACACTTTGGTATGAACTAGATACACATGCATATGTACGTGCCAATTCGATTTATTTTAAAAAGTATGCGTTGCCGAGAAAGTACAGAATTTTTTAGTATTCGCGTTAATAATAAAAAATTAAACAATTAAAATATGCACACTGACGAATAAGGCTGGTTTGAAATTTGTAGGAAACTTTGGTTTTATGAAAGCATAAAATATTTGGTCATATTTCATACATATATTATATATCATTAATCATTTTCAAAAGTTTGTCACGAATTTGCACAACTGTGAAAATTGAATAATTTATTCTCAGAAGTAAATAATTACTTACATATAATTTTTTCTCGCTTGAAAAACTGAGGCAAAGATGAAATATTGAAAAAATTGCATATATTAATAACAGCAGGAGCAACTAGCTAAGTACAGGGTGTCCCAAAATTCATGCAAGAATTAATTTTGACAGAAAACACAGGTTTTTAATTGAAAATTGTAAAATTCTTTTATAAATGCATTCTGTTTTGGCAATTAAATGTATTTTTGTTAGCGTCGTGTTCCTCAATTCATTATCATTATTTATTTTTTGCTTATAATTTGCGAATAACTTGATAACAAAAAAAATTTTCGTAATTGACGTCAAAATGTAGCTATTTTTATGTTCTTCAAACTAACCTATAAAAAATTTTATCCTGCTATTTCACGTTTAAAAAAAACGTGAAACAGCATAAACTTGGATAAATAGCGCCGATAAATAAACAACACTTTCGTTAGAAATTTCAAAATTATACTATATTAATTAATATTTTGTGCTGAATTCATTTATGTAAAGAAAATCATAGCATTGCATTTAAAATTTTTGGAAAAAATCCATAAAACGACATTTTTTTGAAATAATGCTTCTATCTCTATCTAATCTATAGGTTTCCATATTGAGGTAAATGACATTATGCATTCACCACGAGATAAAGCATGAAAAGACCTTTCAATACTATGGGCTTTCGATGAGCTTAAAAAAATGCATTTTTCTGATCAGACATTAGGGGCTTCCCCCACCATTTCTATCGAGAGATAGAACGAAATGTCAATAACAAAAGTTATGCGTAATAAGCTATGCTAGCCATATTTGTACTATTTAATATACCCGGATAGGAAAAATTTCTGACAAAAATTCAACTCTATGTTTTGGTATGTAGACTGCGCCCTCTAACGGACGAGCTACTACGAACTTGAAAACTATTTCCAGCGATTTCTCTTGGTTGATTTATTTTATTCTCTAATATCGTACCTCGCCGACCTTAATGGGACACCCCGTACAAGTAGACATTATGGGGTACTGGCAAAATGGCAATATCTTCTAAAAATATTTATCGGGACTACTAAAAATTCAAAATATCGATCACCATTCCGCGTATGAAATTTCTTGTCAATCCTCTTCTAAGTTTTTGTGAAGCGTTGAGCTAGAGCCTTTGTTACCGATTTAATAACGAGACCGCATCGCTATTGACAGAAACATTATAATGACAATAACAATGTGGTTCCCTTTATTGTCGGCGTTTCATCAATATGATCCAGCTTTCTATTAGCATGAAGTAATCCCATTATCGATACAATACAAGCCGCGATGAATCACTATCGATACACCCCGAAGTTAGAAGGATTAGTTTGATTTTAATATAGTCCTTTCGCTGCCGTCGATCACGCACTTGTTACTATGTGCAATTTCTGTGGGGAATTCGACGTGACAGGCAGTCAATATTGTGCGTTATGGATATAATAATGATGCAGCAGCTGGAGGAGAAGTTATTCATTATGAAATTTGCATAGAATAAGTTCGACGTTATATGAGAGCGAAATGTGAAAATATATTGCAGAGAGTAATTTGAATATTTGAACACTTTCTACTAAAACAAATAGTTTAATAAGTAGAACTGTTATTTGTATAAAGGCTTTGGAAATTATCTTTCTATAAAATATTTATTTATGATTTGATGATTGATGATGATTTTATGATGACTGAAATAATCGCAGTGAATTCACTGTATCTGATGAAGAATAGTTGAAAATTCCTTAGAAAGCAAATGCAGTGCAGTAATTCAGTTTTTGCTCCTTTTTCACCACTTTACATTTTTAACAAGTTTATTAACACCCTGTATATTATATAAGCCTTTTTGAAACTGGTGCGTGAAAACTGGCCAGCTGATAGTGAACCCGATCAAGTTGTCTATTCCATTGACGTCTTAAGGCGGATGCAGTTGTTAATTAAACTGTCCACAAATTTTTAAAATATCTCTTTCCATCGATTTGATTAAGACGATAGAAGGAATTCAATTATAATATTAAAAATGCCAGTTTTTACTTGACGATTTTCAATAATGCTATGTCAAGCAACTGCTTTTCTAGGATACATTATTAGATTCTGACACAGATTGTACGCTTTGCTGAACTACTTCGGATGGTCTTCGGATTTTGAACTTAATGAATAATTTGTTTTGGTCGATTCCAATTAAACTGTTCTAGATTAGACATTTTTGTTAGAACTTAAAGAATAAAGTTTTTCTGTAAATTGCATTTTAATTTTTCAGGTTTATCTTTATTTTTGGTATTTTAACAACAATATAGTGGAAGTAATGTTAGTCTTACTGTGTACCTAGGTGGTCGGGTTGAACAGAGTTTTCATCATTACCTGAAAAAAAAAGCATATTTCAGTAAAGTAGTTTAGCTTTTGAAATGCTAATAAATAATTAAGAAAGAGATTTTAAAAGTGTCAAAATTCAAATCAAGTCTTTTCTTCAGTTTAACCTTGAGACAACCTTTACCTGACCTTAGATAGTTAAACTAATTTACCCCCTCAACCCTCAAATTGAAGTTGAAATTTATAATGAATTGTAAAAAAAAATTCTACTGCCAGTACCTATGGAAATATTTTATAGATTTTTATACTAATTATAAATAAATATATTAATAATAATTTTACAAAATAATTAATCCTTTAATCAATATACAAAATCCATAATTATATAAAATGTATGAAAAAATAAAAATTAATAAAAATATTGATTTTTTTGGGTGTTAAGGGGGTTAAATTAATTTTGACAACATTTTTTTATTGAGAACTATTGTCTAAAACATTTCAAATAAAATAAAATGCAAAAAAATAATTTTTAGGGGGGTAGGAATGGTTTTGCAAGGGTAGAAATAGTCCAGAAGTAATTTTTTCGTTGAGCTACACCGAATAAAAAAACAAGGTTCTACGTTATATAGAAGCTGAGATATTACAAATTTGACATTGTCAGTTTTTTCCTGGTTGAGAGGAAGATCCCCCCACCACCACTCCCTGAAGGGCCACTGCTGCGTACCCTTACTTTGACGGGCTCTGGATTGATCAATTATGGGCAAATTCAATTAAAATTAACAGGGCATAAAGTTTAAACCTTCATTTATAAAATGATAAAACCTCAGGTCTTAATGTTTATAACAAATTGCTCTGTGAATTAAAAATAAAATTGCTAACTCCGAACCTATTGGTCGTAGAAACTTCTTTTTTTTCAATTTGTAGTTTTTTTACGAGCTTTCGAATGGTGTATATAACTTATTTCAAAAGTTAAAAACCACGGTGTTATTTTATTTGTTTATTAGAGAAAAAAGTACCTTCTATTTATTTTGGTAACAATTATATACAACTAAATTTGAAAAAAAAATTGTTTTAACTAGATGATACTTGGTGTCCCTTAAAAGAAAATGAACCCAAAAATAATGTTTTAGTCATAACCCTGCCCCCGGAATAATCATTTGAAAATGGGTCTTTTTTGCAAAAATGGGATAAATAAATGGAATTTTTCAAAAACTATTTGACCGATCGAGCCCAGCTTTTGCACATCTCTTAAAGATATAAAATCTCACATTTTGGGAAAGTTTGGTAAGATTTTATTAATTATTTAAAAAGTTATTAACAAAGAAATAGCTCTTTTTCCGTTTAATTTTGCAATAACTTTTTTGTTTACAAAGCAATTTTAACTAATAAAGTTTCATTTTAAAGATGAGTTTCTCTAGATCAAATCGTCTGTTGAGCTTTTTTGCTAAGATTAATAGTTTATTTACAATAACGCGTATAACGAAAAATTACGAATTTTTTACCTATTTGTTGTTAAAAAACAATGGCGCTATACTTTTTTCATGGCCCATTTGATGAGACGCCTTTTGTATTATCATTCCCAAGACTTTCCAACAATAAAATCACGCCCAATAATTAATAAATTTCAAAATGTTTCCTTTGCTGGTCTAACTTGAAACTTCGTGAAGCTTAGTCAGGCCTACAGACAAAATCACATACTTCCCCGCTCTTTATTTCTGAAACTATCCATAGGATCACTTTGGGCCCATGACAGGGGAGCAAAATCGACTGGGACCCATTTTCCATTCATTTTGTGCGGGATTCTTGGGAATATGTATGCACTAACACACAGACAAACTTGCAAATACGCTTTTTTGTTGCAATAGGTAGTATATGATAAAAACTCCTCAAAAAAAAGACGTAAAAATAAACGTGCTTGCAGCTAACTGTAGTTGATAATAGCTACCCATATGAAGGCTTCACCTTTATCGAAGGAGATCGAAACAACAGCTCGCTCGGTAAAAAAAAATTAATCGTAACTAGTATAGAACCATAATTTCCTGGACGATGTGCGATACTGTTATTATTGCATAATATCAGGTTCCGTGTTGCAGCTGATGGGCGATTCAGAGATCTTCGCCGGGATCTAATCGTCGTAAATCTGAAAATTCTAAAGCAGTTAAATGGCCATTACCCCTCCCAGATTTTTGCAGAGGTCTCCTCCGCCCAGGCGGAGAGAACGATCTCTATCTTAACAATAATTACCGCAAACTCTTTTTTTTTTAAAGTTTTCATCGCTGCCCTCGGCACTTCTCGCCTTCGCGGAAACCGAACCGCGCTGATTTATTCAGATCAAGTTATCTGTGCATAAAACAAAAGAGGTGATGCACCAAGCTCAAGAGCACGACAGTTGAATAACCGTCTCGGAGATTTATGCTTTTAACGAGCGTTAATCGCGCAAAAATTGCAAATTTACAGCGTTGCTTGCTTGCTTGCTCAAAGAGGACTACGCTGAAAAAAATGGGAACGTTAAACTAAATATTCTTCAATAATGTCTAGTGTAAATTGATTTTTAAAATGTTTATACATAAATTACGTAGTTACATTTTAAAAATATTATATTGCATGATATATTATGCATATAATAAAATACAATGCGTTTTCAAAAAGAATATGTAAAATATACTTAGGAAAAACGTAAAATTAATTAAAATCTGGTAAGTCACAAAATATTTCATGTAAATCTTTCCCGCACATGTGTGTGAATGGCGAAATGCGTCATCGGCTATTGCATTCTGTCAACTGTTCTATTGTCCTGCCGTTGTTACCTTCATTGTCCTTTTTGTGTAATTTCATAGTGTCTTTTATTAAAAAGGCTAAGTATTTAAAAGTATATAGGGTGCCCCGGTAGTTGATACACAATCACTTCTGATCAGTTCTTCATATAAATATTTTTCATACGGGCCTTCGTTAACAAGTTACGGGCCCTCAAAGGTGAAAATTAAATAGTTATTTTTATTTAGTCTCTAAACTATTAATTTCAGCATGATGCAAATTTGGTGATCGATAACACATGCGTACAGCTTGTTTGTGATGTTGTAAGTAGAACTTCATTATGCCCAGAACGCCAGGGACGGACTATGCCCAATGGTTAACCTAGATTTTTTACATAGATGACGATCGCAATCTGCCAGTATCAAAAATAAGTTCCCTGAATAATTTTCCAACGATAATACCCTCTTGGTTCAACTCGGTAAAATTAACAGCTTAGGAAATGTTTGTGATTTTATGTCACAGAGCACATCGAGCGGCGCCTCCACCATTTTTTGTTTTTAATTTTTAATTGGACATATTTACTATGTTAGAACCGTACATATTTTTAAAATAAGAGCCTATAAAATCTTACTGTCTGCTAATGTAAGTTTCGTTAACAAAATTTGACAAACACGCTTTACACATAACAGAAAATAGAAAAACAAAACAAGAATAAGTTAAAGTAAGTTAAAAAAATTAATTAAAAGAAAGAAAACTATCAAAATACATTTTCAATATGGGCACCCTCCACCTCCACACACTTCCTAAATCTACGAATGTTATTTGTTTGTACACAAAAAGCGTTTCTGGGGTAATAATATAATAGGTCCATACGTTTTTGAGAAACGTCTGAATGGACATCGATATTTGGAGTTTTTTGCAAAATAATTTGCAGCCAGCACTATTAGGCGATGTTCCATTAGACACTCGAAGCAACGTTTGGTTCATGGACGATGAGGCGCCTCCCCATTTTATATATTGATGTACGAAATTATTTATCCATTGTGTATAATAATAAATGAATTAGGAGAGGAGGCCCAATTTCATGACTACCACGTTCTCCAAACTTTAACCCGATGGACTTCTTCCTGTCGGGATACCTGAACAGGGATGAATTGCTATAAATAATTAGTTTCCATTGTGATAATAACACAGACCAACAAAATTTAACTTTTTGGTAGCAGAAACTTGAATATCTATTTCCGAAGGATTTAGCCGCGCTGAATCCGAATCTGGCAGCAGAATTGCTCTATCACATCAGGTTTTTGAGATATCCTAACCTAAAAGTGCAAAAAACACTGTTTTTCGCCATATTTGAGGTTATCTAGTAATGCCATCTCTTCTTTTTTAAAAAACTAATACATTCAGTCTAAAAGTACAAGGCTCACTCCTTCGAATGCCGTTGAGTTTGCTCAAATATCTTTTTTTTTTTCGTGGAGATATCACATGTTGAAAGTTTCTCAGTTTCTTAATATGCGAAAATCTACTAAGGATCCCTTAGACATCAAACAGTCGATTGCAATTCAGAAACTTCATACCCATATGGTTTGTGGGTTTGGAGTTGGTGGGCTTGGGCTTTGTAAGCTTGGAGTGTGTAAGTTCGGGTTTTGTGGGATTGGGGTTTGTGAGTTTAGGGATTGTAAGTTTGGGGTTTGTGGGTTTGTGGATTTAGAGTTTATGAGTTTGAGTTCGTATGTATAGGTTTCTGAGTATGAAGCTTCTAAACTGAAAAAAGATATTTGAGCAAACCCAAAGGCATTCGAAAGAGGGAACCTTGTTTTTAAATTATATGATTTTTTTTTAAAAAGAATAGATAGCATTACTGCATAACCTCAAATATGACGAAAAACAGTGTTTTTGCACTTTTAGGTTAGGATATCTCAAAAACCCGACGTGATAGAGCAATTCTGACGCCTGATTCAGATTCAGCCCACCATAATTTTTCGGGAATGCATATTAGTGTATCTGCTTCTTGACCCTTGTTGACATGTGTAATAGACATACCCCAGTCAATAAATGTTTACATCGATATTGGAAAGGTAGATAGTTTTTGTTTTCTTGTTCACCCATATTCACCTGACAAACTTTAATCTTGTCTTCCATAAACATAAATAAAACTACAATAAATAATAGTAAATACACAGTTAGGGTAAAATAATTCAATGAACCAGGAAACGGACGATTAAAGGATTCCAGTTCGGACAGCGACGGTAAGGCGATCACATCGTCCCACTTCCCCCCACGTGCGCCAGGTGGTAATTGACTTTCCAAATAATTCACTAAACATGCGAATCCTTTTTCAGTCATGTTTAAGTTTTTGGTGAAGCGCGTTCCGAGCGGTAAATGAATCAGAGAATTTATGCCCGTGTTTTGAATTGAGAATACCATTAAAGCTCCATAATAACCAGTATAAATAACATTTCGCCATCCGCCCGCAACTGTTCTTGACACCAATGACTTTATCCCGTTTTTTGCAACTTTGTAGGTATAAAAAAATGTTAACCTCGATGTGTATACTTCATTTTGATTTATTGACTACATTATTAACAATATTAATTTAAAAAGGAGTTGTTCCTCGTTTTTTTATATTTCAAAATTTTACATATTTATGTAAGTACCCGTCAGTTAAACTGGAAACGTATTCTACACATATATTCCGAAGAAAAATATGTATTTTGTTTTTGTACCATTAAACCATCTCATTTGTAAGTAAAATATAATCCAGTTGACACAAAGTTTCGTTGGCTTTTTTTAAAAGTTACTCCACTTATTCCACTCGCTGTCACCTCACAGTATGTGGATGAAATACTACACCCCTTGCACATTTATTATCAGAATTTGTATGTACTTAAAAATTTTGAAGAAAAAATGTACATAGCCCTATTCAAAAGCAAAAATATTTTATTTCTACACAAATTCTGGAAAATCTTTGTTTTCGTACAAGCGATTGAATCTCGCTTACCTCTACAGAACACCCTGTGTGACGCAAGCGTACACGACAAAGGTTACGGCGCCTTTAATGCTCTCGTTTAGAAACTGAAACCGCCGTCGTAGGATATTGGTGAACAATGAAACATACCTTACAAATGTCATTAATTTAATAACTGGTACTTATTTCGCTGGCGAATGACTGAATTCCTAAGTTAGTACCGGCTACGGTTGAAGAAACTTCAACATAGCCTCATAAATTTCTAATGCTCCTAGTGGAAACAGGACTGACCGCTCAGGGGCGGGTGGGCGGTGGTAATATATTATGTGTGAAACAATTTTACGCGAGGCAAATAACTCTCCCACCCTTAATACTGGAATATGTGTCAGTTTGGTACTTCTCAAGAGGAATTCAATTATTTTCATAGAAAAAACAAACGAATGACAACTATAAACGACGAGAAGCAAACTATATACAGGGTGATTCAGAACTTATCAAAAAAAAATTCTGGATGTACAGGGGACCCTTACAAATACAATTTTGTAAAGAATAAATCAAAAAGAGCAGTTCGAAAATGATTTAAAAATACACTTCTGCACGGCACTGGAAACTGATCCACTGTAAAACATGACCTCGCACAATGCGACCGGCATGGCGGTGTGATAAAAACGGACAAAAACATTCGCAAGGAAAGAAATATGTAAATAGAATTTTATCGCACCTATTTTATATCGGCAAATTCAACTGCTTTTGCCTTTATTAATTAATACAATTAATTTGTGTTTTTAAATAATAAAATCATTTGTCATACCCGATTTTACAATTGTTCAAAATCCACCAACGTGTAAACACATTTGGGTCCGTCTTACTCAGTTTCTACGAACTGACACAAATGTTGTCTTGCTTCACCATAACACAAATGCTTCACCATAAATTAAAACGATATCCATCAACTCCCAGTTGCTATACACGCAAACCATTTTTGACACTAACTATCCATTTTTGACACTAACTACTAAAAAAAACTATGGAACAGATAACAGGTTCGGCAATGACGATTGCAAAATCCGATTTCAGTATTCGGAGTCGCTGAGGCCACGTGGCTCTCCACACGCATTGCGAATGACGCT
The DNA here is from genome assembly GCF_000390285.2 of Anoplophora glabripennis. NCBI lineage: Eukaryota > Metazoa > Arthropoda > Insecta > Coleoptera > Cerambycidae > Anoplophora > Anoplophora glabripennis. Next base: position 48,655 of record NW_019416423.1, on the reverse strand, counting down.
AGAAACTACAGTTGTCCAGCTATGTAGTCGTTGAATGTACTATAACTTCAATAATTTTTTTCTCGGAAATTATAAGGATTTTACAAAAATACAAACATTTTTTTTACGATATTGACTCCATTTCTCATGCATCTATTCCCAAATTTTTTTGGATAAGTTCTGAATCACCCTGTATATTTTCAAACAACTGTAAATAATTAGAATATACTTAGTATTAGTGTGACTAGCAGCCATTGAGTCATTGCATATTTCTACAGATAAAAATAAGCATTTAGAGCTATTTATGTATCAAGGGAGGTACAAGGATGATTATGCTCCCAGGCGACATGTTGCCTAAGGGCATAATCATCCTAGCATCTCCCTTAGTGCATACGTTATTTTAAATTTAATAATTAAATGTAATGAAAATGAAAACATATAAACGCAAATTTATTAATTTTGATAGTTTGAGGTTTGATTCTGAGGAGACAGATTGAAAAGGCAGAATGGATAATATTCCAGTAATAGTTGCTGCTAGAGCCAATAAAGCAATGAAGAATTACTGTCTAAGAAATCTAAATTACTTTATGATAAAGAATATAAACGTTTTGAGACTTGGACAAGCAGAAATTCAGTGAAACTATATTAATGGGACATTTTCAAGAACTGGTTTGTATTACGTTTTATCACTTTAAAGAAATATTTATAATTTTCGATATTTATGTATATTTTTTATATATCTTTTAGTCAGAATCATTCAACCCTAACACATTGTGGTCAAAGTATTCAATATTGAAGACCACATTATTAGTGCGCAGAAAAGTAAGTATAGGAAAATATCGATTAGAGGCTTATTTAAAGCAAATATGGAAAGGATATATCCAAAAAAATCGTAAGATATTGAAAATAGAGGATATTTTGAAATTTATTAGAGAAGCGTCAAGTCATGCATATCTTTTGGAAAATGTAATATAGGAAATAATTTACACATTGTTGCATGTGCGTAATAGGCTTTTGTTATTGTAAGTTGTTCTAGTAATGGGTGCTTTTGGAAGATTAAGAAGAGATGAGTTGGTAAAGCTGTCGATAGATGATATAGCAAATGCTAAAATGTACACAGGTCATTGTTTGCATCGTACATCGGCAACTCTTCTCGTAGATGCAGGTGCAGATATGATGACATTGAATAGACATGGAAAATGGAAGAGTGGTACTGTAGCATCAGGATATGCAGAAGTTAGCATAACGTCCAAAAACAAAATAGTCGAAGGAACTAGTGATGACAATTTTTCTAAATTGATTGTGAGAGAAAATGAACAAGATTCATTCGATGGCAAAGAAATTTAAGTAATTTTTCAGGTGTTACTGTTAAAGGTTCCTTCGCAAATTGTACTTTCGTTTTTAAAGACGGTTGTAAATGATTTTTGTTATTAATTTCAAAAATAAAAAATATATTTAGTCGCTATTTTTTCCATTTGTTATTCATTTGGTCATTTTAAACAACAATAATCAATAGCTTTTGGATCAGGACAGATTTTAAAAGTTTCAATTGTCAAACACCAAAAACACCTACAAAAATCACCAGTCACCAAAAAAAGTTTTGTAGTTTTGTGAAATTGCGTCTATTTGAATGAATCATGGATACCCAAATTGAAGAATTAAGCATTTGCATAATTACATAGCTGAGAGAAACTAGAGCAAAATAATTGGCTTTCAACTTCGATCCTTTTATAGGATAAGAGAATAACCGATACCTTTACGTCAAAAATGTGATAACTGACAAATAATAATTATTTAAATTGTAGTTGAAATATGATTTCTATAAGTCACTAGTCACATAACAAGTTATGACTTATAACCTACTAGTGACTTATAGGCCACATATTCCTTTAAAACCAAAGAAATTACATACAATTGTTGGATAATTAAATCATCCATTCTCGATATTTTAAAATTATTTTTAATTATGTATATTGACAGTTTAGTTGTTTGTTTTGAAGTTTTGCTAAAAATTCCACAGCTATCCTCGCAAGAAATTACATGATTTTAGGTGATTACACAAAAAGTACATAAAACTAGAAGAGATATGTATAGGGAACCATGATACCGTTCGAAAGAGAATAAAATTGTGTGTCGGAATATAGAAAAACACACAGGGTGTTCCGTGAGACACCCTGTATATAATCTTGGATCACGAATAATTTGTTTTTATTTTAATTAACCCCCTTTAACACCAATAAGAAAATTGAATTTGCTTTAAACTTTATTAAAATACGTTATTAATATTTAAATTTAGTATAACTTTACTTTTTGTATTACTAGTATTGCCAGAGGCACTGAAGAATCTGAATTAAAGACACCCCCCTGTATGGAAATGATCAACCTCTTAATAATTATTCAGAAGAAAGTGTCACGATGGCAATGAATTTTGCAAAATGTAATCTTATCAGACTCTAGCGAGTGCCAACTATCGCTAGTGACATAAATGTATATAAATCTATTATTTATCTTCATTAGCACTTCCTATGATTACTATTCTCACGGATGCAACAGAGATAATACTCACGCATCGCAATGCAAATTAATTTTTATTCGATATTGGATACAGTTAAACGTTGAGAAGAAAAATCTTAATGGGTATTAAAAATTTAGAGCGTTTGGTACCTCTTAAGCGTCAACTTCTTAATTATTTGCCTCAACTTTGTCCAGTGTTGATGAAACTGAAATTAATATAATGAACATTAACTGATCATTTCTGTTTATTCCGCATAATATTTTCACCAGTCTAGAGCCTAAAAATTGATAACAGCGAAGCTTGAGTACCTACTTCAAATAATTGCCCAAAAAATACACATGAGAAAACTTCTTAAATCCTACTCTCACGCACGCGATAAGTTTGATCCGAACTTTATGAATACCTAGCGTATTCTCCTTTAATTAAAATCGTAATTAGCATGTTAATGAACACCGCCAAAATTCGAAACGATCAATAATATCGCCTGGGCCGCGCTGCGACCGCAAGGGTCTTCGGAGAAGCGAAATTAATTATTTCGTCGTGGCCGATGGCACAATCGTCAAATTTGTTTCTCTGGTGAGGAACCAGTCGGCAAAAAGTGCAATAAATCAGTCAGGAGAGTTCAAGGTGATCGCAACAACTTGTGACAGTGCAGAAATACTCTCGTCTTGTATATCCGCGTACTGTCGACTTCAATGACTTGGGGGGCGGGAGCGATAGAAAAATATATGTCACCGGCTGAATGTTATCAGATAATTCGCTTGCTGCATTGGTTCCGAAGGAATAAAAATTTGCAATTAAATGAACGTGTCGCGCCATACTTTCGAAAATTTGAAAGCGGATTGGGAGATTTTATCTTAGTTTTGGGAAATATGATAACGATAAATGAACCAAGCGAATGATAAAAGCAATAGTCAAATTTATACGCCCTCTTTGTTTCTATAAACAATGCCCATTTGTTGAAAAAAGGTGGTAGTTTGAACATAATATCGAAACAAATGTAGTCGATTTCTGCAATAATTTGCAGTTCTCCATATTTTTTTCACCTCATCAAACGCTGTATGTCTTTCCCATTGAATAGGTCTTCACATGTCCCCACATGAAAAAGTCCAACGGGTTGAGATCCAGAGATCGCGGTGGCCAGAGTGTTCATTAAGGTTTAAGTTATCAAATTATCATTCGAATCACAAATTTTTCCATGGTCATACTCTGTTGGTGTTTTCAACTACATATGTCTCAGAATGATGACGTATTACTAATCATAGTTCTTCTTCTTCTTCAACGACTGTCTATCAGGTACATGGTAAGGCGTTTAATAACCACTTTAGGCATGGGTAACACTGTAAATTTTCGTGTATTGACACAACAATACCGACACGGCTTGCTGTATCAACACAACGTGTCAGCACAATTGTGTCATGTTACATGATACAGTAAACTGGATCGGATAGATGCAGATGTGTGGCACTGTCTGCGTGTCTGCGCCGCGTTCAATCTCGTTATGACACGCCGGTTCCTTTACAAGTTCACAATATAATTCTAATTAGTCCAATTTTTGTAATTTATTTTTGATTATTGTTTTATTTACGAAACCATAGCTATCAGTATTTTTTTAATGTTTCAGTTTTAGTTTTATGTTTTTTTAATTTTGCGGTATGTTTTTTTTATCAAAGATATTTATTTTTACTCGTGTTTTATGTAAATATATAGATATTTAAACGACTTGAGTTTTAATAATTAAAATACCTAGGTATATTTTGAGTATTAAATTGTTTTACTCACAAGTGTTATATACGTAATAAATAAGTTTTGGAAAAAATATTAAATCGGGGACTCTGTGGCCCCTTAACTCTCATAATCGCGCTTCCGCGGTGTCATAATATAATCCCCATCCCATCGAGAATCAGGATGGTGTCTCGTGACACCGTGCGCCGTTTAGTAACTCGCAATCCGCAATTTCTGCCATCTTGGGTGTTATTAAGTGTCATGGTGTCACGTGGGCTGTTTCAGCACCCATGACACCCAGAGAGGTGTCAACACAAAAGCGCCATTCAACACGGTGTTACCCATGACTAAACCACTTAGAGTTTTGCATTCATCTCTTTGCACAATAGTTGGCCTCTTTAGACTTTAGATAAAGTAATTTTTTTATTGTTCTCCAAACTTTTCTGTTTCAACGGCCCAATAAAAATGTTCCAATAAGAACAAGGAAATCGGATGATGACAAATTGTACTATTTCCATTCGAGGGGAAAGAACAAATAAAATAATTGCACTTTCTAAATTCCTTGCTCGATCTTTAAGTAATTACAGATTACATAATTTAATCCCATTTAAAACAATTTGTAGTTTCTGAATTGCTCCGTTAAAAGCATTTTGTCTTGTTTACCTCCATGACCATCCATAAATACTAATAGAGTGATAAACTGTAATGCTGTAATTGGTACTAATGCATTCTGTAATGTGGTGAAGTCCAAATGAAGGCCTTATTAATAGTTATTATTACGAATGTTTTATTTTTTATTCTTTTAGGTGAACATGACATACAGAAGCAGTTGGAAAAATGTTGTTTTGACCATTATATTAAAAAATGTAAAATTGGATATAAATTTTACGAAGAAGCAGACATTGCAGATTTACTCATCTGTCTGTTAGGCAATATAATTTATAATAAGTTGACCCTGAACTACATGGTGTAAGAAGTGCCATTACTTTAGCGTGAGATAGAGTAATCCTAAATGAACAAAAAAGTTGTATATTACATGGGCGTAAGATTAACAGTTTTCAAAATATAGCGAGTATTAATATTGGGGAGTTTCATCACAACGTGACAACAGCGCTTAACCTAATGTTACACACCTGATGCACGCGGCACACTTGTCCTACGGAATAACAAAAATGTAAACAACTATTTATTGTGATACATTTCTAACAGTCTTGACTATCAAGTACATTAAGAAAATAAGACACTATTCATTTATTACATAATTATAACTATCTGTCTATCTAAGAAAATTAATTTCAACTTTTTTATGCAGATTAAATGAGATTGACAGAGTATAGTCTTATTTTATTTTACTATGCGAATGGGAATTTTATTCTGCACCTAATTTAAAACTCATTAGTGTTAATAATGGACACTCCCATTACTTACTAAGATGAAAAATAAATTTTTCTTTAAAATCCATTTACACATCTTTGTGTAGTACATGCCATGTATCCAGTATTAAGAAAAAGTTATAGTTCTACATTTTAGTCAGATTAGCATAGGAAGTAATGTCAATGACCATACTTATACCGTTAAAGAGTAATAAAATGTAGTGAATATGATAATGGATGAAATATTTATATATTTTTTGTTATACTAATGTGGTTTTAAATATAGTCAGGGCCTTGTAATATCTTGATACTAATGATTCTGACCGATATATTTTACTTAATATTTTTTTAAGTGTGTTAGAAAATAATAAAGTATCTATAAGATAACAATTTGAGAAGCAATAATTATTGTTTTTTGTCAAAACATCTACCGTCAACATAATACATAGGCCAGGAAAATAAGCTGCGAAATGACCATTTCGCGACTTTTTGTTTCGGCAAGCTGAATTTATCACTATAGATGCTTATAACTTTTTTCCGTTCATTTCCACGAGAAAACAGTAAAGTTCGTTTTTTTTCGTCCTCGAAAGACCTACATAACTAGCCCTCGAGCGTCAAAAAATATTGATTAGATCAAAAGTTATAAACAAAAGAAGTTTATTTATGACTTTTGAATTAAACATTTATAAACTGCGTTATTATTACCAGAACGTTTTGGCATCGCATCCTCTCATTCCTTTTGGGCTAGTTTTGTAGGTCTTTTGAAGACGAAAAGAAAAATACTTTACTGTTTTCTCGTGGAAATTAACGGAAAAACGTGAATTTACGTAAAAATTATACAATTAACCACCCTGTAAACAATCTTCCCCCCATTTTTATGACTATGGAAACTAATATGTTATTGTACATAATATTTAGCATCTATAGTGATACATTCAGCTTGCCGAAACAAAAAGTTGAATTCAATTTGACAACAAAAGTTTTGTTAACAAATATAAACCTTTTTTAAAGCGTTGGCTGTGTAGTGTGGTGTTGTAGTGATTAATGTGTAGCAGTGAAAAATTTTTTACTTTCTCAATGTTTCTAGTTGAGCAAAATTAAATATACAAATCAACTCCTTGACTGATTGTTCAATCAAATAACAAGAGCAGCTACACACACTATTACACACAATAGTTTATTTATCCCTCTCAATTTTTAAGTACGTTCCATGATTCGTGACAAGACAAAAACCAGAAATTAAGGTCAACCATTAATCAATCGCAAAAAGTATATAACGACGTTTTTGTTCAATATATCTAAATTAGCTTCTTAAGTGTACACATACACCCGTATCAAATATGTAAATATTGACGATAGCGAAAGCGGTGTTTAAAAAATTTTAATTAATTCCTGTACCGTCTCGAGCTTGCCTACGCCCATGGTCGACGACCACGTTAGACTTGTTTTGGTTTTGCAGCGGACGTTGTGGCATGTGGCCGTCCGCTACGTACAGCCTTAGTGGCCTTGCAGGCCATTACAATAATGGCCGTGGCTTCGAGGAAGGCAGATATATATTGCTAATAACATTTTTACTACTCGCTTATTAATAATTTATTGCGTTTTTTCACGTACGCCGCTGATTACACCGGGCAATTAATATTTCTCTTTGCGTGAATTCATATTGCCGCATTAGCTGAAAGTATCCCGGGGCAGACGACGCGACACTCGTTGCTCGATTGATCTACATTATTAACATGGCTGCGGTGAGGGAAAAACTTCTAAATTATAGCCTTCCCGGCGCGTCGGAATTCGCAGGGGAAAACGGTTCGACGTTTCGGACAAGGCACTAATCATCCTCGAGGTGATATCATATGAAATGTATAAATACCTATACTTATTCAATGCTACTGGTTGAAAGCCGTGGCATGGAGCGAAGGGCATAACTACTAGCACCTGCAAATTTCATGCATATTTTGATTCTTTTTTATTAGTATTATTTAATTTTGTTTTAATAGAAAAATTCACCACAGTTTCACATTTCAGCATTGTCCAAACCTAAGGCGGACTTCGCTACAGGATTTTTGCGGGCCCATCAATACATGTGATTGAACGTCGACTCTGATACCTTGCAGTTCGTTAATCAAGGTCGGAACCTGGCTAGTACGTATAGTACGACAGACAATTTTAAAATTGTATTATATAAAAGCTTTACAAATCAAATATTGGTTATTAGAAATTAGTTTTTTCAATAAATTCAAATTTCTAATATACCCTCGTATCAAATTGCTCCCTTAAAAAACTTACGGCCATTCAAAGTTTTTCTTTTTTTTGCTTACAATCATCTAAAAATCAATTACTTTAATAGAATAAAATTTTTAAGGATTCATATTATTATTCTAGTCTGGATCTTGTTATGTAAAGTTTAATTCTGTACTTATGTTGCGACTAATACGAGGCTAAATATGTAATTTTCCCCTCAAAAGTGAAGTTAAAAGTCGTGATGGCTGAGATACGCTGCATTTTCTGCAATACTTTGAACAATGGCCGGGTATGCTAATAAGTTATTTGAAATTCATAGAACACATCATTCTCATTTTTATGAATAGTAGTGCTTTAGAAACAGTTACTTTAGCGAGGTAAGTTGGATTTTTCTGATGGAATGCATCAAATTCTTGAAGTATAACTGGTTTATACCTCGAACTCGAGGAATGTCGTTTGCTCAATAAAAAAATAAAGACAGCAAAATTCTTAAATTTCTATTACGGGTTTTTATTTAGTTACATTTAATCTAAAACAGTAGAATATTCTTTCTAGTCTGGATGTTCCTTTAGAGGCAAAGATGTGGACACACCTTTACAAAATACGGGTAGATATACGGGGTGTTCCACCTAAGAGGGATAGACATGGACATGGACAGCCTTATATCAGTCGAAAGGGCATTCAATTTGCATTCACCCATGATAATTAATATAACTCAAAAAGGGTAAGAGCTAGAAAAAAAAGTTCCATGAAAGTTGTAAAGCAGACAATTCTACATAAAAATGGCCTCTTAACTTTTTCTTGTACTATTACAATTAACAGAGTTAGGGAGGCTAGAAGTTAAGGGAAGATTTCAGAAATTTAAAAAAAATCATCAAAAATCAACAGAAAAATGATTGAATTTTGTAATTTTTTTTTCAATCTGCTCTAAAATATGTAACTTTTCTTTTCAGAGAAATAGATATATTTTTTAATTTTTAATAAGAAAGTTATAACAAAAAATCAAATTTTTAATCGTTAATTTTAATGATTTAACAAAATTAAATTTCTGAAATCTTCCCTTAACTTCTAGCCTCCCTAACTCTGTTAATTTTAATAGTACAAGAAAAAGCTAAGGGACCATTTTTGAGTTATCTTGAAAAAGCCCTTTGTTTTATCTTTTTCCACCCTTGGCCGGGGGTTGAACAAAAAATTACTCTCACTTATTGTTATAATATACCTTAAACTAACTCATATCAAAAATTCAGCCAAGTTGACAAAATTTCGATTTAAAGGCTTAGTTAATTGGACTAAGAAGACTTCCTCGTAAGTGGAACACTATATAAAACAGAATCGAAACAGAATTGATCATTTCGACTAAATATTTGTATTTTTGTATAATTTATCTAATGTTCCCTAAAATTTTAAAACAATATTGATACTATTTCTTCAACGCAATCGCGTTAAAAACTTCCTGCAAATTTAGGGCATGTAGACATTTTTATTTGCGAACATAAAAATGTTGGAGTCCATATACAGCGAACGGTAAGTACCCTTTTTCTTTCGGACAAAGCTGGATGCTTTCACAAATTTAATGGTGTTTTTTAAAGCCAATTGGCAAACTATAACGTCGCCATCTGAGCCCCATAATATAGCCTTCACAATAATGCTGTCATAATAAATTGCTTTCTATATTTCATTGCCATTTTACGACCCATTTGGGCAAAATGAATAACTGCCAGAGCAACTTGAACTCTTTTTTAAAACCTGGGAAAAAGTCGCCAAATACCGGTTGGTACTACTTTAGTATTCATAGAATGTCTAATTAGGATAGTTATTTTAATTGTTAACATTCCTCGACATATCTAATAGAAATTAACTGTGTTAGTTCAGCATACATACTTATACCAATTATATTTATTTAGTAGGTATCTACGAGTACAAATTCTATTTCTATTTATCCATGCTCTCAGTAGTTGAATTTATTACTTACGAACTAATTTTTTAGATTCGAGTGATTTTAATTTTGGAAATAAGAAAAAAATCGCAAGGAGCCAAGTCGGTTATTTTCTGAACAGAGCTCGTATATTAGATCAAAACGCGATGGCCTAACGGAATTAAAAGTTGAGATATGTTATTGCTTCATGAAACGTAGGATATTTATATACTTTTAAATATGACAGTTCCCAGCAACTTGTTTAATTTTATTAGCAGTTTTGTTTCAGCAAATCAGCCCATTATATCTCACCTGAACCTAATAAATTAGAAGTTATAGTTCGTTTATGGGTATTTTTTAATGTCTCCCATTTGTATGCGAAAATAATGGAGATGTGTCGTTTGATTTATATTAATTTGCATTTGCCAAAACCAGTTATAATCTTATTGATTATTTCCATTCCGTTTAGATTTATTTGAAACGAAAAAACAAATTTATAACAAATATTTTATTGGGCAAATAGTTTTCAACAACGGTGTGATTTTTCAAGCAAATGTTTGGGTAAATCATTCTTACATTTCAAATACGTTTTTCTCAAGATCAAAATTGCACACTACATTTGCAATGTTAATTTTTTGCAGTGGCCCCGTTTAACATTGTGGAATGTAATAACCAGGATCTTGCTAGAAGGTTTAGATGCAGTGACTAGAGTGCACAATATCGTTTAATTCATAATTCTTTTGAACACAAAATGCTTTCTAAGTTTATTATTTCAAAACTATAATACAAATCTTATTTTTCGGATGTATCATTATCTTGTTAGTTTTTTTACAAACCTTACTCTTCGATTAACTGTTATTAATATTAACTCCAGTGTATCAAATGGTAGACAGTTCAGTTTGCAAAAAAAATTGTATTTTGAAAAGCGATATTACCTACTGAATATTGTTGCGACATTACTTGTCAGTTATCTGAAAAAATTCGTTGCTTCTGTTGCGTAAGTAGTGATGAGTGAAAAGCAGCTAGTCTTAAAAACTAAATTTGTGTCACACTTACAATTATCTTTCTTTCCTATGACATTTAAGTACATGCGCGTGAACAGTGGTTCATTACAGTTGGTGAGTTTTTGTTTTGAAACAAAATGATTACCACGCACGCGAAGTGTGTTGATATATTAATAATTAGCTTTTATAAAGCAGATGTTGCCCAGTTTTCCGTGTGTATTACCTACTGTCTTCACAGTGATTAAATTGTTCCAGAAATGATACAAAAGTTTAAAATTGTACGATTATAACCCACTTACTAATATTGTGCTCGAAAATTACTCGAAAATCACCCACCTTTCGACTTTTCTAATTATTAATAACAGTAGTGTGTAATTTTGTATTTCTTTCGGAATACCTTCGTGTCTGGGGTTACGCCTATGTGCCACCGACAATAAATACACGTTAGAGCGCACATACTTTCACCGTAGGGTGACTTGGCTACTGAAAACGACTTCCATCCCAGCCAAGGTCTCCGGATCGGCCCGTACCAGGCCTTGCTCTGCCAACGCGCTCCGATTGCAGCTTCAGCTACTATCCACACCTTGTTCCCCAATGCTAAGTAGGCGCTTTATCTTGCTCTTTATGACAGCCCCTGTTCGTGTGTGCTTGACGCCCTTTCCGTTGTCTGCTAACCATTTTATGTACACTACTGGTCGCTTTAAATGCCGTTTAGATGCGACCTCTTGATAAAACCGCTAAAACGCTAGATTCGCAGGCGACGAAGAAAGACACTGCATGTCTCTGGAATTACCTACTACTACTATTAATTTCAAAATAGGAAACAGGCTTGAAATAAAACTTTTTCAAACAAAACACTGATTTCTTTCTATGTAGTATGTAACCGAGGACGATTCCAGAGGTCCTCAATAAGTTCAAACAATTCTGCATTTATTAATATTAAATTCAATCATTAAAAAATCACCTTCAAGTTTGTAAGCACCCCGTATGCAACATTTTATCCTCGAGATATTATTGTTTAAGAGTTACGACGTGAAATAATTCAAAATGTGGAAAAAACTACCAAATAATTTATGTACTATAAATATAGCGTGCAAAATACAAAAATGAGGCACGCTTTCTAGATGCAGACGCGAAAATATTCAAGTTTTTTTTGTTTGGTGTTAGTTTTGTAATTCCTGCAACAATTCAGCTAGCAAACAAACAACCTAAATAAAAATAAGCTTCGACTTAAATTTCAACTTGCAGAGAATTATCAAAATATAGTGTAATTTTTTATTAGAAATCGTAACACCTATTTGTTACAAATGAAGGATGTAAAAATAAAAATGTATATGACAACATTTTCCTGAATTTGTCATTTTACATCTTAAATACTTACTTCCCACGACTTATTATTATCTTTTGAGGTAAACTATTGCCAGTTGAATTAAAATATTTTTTTATACCATTTGTTTGAATTAGAATAATTTTATGAAATACAAATTTTACTCAGAGTTCAAATATATAAAAATGTACAGGATGTTGTACTAAAACTAAACGTAAGTTTGGGTTATAATTAAAAACTCAGAAGTTATGGAAAAATTATAAGTAACAACGCTACTGGATTTTAGGTAAAAAAAACTGCATAAAAAACTTCTGTAAACGGAATCTGTCTTTTTCAATATAATTTCATTTATTAATCCTTTAAACTTGACTTACCCAAACCTGGCTGGTAAGAATTTGTATTTACTCCGGAGGAACTGAATTTATGTCTGTTGAATAATCATAAAATTACTCGAGCAATTCGAATTGTAGGAATACCTCTAATTCACTTGAGTAAAAAGTCTGACAATGTATATACCGACTGCATTAGTAAAATGATACTTAATTGACGAGTACCATAAATCCCGAAACGGACATTCTCAATCATCGTCGGAATAGAAATGGCCATCTAAAAATGGTAATGGGGAAACTAATTTCTGCGCATCCTATAATGTCTCTATAAGCTCTAGAGGAGATACCCAAGTAGGGATTTATATATGAAGCTCTTCCTCAAATGGTAGGGTAACCTACTGGATATCTGATAATGATCTACCTGCAAAATCTATCGGCCTTTCTGTCCTTTTGTCGTGTTCGTTGTAAATGCCGTTTATAGTAAACAAAAGTAATTCTGTAACGGCATTGCATAACTAAATGAGGAGACTGCCGGCAGAATAATTTATCTATTACCACACTAATTGTACTTGCTACCATTCGAAGGGTATATTTTTGGAATATATAATATTGTTAATGCACCAACTGAAAAATAGATGTGCTACAAATTAGTTACTTGATACTTAGTAGTGTATTTTATTGTTTGCAATTTTCGCCAATCTTTTCAAATCCTCCAGTATTAGACCAGGTCTGTTGAAATATTCCACTTCTTGGATGTAAGAGGGGGCAAGCTAATTTTTGATGAAATACCTTCAGTACAATTCACATAATAAAAGTGTAGTTCCCTTGATCTGGGCGAGGTCCGGAACATTTTCAAAATTTGCAAAAATGTTTAAAAAAATTTAAAAAATATACTTGTTCTATCTGAATTTTTTACTTATATCTTGGAACCTATGTATTTTGGAAGAATATTGAAGAGGAAAAAAGTTTAGAATTTGCACAATATACAGCAAGTTAAAAATGTTTAAATTTATTACCGATGTTGAAAAATAGCAATAATTGATGAAAAAAGGTAAAATAATCAAGTTTTTTGGATATTTTATTTTAAATATTTTAATTGCTCCTAGGGCATTCTAATGTTGGTAAACAAAACTTTAGAGTATAGTAAAACAACTCACCAAATTTCGGTTCTATAGTTTTCGCAAAATAATTTTTTGAAAAAAATTTGAAAATTTTCAGAATGTTGCGCAGCCTCAAATAAAGCATAGTAAATTTTTCAAGTTAACACTCTTTTTATTATGTTAAATAATTAGATTACATTTATCAATTTGCAATTTAGTTTTTTTCAAAAATTATAATTTTAAAGTTAAACTACTTGGAAAGACGCTTCATTTTTTTAAAAAAAGTTAAATTCTGTTTAATGGTTCTCGAGATATAAGCGGTCGAAGTTTATCGGCATTTACCGTTAATTTATAAACAATTTATTAATTAATTATTTAATCTTTCTTCCAGTGGCTTCGTTTTCCCAAGTTCTAAGCTGGAAAAAATTTTCATATCCAAGTTATCGGCAACATAGATAAATCAGCGGAAAATGTGTCATTCGCACGCGGGAAAAGTGACTCAAAACACGAAAAGTGGGGGAGGGGGCTTTCGCTCTGAGACTAAATTCGGAGGTTCAAATTGCATTATCTCGGCTTCTAATGGACCAATTTCGATAATTTTTTTTAGTCCGAGTTTCGCGAGCAAGGAATTCGAATATCGTAATGCCAACTGTCTAATTTGCATATATTTTGTTATAAACAAAGTTTATTATTTATGCATTAAATATACCTAGGTACTGTACATTTTACCCTAGTCTATTGCATTTTTTCAATGAAAAAATTTGTTTACGCATATATTTCAACACTCTGAATATGAATGTATGTAGTTACAATTATTACAATTATTTAAATAATTTTTGTTTAAACAAATTAAAAAAAAAATTATTTGGAAATTAGTTTTTTTTGTCAAATACAGATAAAATTAAGAAAAGATAGTAGGTACTTTAAAATTATAATTTTTGATAAAAACTAAATTGCAAATTGATAAATGTAATCTAATTGTTTGAAAATTTAAAAAAAAAGTGTTAACTTTAAAAATTTACTGTGACCGTCCTAATCAACCAATTTCAATTTTTCAAAAACTATTTGAAAGGTTAAGCGGTCTATTCATTGTGAAAAATTTTTCAAGTATCTAGATTCTTTATTTGAGGCTGTGCAACATTTTGAAAATTCGAAAATTTTTTTCAATTTTTTTTTAATTATTTTGCGAAAACTAAACTAAACTAAAAACTCGAACCGATTTTAATGAAATTTGTTGTTTTGTATTATTATACTCTAAAGTTTTTTTTACCAAAATTAGAATGCCCTCGGAACAATTACTATTTTTAAAAAAATTCCCAAAAAACTTGATTATTTTGCCTTTTTTTCATCAATTATTGCTATTTTGCAACAACGATAATAAATTTAAAAATTTTTAACTTAGTATATTGTGCAAAATTCAATTCTAAAACTTTTTTCAAAATGTTGCGCACCTCGCCCAGATCTAGGCATCTACACTTTTATTATGTGAGTTGTACTGAAGGTAATCCAGAAAAAAATTGCTTGCCCCCTCTCACATATCCACCTCAGTACAGATCCACCCTGGTCTATAAGAGATGTATGTGAATAACCATTAATATCATCAATGACAATGACGTACAGCTTCTATTTTGATTTTAATTAGAATTTAACCACAAACCAAGGACTAATATTTTTCAGGATGATTAGGTTTGACCACATGTGAATAGAAATTCGTTGTCTTATTCCTTAGAATATCAGACCCATATCAGTAAAATATAAATAGCTAAGGCCAGTCAATGTTTTGTGGGGATATAAATTAGGTATAATGGGCTTTTTTCCATCGATGACTTCCTAATTCAATATACCTACATAATAATTATAATTGTCAGCGATTTAGTAGGTGCAATCAAGTTCTATCAAGTTATTGGATTGAATATAGAAACTATAACGTTTCTTGGAACGTATTTTTCCAAGAAGTATCACTGGAATGATTTTAAATATAGCAAAGGTCGAGGTTATTTTATTAAAATATCAGACTAATGACATTATATAAAGCTTTTTATATATGTATGTGGTAGGTACGTCGTAAAAGTTAAAGTTAATGTTTTGTGTTCGATGTCAGAAGCAACAACAAGGACTTTCATACTATTTTCGGTAACATAGATGTATTATTATTATTAAGAACTGGAAAAGTTTAAACTGGAATTACGAATCGTATTGTTGATTAGATTTTGAAGTGGTTTTGACACGGTAGGGTGAAACCTTGTCGATTATTCAGATATGAATCAATGGACTCAACATCCACTTTGCAGTTACGATAAATTACTTCGGAATTTTCGTTTCCGACCGCAGAACCGGCCTGGGTGTCGCAACGTGTGATTTTGTTGTCACCCATAAAAAACTGTGAATTTACTGAAACATTCAGACGAATTACTTACGGCCGCCGATATGATCTCGCGTGCAATTTGCACGCAAAAAAAATAAATAGTCGCCAAGAGCGGCTATGCAAAATAATGCTAAATTGATTTCTTGAAAGTCAAAGGAAAGTAAATCTAGGGCGTGTTGCCGCACATATTTTTCACGTATTTCTCGAAGGATACTTACGTTATATAAGCCTTCGAGAAAAACAATTTAATTTTTGCAATTACATATCGCGCGTAAAATCAATCAATTTATGGGAAATGATAATGATCTGCTTTCTTCGGCAGCCGATCGGACGCTGTCTTCCATTTTTAATAACACTCTCTGACCGCGTCGAAAGCCAAAAATAAAACAAATAAAACCCCTTTTAACCAAGTTATAATTAAATTTTCTGGGCATTAAAATATTACCCACTACAATAAATCAGCCGATATGTGGTTGCGTATGACTCTTTTGAAAGTGAATGTCAAGCCATTAACGTTCATCTTAATTTCACTTTTCCAGAAAATATTATTAAACTTAATCTATTTACTTCGTTGGACGTATATTTAAGCAAACGCGATGTAAACAAATCATTAACAAAATTTCGCTTGACCTGTTAAAATGGCAAATAAAATAAAATAAAATATATGAAATAATCCTGGTGCTACACAATTTAAATGATTATAAAAATTTAACTAATAAAACACTTCAATAAAAAATGATTTGCGATTTTATTCAGAAATAAATATTACACATATTCCTTTACTTAAATATTCAGAAATAATTATAAAAAATCAGAAGTGGGATATTTATAGCTATGAAAAGTTCGTATGATAAAAAAGCTTCTATAATTTGCCGCAAAAAGTCGTATAAAATATGGTTTAGCTAATATAAAATTTTCAAGCAATACAGTTATTCTACGAATATAAATAATATACAGCCGTAAAATTTACATACCATAAAATCCCCCGTCTATGCTCTTACCTGTAAAAGAAAAAATAATACGATTATTATTATTAAAAAGTGCAACTATTATGTAAAAAAATCGCCAATTATAATAAATTTAAGATAAAACGCACATTCGTTTCAAAATTAAAACTGACATAATTGGTATAAATAAGAAATAAAACATGCTTAAAACCAGAAAATATCTATTAAATTGACAACGAGAACCGCGGCCGCAAATATAAAAGCGATAAAGAAATTTTTAAGTTGACATTATAGCCCTCGTCGTGAAAATATGAATTTATGTAATGAAACCTATGCTAATGGCATTCTATTTCAGACTTGAATTTGTACATAAGGCTAACGAATGCAAATTAATAGAAGTTTATTCAATTCTGCTGAATAAATATCAGAGCTATCAGCAATTATTTTTACTGTGATTAAAATATCAATAAGTCGACGATAAATTCTAATCACACCTAAACTTATACAATCTATAATTAATAATTATCCATATTAATAAATACTTACTGTACGCTTGTTATTTGCATACAATTTTCATATTTTAACTGAGTTCTAGAAAGGAAGAATTAATTTGTTTATAAAAATGTGGAAACTAAAAAATCTGTCACATATTTAGGTTTCTTTCATTATACTACATTTCGTAGCCAGCTACGGTGAATGTAGACAAAATGCAGGCTGAAATTTTACTAGATTCTTAACCCTCAAAATTCACACTAGTGCGAATTTGCACCTCCGTTTTTTTTTAACGGCTGGCATTTCTCAGGTAGCAGCTGTCGAGGGTTCCCCCACCACGATAATTCTTTTTATAGCCCAAACTGTCGAGGCGTACCACAGCTGACCTCAGTCTGTTATTGTCGGTCAAACTATAGGTATATGCTTCTAGAACTATATAAATCTATCGGGAATAAATTGTGTGAAAATTTGACGATTACATGGTTATTATTATTAATAACAACTTTTTCAATATTGTATGAGTTTGTCACAATTTGTTGCTGTCAAGATTTTAGAAACACTTGTTCGACTTTTCATGAGAGAGTTTTCTGCGTGTAATTATATTCTGTAAGTCAAAGGACATGAAATGCCAAGTCATTCTGTAGAAATAAACGTCCAGGTGAATATCGAGCTTGCAACATTGTACAAGATTAATTCAATACTAAATGACAATAAAAGTTTAACAACCGCACTTTATGGATATAAGTTATTAATAACCGGGTGATCGATAATTAATATTATGCAGTGTGGCACAGTTGAATAATTCTCAAAACAATATAAGCTACACACCCTTTTCGTAATATTTACATTACAATAAGGAATAGCTAGGAAACCGGCAACAGTGAAAAAGTCCTTAGCATTTGATCGTGGGAAGAATCAACAGAGCACCCCTACGCTGGTTTTCTGTTCAAATAAAAAAGTCGAAATAATGAAATTAAACATGTTTTGTGTTTTGGAATCAAAGCTCTTTGCACACCTTTTACACCCACGCCCGCTGCAAGAGTTGCGTCCATTATTTCATTTCCATTATTCCATGTGACAGGGATGAATGAACCTACTCTTAATGTACAAGCGGTGTACCATCGGAGGCAGAAGTAATGAAACACGAAGCGAGATTGTTTTTTGTGCCACCCAGACGAAACAGAAAAAGTGGCGATTTAATTATCTGCGAAAAAAGTAATACTGCCACAAGATAAAAGATGAGATAATTTGTGATAGGTAATCCTACAAATTACAAACATAATATGATTTCAGTGGTTTTTATGAAGAAAAAAATAGTTTTGTATGAAGTTATATGTATAAACTAATGCAAAAAATTAAAGGGTCAAAAGAATTTCCAAAATCTTTCCGTGATTTTTGACAGACTGCATTTAGGTGAAAAATGGTTGTATCGGGATTAACTTGGAAAATATTTTTTTCAGCTAAGCCATTCCATGAACCAGATAGCTTATATATTCAGCTTCAATTTCCTTTTTTTTAATTTAGATACGACCATTTTTCATCTAAATATCGGAAAATCTTTTAATGGAAAAGGATCCATTTGTCTTGGCGAGAAATGGTGGTAGAGAGAATTGAAGGGCAGTTTCGAAAACAGGAATAAATTTCCTATAACATGCTACCTCAACTTTTCGGATTTTTTTTATCTTTTACACGAATTTAAAAAAATAGGAAAAAAGGTAATTTATGGTTTTTTTAGAAAATTGACGGCTAAATTAGAAATATTCACGAGATGACTAATGTTAAGCATGACTTTTACAGTTCGATATACCCAGAAGAACCCTGTGAAGTTTCATTTCGATCTAGAGAACCGTTTTTTTTTTGTTTCAAACAGTCAAACTTTTTAAAGAAAATAAAGGGTCACGTTTTTTGAGCTGAAACACTTCATAAGCATGATCAAAATGAAAAAAAATATTTTTTTTGAGGTTTTCTCATATTTTTAATGCAAATAACGTTTAAATAGATTTTTTTTGTTTTTTTTTTGGAAAACCTTCCGAACATTGAAGAAATCAAAATCCAATTGTTTCCAGCTCGATTCAGCTTTTCCGTCCTATGCTTCTGTTCATCAACTTTTAATTAAATTAAAATTAAAGTTGATGACCTAAACCAGATTTCGACCCCGATTCATACCGTTTTTTGAGACAAATTTCTAATTAATTTTTGTGCCGTCTATAATCACCCAAAAAAACATTTTTTTTCAAAACTACCCTATTTCTCTGAAAAAAAAAATTCGAAAAGTGTTTTTTCATCAATTTAAACGTTATTTGCGGTACAAATGTTAGAAAACCTGAAAAAAAAAATATTTTTTTCCATTTTAATCATGATTATGAAGTGACCCTTTAATTTTTTTCAAAAGATTGACTATTTGAAACAAAGAAACTGTTCGCTAGATCGAGATGAAACTTCACAGGATTCTTCTGGGTATATAATGAACTGTAAAAGTCATGCTTAAAATTAGTCATTTCGTGAATATTTCTAATTTAGGCGTCAATTTTCTAAAAAAACCATAAATTACTTTTTTTTCCTGTTTTTTCACAAATTCGTGTAGAAGATGAAAAAAAGATCCGAAAAGTTGCGGCAGTATGTTATAGGCAATTTATTCCAGTTTTCGAAACAGCCCTTCAATTCTCTCTACCACCATTTCTCGCCAAGAAAAAAGGATCCTTTTCCATTAAAAGTCCGATATTTCGATGAAAAATGATCGTATCGAAATTAAAAAAAAAAAAGGAAATTGAAGCTGAATAAACAAGCTATCTGGTCCATGCAATGGCTTTCGACCGCAAGATCTAAAAACTAGAATCTTAGAGCTTCAAAATGCTTTAATTTAATTCCCGATACGACCATTTTTCACCTAAATTCAGTCTGTCAAAAATCACGGAAAGATTTTGGAAATTTTTTTGACCCTTTAATTTTTTTGCATCAGTTTAGTGTGACGCAATTAAAAGAAATAAATTCGTAAATAGGTTTCAACTAAACTAAACTAAATGCACATCCTTGAATTTTGGAAACCGTCATTTAAAAATTGTTCAACTTCACCTGGAAATAAACTAACGACCTTGAAAGGCCGGCCAAATATGTCTAAAACATGAAACGAGTAACCCGATTATGCAACATATAATTATTACCAATGATAATCCACTTCTTATAAGGACATTTCAACTTTAAATTTGCCCGAAGGAAATCTGATGCAGCAACTACTGTCCGTAAGTTTTTGGGATTGAAGATTGACGTTAATATTACAAAAATATGAATGAAAAAACCAGACGATTCAAATATTAAACGAAAAGCATATCTCTTCTCGAAACGTTTTTAAATATGCTCACTGTGAGCTCTGAAAAATCTAAAAGCTATTAAAATTTTTAATTTAAGAGAGGCAGTTCCAAAACCAGTTTTTTTCGAGTCCTGCAAATTCTACAGCCGAACGGCTCTGAAAGAATGCCGAGGATATGTAAAGTAATATATTTGGAATACTTCGACTTGCCTGATATTTCTGGTTAATGCTTCTCAACTAATAAATCAAGATTCCCCATAGCTACACGCAGTGGCGGCGAGAAAAGCAAGCCCAAACTCCATGTTCCACAAGACCTCAATTTTAATTAAGTATCCTATAAATTACGTAAAATAAGAAATTATATAAGCAACCAGTGACGCCGATTGTACTGTAAAAAAATAGGTGTGAGTGAAAGAAATAAAGGTTCTGAGTGAATCTATTGAGTGAAATTATTGAGTGCATTTTCACTCAATATTGGGCATTTTGATAACTTTACTCTTTTTACTTTACTTTACTCAAATATAATTTGAACTAAAACTGAGTATTTTCACTAAAATATGGGCACTCCTTAAATAAATTCTTCACTCAGTACTGAGTGATCCCAACCTTTTTTATATCCAGATGCATTGTCTTTATCAGTTCCCATCGTCCCATCATGTTATCTTGTGACCGTAGCGTGGTGGATGGCAGTATGGCGTATGGTGTGCTTTGGAGTTGGACAGAAATTGTATTTAAATGCAGTGATTTAATTATAATTAAAGACAATATATTAAGTCTCGATTAATATTTGGTTAAATAAACTGATAGTTAAATTGTTATCTATAATTACGTATTTGTAACGTACAATTAGGTTATGGCAAGCTATTCGCACGATCAGTTCACCAATTCCTTTAATCGAAACCTAAAATTTTGTCTCTAAAACAGATTTGTGTAGAAACCACTGGGCAGCTTAGTAGTTTATGACTTTAATACAATGATATTTGAATTAAATTTTAAAGAGAATATAATCCAAGTCTGAGTAAAAAAATACTCAATAATAGTTACATTTAAATATTAGAGAAAAAGTCTACTCTAAATTGGTTTTATATACCTACTCAGATTTGAGTAAAACTCTCACTCATTTCTGATACAATAGTTTCACCAAGTTGTAGTACTTATCATACTAATAGAGTGAAAATTTCACTTAATCGGGTGTGGACAGAAATTGAGTAAAATTGTGTGAAATTTGAGTGAAAGTTTTTATATGCTACCCTTAAAGTTTCGAATTAGACTTTTTTTAATTGATTTCACTAAAATTACACTAAATGTGTCACTAAAAATACTTGACAAACAAAAATTTATCTAAAAAAGAATATCCAATTAGGACAAATACCTTTTTTATTTGACAAACTGAGGGTTTCAAAAATTCTTCTGAGGAAAAGGAGAGACATCTGATTTTTTCTATCACTTAACAACATTTCGTGATTTCTGTTGTTAGTTTCAATAAGGTTGTAATACCTAAAATGTCATAAATGAATAACTGATCCTTAAATAAATTTCATTCATAGGCACTCTCCGCCTCTGGATCGATGTGTAAATGTTGTGTGAATTAGACTCGAATAATAAAGCTGGTTTTACGAAAGTTCATTGACAGTGGCCCAACAAGGCCTCAATGGTTTTATGGTAAATAATTTAAATTAAAATAACGATACTGTTTTACAAAAAAAAGCCTGAATGATTATGAAGAAATTGATTGTATGCAAATATCTAAGCAGTTTCTAATACGATCTATAAATTTACTATGGACGTGAATGAATCAGTTTGTGGTCATAATTCAATGTTATGTGGGTATATCGACGACATGATCCATTTTGTACCTACCTAGCTATCTTGAGAGTGTGAGAGTCCACGTCTGACAAAAATAATTAAATGCATTCGAAATTACATTTATACTCGTGAAATTTTCAATTGCTAAAATCAAAACGTTAAATGAGAACTTATCTATTGATTGCTCCACCAAGCGCCGGTTTTTGTGCGCCGAAAAGTTGCCGTAAAAGTGGATATTTACCATTTCTGAAAAAAATCGGACGTGAAAAATATCTTCTTTTTCATTTATAACATCGCCAGTCAATGATCTGCACCGGCTCATAAATCATGTCAGGATTACTCATAATTTAGCTTCCTTTCCACCATCTGTGTGCCCTGTCGCACGCCCATTAATAAAAAAAATTGTGTTCCCCGTGTCAAGAACTGATACCTAGTTTTGTCGTGGCTCGTACTAAATACTGTTTATTGTTTAAACTTGTTCGGAGGGGTCATTAACATTTGCAAATGAAGGAGGACTACACACACGTATCCACCGAGCCATCAATATAATTTTTTTTTGGTTTAATTTTTTTAAAGATTAACTGTATTAAAAATGCGCCTTGCAGAACTGGATCCGAAACCTATTAATCAAGTGAACGTCGTGAAATGTGGAGGAAACGTTTGATTTATTGTTTCTTTTGTCCGAGATGCTATTTCATTAATAAAAGTTGATACAAAAAATTATATAATAAAAAATGTATTCTTGTTATAATTTTTTAGATTGTAACACTTCTGTCTTTATGACGCATTCTCTAAATGTGTAGCGTAAAAGTTCATATATGATCACCGATCAATTTACTTGATTGATTATTAAAATTAAAAGATACATAAGATATAAAATGGACTTCCACTGTTAACTATAGAGACTGTTATTAATAAATTATGTAACTAGATATTTTTAGAAACTGTTTCTTTCTTTTTCAGTTTATTTTTTACATTATTATATTAGAGTAAATGTGTGCTCCCTATAATACCTATGGTGTCAATTGAAAGAAGAATGTTCATCTTGCCATCAGTTAAGTTCATTAAAGGTTTATTTTAGCAGTGAGTCTTGGACTGTTTCAAGCTACAAGAAGCATTCGTCCATGTAATTCCTATTGCTGTGCATGCATCCAGTGAAAATAAAAGCAAGAATTAACTGGTCAAATATAACTGATGTCTCTGAAGCATAAAATAATTGGAAATTGTCAATGACACTAGTGCATTATTTTGAAAAGCTATAAAAAGTTTAATATGTAATGCTTTATAAAACAATAGGAGTTTGATGGAATGCGCAAAGTTGGTTGATAATAAACCACTAGTTATTATTTTCAGGTACTCTAAACATTTTTCTTTAAAAACGGTATTCTTCATTTATTTTAACAAATTGTACAGCTTTCTAGATAAATCGGTTGTTGAAATATAATGAACAGCAAGGACAGCAAAAACTAGAGTGTAATTTTTTACATATAATTAATAACAGTTTTGAGAAAATATTTGTTGGGCCTATCATTAAATCATGGACTCTTATCTACTACACTGATATGTAAATTTTTTTTCAAAATATACAAGGTGGTTTCAAAGTTAGAACCCTAATCATAAAACTCTAGGTACTTCTTTTGGGACCCGATGTCTGCATTACACTGTAAAAAAATTCACTCAAATTTCACTCAATTTTACTGAATCAATTTCTGTCCACACTCAATTGAGTGAAATTTTCACTCTACCAGTGTGAGTACAACTGAGTGAAACTATTGTATCAGAAATGAGTGAGTTTTACTCAAAATCCGAGTTACTGCTAACTATCGATTGGTAACTTTTGACTTTATTCTGAGTATATAAAACCAATTTCGCTAATATGATTTAAATTTAACTATTACCGAGTCAGTTTTTACTCAGACTTGGTTTTTAATTAACTAAATATTGAGTGCAAAAATAAGTCATAAATAACTAATTAGGGTATTCAGTGTTGAAATTAATTAACTTCGCGGGGTCTCCTCCTGTCCTGGCTGAGACCTGCCAGCTGAGACTCGCCGCCGCCGGCTAAAGCCTGTTCTCCTGGCGATCAAGCTTTTGTGGAGCATCTAACGAGCCCCATCATCCGTGGTACAGAAGCAATATGTACGTGGTGCCATCTTCACGGCGCCATTCAAATTACTCGAAATTAATATACATTTAAATTCACTAGGTAATAAGGACATTTACTCTGATTTAGGTACAAGTGCACCAAATACGAGTTTACGTAAAGAATTTATTTAAATATAATCACAAATGAGTAAGATGATCAAAATGTCCGATATTGAGTGAAAATGCACTCAATAATTTCACTCAATGGATACTCTCCGAACCTTTATTGCTTTCACTCACACGGATTTTTTTAAAGTGTAGGAAAACATAATTGTAGTTAGTTCTACTGTTATTTTTACTTCCCCTGCATGCTTCCGAAATATAGTTCATACTTACCAGATAACCTGTAATATATTTCAAAAAATATTAAATTTATAACATTAGATTTTATTGGTACCTCAAAATATTAATTTATTTATTTATGATTATAGTGTTACAATAATAAAAATAATCTGTTAAAATAATCAATCGATATTTTTATTTACTTTTCCATTTTGTTACAACCGCACTTTGATCTGTTACAGTCAGTTTCGACCCTGTGTCATTTGTAACAAATAAATGATAGTTTTCAGTATTATTACTAGTTTTTATGATGAAAATTTTCTTCATTCAAATAGGTCGAGGTCAAATTTAAAGTTTAAAGAGATTATTAGTGTAATTTTTGTTACATTAGACACTACTTGCATCTGCCTAAGTATTTAGAGAAATAATAATCATTCAAAATAACGTTCCTGTTTAATTTAGAAAATATAAGAGTCATTTTAAAAAATATTCGATGAGAGAATTTCAGTTACCTACGTTAGAAAAAAAAGTTTTCTGAAGCCTTATTGCTGATACTGTATTGAATAGTGCAGAAAAAATAAAGAAGTAGAAATATTTCATAACATGTTGAGATGAGAAAAATAAGTTAATAAACTAAAAATTTAACACTTATTCCCAATATCTTTCCGTCTCCGAATAATCTGAAATTAACCAATGATTAACAAAATTTGGTAATTTTTTCAGTTCCGCTTGGTGAGAACATGAAGTATAGAACCAGAGTTAGTGGTATACTTCTGCATATGGTATTTATTCACCACATAACCCGAGCTTGGTTTTGCTCCACATTCGAAGTAAATATTTTTAATTATCGCAATATTTACATAACCCCACCACGTCATAACTGTTAAATTTATCGCAGCGTTAATTAAATTAAATATTAATGAGCCGTTTCAGTTAATTTTCCACTCAATGGGGTCGTCAAGTCTGCAAGTTTATTATGTATTTTAAACTTGTTTAGGATTAAATGTCGTCGGATGCGTTTTCTAAGCAGCGAGAATACGTTTTTATCCCCAACTGTGAATATTAATAATACGTGGGAGTTCGTTTCGCACGCAACACGTAAACAGTGTCAGCAAAGAAAAATAAACTTGATATAAACACACTGTAACCTTCTTTCGTATGTTCCTAACCCAATTTTGAATCACGCTTCTAAGAACTATGATTAATACTTCGTTGGTAAACAGCAACGGCTTTATTATATTTATTTATTTATTATGGTAAATCTTTTATCTGATCACCGCTACAGTAGAACATAATATATCATAGGAAATAAATAATTAATGGAAATATTGTTTTTCCAATACATAAATAACTACTTAGTTATTATTTGATTGATAAAAATTTTTAAGGGAAATGATATTTTCTGAAATTTAAATTCTAGAAATATTATAGGTATACATATTGTGTTAATATTTAAAAAAAATTTCTGTAACTTGAAAAGTTGTAAAGTCTGTCATATCTGATAAAAAAGGCATTTTAAAAAATCTTGTATTTTTTTCAAATATATCTCCAAAAGAAGCGAACTATGACCGATGTCCATATGAAACATTTTGCTTAAAATATAATTTGTTCTAACACCTGGTGAGGTTTACACCTTAAAACCTGGACCACCCTGTATATTTACATTACATTTAAGTAAAAGATATAATTTTCACACCAGTTCTAATATTTATAAAATACCTCAACAAAATTTCTAAATAAATCAATGTGACAGCGTCAACTTAATTTGATAATTAGTTATTTCATTTAAATAAAGGTATCAAAACCATACTTTTTATACAGTGCGTTTATGATGAAAGGAACAAATTCGTTTAAAATTCAGATAATTATTTTGTGGAAAAATGCTCGGACACATCCATTAATATTTTTAGTTGCGGATTTTTTGACATAAGAAAATGTGTATAAGGTGCCTCAAGAACATATGCAATCATCATTGATTTTTTTAATGGAACACCCTGTATGTTATGCCATTTTTGAATTGTACGGTAAATTCAGAACACTTTTTGTATAACGTACCATATCTCTAAAATCAACATAATATACAGGCTGTTCCATTAAAAAAAATCAACGATGACTGCATATGTGTGTATACAATTTTCTTATGTCAAAAAATTCGCAACTAAGAATACTAATCGACGTGTCTGAGGGTTTTTCCACAAAATAATTACCTGAATTTTAAACGAATTTGTTCCTTTCCTCGTGAACGCACAGTATAATAGGTCGTTCGATAAAATATTGAAACGGTTATACTAGTATACGATATTCTGGTTTTAATGGCTGGAGTAAAAAACAGGTATCATTTTTATTTTTAAATGCTGATGCTGATGTACATTAACAAATAATCCATACCTTTAGATCACACTGTGCGTTAACCTTTACCTTGTCAAACCTGTATTCTTGGCGTTTTAAATAATTAACTTATGATTAATTATTGTTACCAAAAAAACTATGTACCTATTAACGTACACTAGAGAACTCTAGTGTTGGTAAAATGTAACAGTTATTTCACACAACTATTTGTATGCACAGAATTTACAAGGTGTGTAACTCATGTATTTTAGTTGCAGCAAAATAGGCACATTTAAAGAAAAAAAATTATTTAAGTGATGAAAAATTACTTAAGTGATGAACTAACTTCTTTCCAATAAAAAATACATTTATTTACATACTGTTAATTCGTTTTAAGTACTGTTACTTACGCAACTATTTGAAGCGACAGTTACACGCTCATTTGTTTGCATAATATATTAATTTGCTGTATGAGAAAAAAAAAACGTTTTTGATCATTTCAATATTTTAATAGTATAGCTTAAAAAAAACTATGTATGTACCAAATTACAAATGAGACTGGTAATCATTAAAGTGATACAACCACTTTTTATATTATATTTTATTAAAACTAATTTAAACATTAGGTATTATATTTATTTCTGTAGTACTTGAGCGCGATGCGGAAGGTAATTTTCCTGCAGACATAATATGTCAACGCTATGCTCATGTCTCTTGGAATCGTTAAATAAAAGCGGAACAGTTGAAAAGATGCATATCACACTAATTCATATTTTGTACACTGTGTGACCCTAGATGTCCCAACGTGAGAAAATATGTTTCAGACATATTTAGCCGACAATTACAGGCTGCAGACTCTTTACTTCGAGATTTTTACACTAAAAAAACTCAGTAATGCGCTGCTACGCTGCTTATAAGCAAATACTTTGAGTATGAGTAGAAATTGTAACCTGTTCTAGGTCAGGCCCTTAACAATTTTTAAGAATGTAAGATATAAATGTTCAAAATAAATATTTTAAGTTGGATATATAAATTGTTAGCGATTATTGTGTATACGTCAATGAAAAGTCAATTATATCTGATCTTATAATGATTTATATATTCTTATGGTGTATTTAACTTTTCAGAATTTAATTAACAAATTGCATTTATAAAATTGTACGCGTTTATTATGTTATACAATACACAAACATTTTTCCCAGTGTACATGGACATTATGGTTATAGGAAGTTCACTGAAGCCGCCTTTTCGTCAGTTTATTGTTAAATGTTGCCGAGGAATGATGTAACAGCGTGTAGCCAAGTGTGGCGATGCCGGCGGAATTGACATTAAAACAGAAAAATAAAGCTCGTTTTTATAACCTGCGCTCATTATATCACTCGGAGTATATTTAATTTGGACGAAGACACGTCCATTCATATTTTCCGAGTAGTAGTCCGAGTAGCCGTAACCACGTACTGCGATGTTAAGGATCATAACCTCGGGGAGCATGTTCGTTATTTAAATTTCCTGTTTTTGTTCTAAAATTCCAGTTTCACTTTATTCTATACATGTGGTAGTAGCTCCGGAATATTTACCAAAAAAAATTGCTTACCACAATCAAAATTTGTCTCTAACGTATTAGGTACTCTCAGGCGCATTTTTCAGTTGTTTTATCACTTGGTGCAAAGACAGTGACCAATAGTGACAATTTCTTCATTTGAAACACTACGTATAACCAATATAATAGAAATTTAAGTAACAGGCATTTTTTCAATAGCAATTCGTGTTTAATTAATTTTGGTTAAAATCTTCCTACTAAAGAAATTATGTTGATGAAAGAGATGATGACAAATAACTTTTCAAACTATTCAGTTTTACTTTTGTAATTAATAATATAGATAATGTTGAAACTGTTAGCTCACAACTACTGAAATGAAGAAATTTAATAACAGGCTTAAATCATTCTGATACAGGTATCTACACTGACAGTTATAATTTTTTAAAGAGTACGTTATATTAGTTATAAATTTGTTCACAAATTAACATGTTCATTAATTTGTTGCTCAATTTATTTAATTGATACGTGACGTAACATTAAGAAAACTAAAATGAGATTATAAATGGATAGTGCTGCCTACCACATCATAAATATTAATTCTTCAGTTCAAAGCCATATTATTTATGCTGTGGAATATTAGATTATAAATAATTTTTTCTCGAATATATAAAAACAAGACAGAAATAATTATTATACAAATATAATACTTAATATTGTATATAACATACAAGTTTAAAATTTATATTTTGCTAATGGTAACAAAAGCTTGTTCTAAATTACGATGTGGAATAATAAATATGTTTGCAAATATCCTTTTAATGGTACAGGGTGATTCATTTCTGACCCCCTTTTTTAACTTTTTGTTTTAAGAGTTATAAAAAAATGTGAAATACGAAGGTAACATCCGCGACTTCATTTGTTTTTCTACTACCATTTTCAAAAACTTCAGAAAAAATCGTGTAACGTTTGTATTTCCCATTTTTTTTATAAATCTTCAAACAAAAAAGTTGATGGGGGGTCAAAATATAGTGAATCACCCTGTACAACAAATATATCTCTCTTTCCTTTAATCCCGTAGAAAATCCTTGTAAAAATGCATTTTCTCTGATGTTGATATTTAAATCCTGCACAAATTTTGAAAACCGGACGTCCTTCATCTATCCATGTTTCGTCGAGATAATAATTTGTCGTTTGAGATGTTCGACAATCCGTTATTTTTTCCAAATACTGTCTACGCCATATTACAATTTGGTTCTTTTCTGTTAGCATACATTTTCATTTTTATTTTAAATGTCGAAAGTTGACTACGTGCTTAGTACTTAATTTAAAAAAAAATCCGTGAATTTTCCCACAGTTTGTATATTTAACGTTAAAATTTAACTGTTAAATTTGCTCATCTACAACTACCCTAATTATTAATTTATAATCAATTAGAACCCGCCCACTATACCAATTTAAAAAAAAAAACAGAATGAATAGCGAAAGTGTAAAAATTACACGGTTTTGCACGCACATGGCACGAAGGTAAACGCCTAAGTTGGAAACTAACAAATTAAAAAATAAAACTTTGTATGCTTTTATTCTTGTCTCTGCTCTTTGGAATCTAGATGTACATGCACAAGTTTTCCTTCATTTTAACCACAACTTACTTCAAACGTTAAATTAATAAAGGCTTTCATTCCAGTAAATTTAAAACAACATTCTAACTACGGAAGGCAACACTCCCGGTCTAAATTATGTCATGCCCCTATCGTGTATTTTAATATTGAGCAACCAGTAGGTGTACGATTTTTAATGGTAATAATTTATTATCGGTAAAATATTCAAATGCGCCTAGCTACAATGGAAAATAATTGCTACATAAATGTCACATTAAATATTGCAGTCGCTGCAGCAGTGACACTGCAACAAAGCCATTGAATAGTTTTTATGCAATTATGGGAGAGACTAAATAATTTGTTCTATTATCACTACGGTCCCAGAGAATATTGCATTCAGCTGTCACGTGTAACGACAAATTGTAAGCCTTCAATTTTATTGGTTACTAAATCCTAATTCATAATTCATGCCCAGCCATAGTAAAGTTACGTTGTTTTACAGTTTGTTGTAAACGCTGGGTACATTTCCGTATTCTGCAGCGCACAGCGTGTTCTACTTCAAGCAATCCCACTTCTGTTACTTGAAAATGCCTTTACTCTATTTGCAAATTTCAAGTTTCAAGTCGATCAACAAAATGTATAAATAGTATTGTATTATTTATCGTGTACAAAAGGAAAGGCGAGAAGTGAGATCTTGATTTGTCAGTTCTCAACTTAGGCGCTTCCTTTCTCGTCATATGCGTGCATGTGGAAATAAACTTAGTGA
Organism: Anoplophora glabripennis; assembly: GCF_000390285.2. Taxonomy (NCBI): domain Eukaryota; kingdom Metazoa; phylum Arthropoda; class Insecta; order Coleoptera; family Cerambycidae; genus Anoplophora; species Anoplophora glabripennis. Next base: position 17,571 of record NW_019416423.1, on the reverse strand, counting down.
TAGAGTTTAAGTCCCATAAAAAAGTGTACCTACTCTTATGATGTATTCAAATAATTACAGACTTTTTTTGATATTTTACATCAATTTTAAATGTAACTCAAAAACGAAGCGTTAAATTTGGCTATTTTTGTTAATCCATTTTCAACGCGTAACGCAAAATTTCCTTATTATAACACATAAGAAGCAGCGGTAGTAAAAATCAGCTTCTTATAAATGTACCTTGCATGTTTAAGGTAAACAGACGTGTTGTATTACGGACATTTATTTCCTACCAAAACAATACGCTAAAAAAAACGGTTTCCTGAGAAAGAGGTCACTTAAATTGCGCTTATCTCACTGTTAAGTATGAAAGAAAATAATATAAATTATAATACTATACCCGCCTGATGTAACAAAGTTACCCAGATACCGAACAATAACATCCTTGGCCAATTTAAATTGGTTCCCTACTAATAAGGATAAAATGGCAGTCAAAAAAACGAGTTATTATTTTAGATTGCCAATATTAATTATTATCAGTCTAAGTTATTATTAAACGGAACAAAAGGTGAAAATATTGAAGCCAAATCTTTGTTTTCATATGTGGGCCATATTTTTAAAGAATGTGATAGGTATTTATTATATCTAATTGGAATACAATATTTAAGACATAGCGGTACCTTATCTAAAATTTTGACGTTTAGTATTGTACAACACATGAAATATATTGGTTGCTACCGTTTACTGTTCCCAATAAAAATGGTTTTCTACATCAAGAGAAAATATAGTTCAAATGAGTTTTTAAGTATGTTTGTATAATTACTACAGTCTTTGACACAAAGTAAATCGATTAACAAGTGAAAGGAAACAGTTATTTTTATGTATTTAGTCAAACTTTGACAGAACTACCCTAAGCTATTTTTTTTAGAACACAAATACTAGAATACAAAATTACATATTTTATGAGGTTAGAGAATTTTCACCTGTGTTTTCAAAATAATTTCATAAACCTTCAAAATGCCATCACAGGGTACAAACCTCGCGAAAACTATGAGACCATGTACAAGAAATCGCAGATATAGCGCACATCGGAAATCGTAGAATTGGAAAACAAGATTTCACTCATGTTCCGAAATTTTCCCGAAATTCCCCTTCGAAGCTCCGATTGTCGCCCAACACTGTCAGTCGTGACAGGCAGACACCACTGCCGGGACCCTTGCGGACCTGCCATGACGTGTGTTTGAACGTCCACTCGATTACCCTGCAGCTTATTAACAGGGGGCAGATATTTGACCAATACACCCGTACGCCCTAAATTTTTCCTTGTATGCAGCTATCGCTATTGCTTTTGTTTATTGTAAATAGAAGTTTTTTGCATAACCAACTATGAACTAAAAGCCCCGTTCCCGTGTGTTCCCTTCGAGTTTAACGCAGCCTTTTGTATAGTACATAAAAGTAAAATTATCAAGGTATTCTAAGCACTATCTCCTAAATTTTATCTGTTATACTTAACGATTGAATAATTTCTAAATAAATAAAAAGCCTTTATCACCGGCCCTGCATTAGGGTTAAAATTAATTTTAATTTATGTTCAGCATGTTTATCCAGAAAAGACAAAAATAATACTACAGAATGTTCGGAACGGGTTTATCTGTGCTGTGGAACAAGTACAAAGCACATTTTTCCAATTAGGGTTATTTATATTGTCGCAGTATCTGCTTTCGGTATCTTTAAAGAACACAAGCCGGGCTGTATCGCTTGTTTTTATACGCAACACGTAATATCAATAACAACATTATCAACATAATGACCAAGAGTGTAAATCACGAGTCGCAGGACCCTTGACCGGCAGTGATAATTTTTTTTTATTCGTTTTGTACAGTTGAGTTTTCGCATGAGACTATTATTAATTCGCGGCGTTTATTTAAATTAGAACCATTAAGGACACAACCGACTGTTTGAAGCATTAAGTATTCAAAATTATTCAATTCGCTCGGAATTGTACCGCATCACAGTTGCTGTTAATAAAACGCATGTAGGCTCGTGAAATCGAAAACTATCTGCATCGTAAATTTCATAATTGTATTGCAATTAGCTTCTCCTGTAATTTGCCTGCTGCTGGAAGATTTGAATTATTAGTAAAGTACGTACCTATTTAAAATACTTACATGTATTATTAAAGACTCTATTAATATTCCTATACAGTGTGTATCAGCCAGATGGAATAAATTCAATAAATAAATTGGGGCGTGTTCGAGAAAACGCTCGGACACGTCTATTGGTATTTTCAGTTGCGCATTTTTTTCAACAAAAACTTTTTATACAGGGTGTTAAAATAAGAAAGTTGATATTGACCACTGTTACATGACACAACCTGTATACAATTTTTTTGTTGAAAAAAATACGCACTAAAAATACCAATCGACGTGTCCGAGCGTTTTTTCGAACATGCCCCCAATTATTTATTATTGAACTTATTTCATTTGGATGATACACACTGTATAATAAAGACGAATGTTACCAGGGGCGTAGGGGACAGGAAGACGAGTGTGCGCAACGGTACTATACACACCCATTTTCACATTTTCAGAATCGCAAATTTCACAGGTTTCAAATTTTATGTAGTTTCAAAACAAAGACTGTAAAGCTTCCACTTAGTAAACTTATATGTCATATGTCATTTCTAAATAAAATTACCTATGATTAATAATAATTATACGTACGCCTTTGACACATGAATAAATAATCACAAAATAAATCCACTGTTTTTTTCGACTTTAATGGGATTGTGCAGTTTAAATTCTGAAAATAGTGATCCGTGTGTATTATCAAGGCGTTTAACAAAGATTACGTAAATAAATTTGCAGAAAGAGAGTTTTTTTACTAGTTGGTAGCATTTCCTGTTTATATTTTTTTATATTTTGTGGAATAGTACCATTTAAATATCTTACTGTTAAAAAAGTACAAGCAAGCAGATATATCAAATACATTAATGTTGTTCTGAATATGTTCTTATAACAGCAAACATGATCTAGTTTGCTGAACAATAATGCATTTACTATACAGGATTTTGGATAGATTACATCTATTAAAGCATTTTCGAATTGTTCCAAACAACTTTCTCCTAATTAATTCATTACCTGAGGTTAGTTTTTAAAGACAATGTTCTGCATAGTTTGGTTCACTGCTTAACATGGATGATGTAAGTGGAATCTGACAAATTACGGAATTTCTGTCATCATCATTGTAAAAGCACAGTTATGGACGTAATTGTTCTTATTCTTGTGTTTTACTGTTGGGGAATTCAGTGACATCGGAAGAATTCAATACTTGTCGTACGTGTAGTAAAACGAGTCTACAGTTCATTTAATCAAGTAAACGACATAAGTACATACTTATATAAAGTCGGCAAAGGTATAGTAGACCAGGGTGGGTCTGTCGAAACATCCCACTAGCTATTTTTTGCTGGAATAGCTTCAGTGAATTGTACCACTTAATAAAAAAAATTTTCACAATTGCAAAAATGTTTACAAAATTTAAAAAAATACACGTAATTTTTTATAACAGGTGCTTCACGTTCTAAAGCCTACCGAACCGCCTTCTTGACCGCCTCAATTCAACCAGCGTTTCGCTTACAAGGAATCACCGGGGGTCATTGATCCAAAACAGAATTTATTTAAGCCTTAGCACCTTTAGTGTGGACAAACTGTCTCGTAATTTGTAAATTAATATTTTATTATGCATGTAACATGATATTTTAAGCACATCGGAATAAAATTAACTAAAATTAACACTAAAAGAAGTAGCCATCTTAAAAAAAAATAATTAAAAATGTCTGTCATTTGATAAGGGCCCCAAAAAACCTTTAGCAACCCCACCTACGGTGGCATAAATAAATATTGATTTAAATGATTGTAAGAATAGACTCCTGAAACCCCGTTTTGTCTAATAAATTACTACAATGTCCCTGTAGATGTCGCTATATAAAATACATTTGTCCTAAAAATTGTAATACTATTTCATTCATAATATTTGGGAGCTTTCACGATCACTATTATAGGAGCTGAGCTGGATACAGAACCTTAAGAATACGATAAAAAATATACGGATACAAATCCTCTTCCTTTTTCTATTTTATATTCCATTCCATAGAATTTGGTAGGCAATGGACTTGAGTATTTGTGGACTTCTCCACTAAGTAGGTACTTACAGAGCCTTATTAAAAAAAAAACGTTATCCCCGTTACTGAGGACTAAAAATAAAAAATAATCGAATTCATTTTTAGTGATACATTGATTTTTATGCGAGATGTGTTTTCTAAGTGCATTATTTGAGATGACACCGGTGAAGTAACGCGAAAAACAGTTCTATTAAACGATTTTTACGGGGTAGATAGACATCCAACGCGACCAAGATCGCGATACGTATCTCTGGAGACCGTTTAAATCATTGTTGTTCTCTGAAGAGCTAGAAAGTGTGGAGTCACGATGCTTTTTGTTTTCGTGGTGAATTTTATCTGCAGCGAAGCTTTTAAGTACTTTCAGTCAAATCTCCTTTCAAGGCCGTACAATTTGTTTCTTGTACTCATGTAATTTAATGAAGCATTAAAAGTACGAGGCTATTCACACAGGGGGAGGTCAAGGACACCGTACTGGATTTTTGTGTTTTTTTTTGCCGACACTGATTTTTGAGGAATTTAGGAATTTACCGGGCACGATGATACAGCCAATAAAACTGTAATTTCCAAGCCAATTGCTCCAGTTGGAAGCTGGCTTGGTTGAAACTACGAACCAAAAAAAAAAGAACGTTATATAAGTATGAATAACTTGAAAGTAATAAGTAATACCAAAGTGAATACACAAACAGAAAAAATGCAATGAAGATTTTCAATTATCCCGTATGGTTTTGGTTTAAAAAAGTTATAATGGAAGTATCAGTGTGTATTGTAGATGATACGTCCATTCTAAATTGATTTTTATACTTATTTTTAAATTGACAGCTAAAAACATAAAAAGTAAACCACAATTTTCAACACTGACATTGCAAATTCAATTTTTTTAACTGAAATAAATCTCATGCCGGATGTGTTTAGTTCAATATTTGAAGACAAAGACTCAGTTGTAAATAAATGCATTTTTTATTTAGCATTTTAACGTTAAGTATCAAACGAATAAACAAAGTGACACAAATAATAATTACACAGACCAACAAAATTTAACTTTTTTTGGAAGCAAAAACTTGAATGATATATTTCCGAAGGACTATCAAGTCAGGTTTTTGAGATATCGTAACCTAAAAGTGCAAAAAACACTGTTTTTCGTCATATTTGAGGTTATGTATTAATGCCATCTATTCTTTTTCGAAAAACATTGAATCTAAAAGTACAAGGCTCCCTTCTTCGAATGCCGTTGAGTTTGCTCAAATATCTTTTTTTTTTTCGTTGAGATATCACATATTTAAGTTTTTCAGTTTCTTAATATGAGAAAATCTACTAAGGATCTCTTAGACGTCAAACAGTCGATTGCAATTCAGAAACTTCATACCCATACGGTTTGTGGGTTTGGAGTTGGTGGGATTGGGGTTTGTAAGCTTGGAGTTTGTAGGTTCGGGTTTTGTGTGATTGGGGTTTGTGGGGTTAGGGATTGTGGGTTTGGGGTTTGTGGGTTTGTGGATTTGGAGTTTGTGAGTTTGAGTTCGTATGTATTGAAGGTTTCCGAGTATGAAGTTTCTGAACTGCAATCAACTGTTTGACGTCTAAGGGATTCTTAGTAGATTTTCGCATATTAAGAAACTGATAAACTTGGAAATTTCAACATGTGATATCTCAACGAAAAATGAAGATATTTGAGCATACTCAACGGCATTCGAAAGAGGGAGCCTTGTACTTTTAAATTATATGTATTTTTTTTAAAGAATATATGGCGTTACTACATAACCTCAAATATGACGAAAAACAGTGTTTTTGCACTTTTAGGTTAGGATATCTCAAAAACCTGTGGTGATTGAGCAATTCTGTGGCCAGATTCGGATTCAGCACACCAAAATCCTTCGGAAATGCATATTAGTGTGTCTGCCTCTTGACCCTTGTTGACCTGTGTTATTGTTATGGCAACCATCATTTTTATTTGTGAGGCTACTTTGATTGATATATGAAATTATATATTTTTAAATGCTTGCAACTGCTAAACAAAAACGAATCGGATCTATTTCATGTAAGAAAAATTTTTTGAAATTAAACCAGCTACCATCTGTCAAAGTTTATCATAAAGCTTGTAGGACACCTTGTATTAAATTTTTATTCGTTACACCTAATCTAACTCTGCTGACAACAAATATCATGTATTTTACAAAATAATCCTCAATTATGCACATAGCAACAAAGAAAATTAATTGTAGATACAGACGTCCAGTTTATGATTTATTAAAACAAATCTCGCCAGTGATTTTATTGTCTCAAATTATTAATGATTAAAGCTTGCCGAGATAATATTTATTCAACGTGTTCAGTCCGCACGTTCAAAGATAAAATCTTTATTTACAGTTTTTCTTTCTGTCACTCAAACCACCTCGGCCCGTGACTTATCTCTAATAATAAAGTACCGAAAGCAAAACAACGAAATTCTTGTAGCAACCATAAATGTTAAGGCGACGCAGTGTGAAATTCCAAACAATGGCCAGAAATTGTTGATGCGTTGTATTTGTTTTAATGACGATGTGATGGTACCGTTAATCCTTGATTTATTACCATGACAATGGAATAAAAACGATTATAAAAGTACGTAAATTAGTATGTAAGTACGTGCGAGTGGTGCAGTTTGTTTTATTACACTTTTTACGATCATTAATTGGTCATAAGAACCGATTTTCTGTAATATGTCATCATTGTTAATATATTTATTAGGGAGGTGCATTGGAACCAGGGATTTTTAGTATTTTTTATAAAAAGAAAAAATACATAATGTGTAACGAAATTTTTATTAATTCCGCTTCATTTATTTTAGTCACGCTGTATAAACTTTATATAGTCGAAGCCCGTGGACATTCAGAAGTAATCTGCCATCTATCAAAAGTGTAATTTTCCATCAGTTAAAATTTTCTCAACTAACCAAATACCTACTGGAAATTTATATAATGGGAACGAATGTTATTTAACCTAAAGTTCAAAGTATAAATTGTCAAATAAAAATTAGTGAAGTGCAGTGAGAAAATACAACGGCAGGTGAAGTGCAAACCCTATTTACTATTGGAAAATCAAGCACATGGGACCAGTTTTACGACCTAGAGCACCTGAAATCCAACATCGACCATTACGATGATTACGTCACCTGGAAAGTATCTCCGAAACCAGCAATACATAACCGTCATATTATTACCTGTTACCTTAAAGATCATTATAAAAAATTTCAGACTACAAACCGAGAAACCCACGACTTTGCCTTAATCTCACTGCAACCTAACTAGGTTTGGCTGTGAAAGCTGTGAATATTGAAGTGAACTTAGGTTTTTTTTCCAAATAGTTATATGGTAACTTTTTATAAAGTATTAAATAACGTTAAAAATGTCACAATAAAAGTTGGAATTCGTTCAACGAATTTAGAATAAACTATTTGGATTTTCAGGTTTTTTGGAACTGTCATCTGGAAGTTTCAGTATTAACCTAGGGATTTCCTTCTAAATAAGCAAGCACCACTTCAATGCATCGAATGGCAGCGAATACTCATGAGCTCGGATCATTTACACACACTAGCCAGAAACTTTTGCTCTGGTTATAGAACTTCAAAATACCAGGGTGGACGTTCGGTCCCACTCCATGATATCTTCACCAGTTTTCGGGGACTGCTGTCCGTATGGATGCTGCCAACTGGCCTCTTCAGATTTGCGCGATTCATTACCGATTGACTTGCCCCTTGGAATTTGGTTATTATTTCATGTACGACAACTCGGTCTCATGTTTCAACTCGAATTTTCGAGAAAAAACAGTACATGTACCATTTACATCAGTTGACCACACGAACCGGGACCACCCCGTAGACGAAACCGCATCTGTATTCAACACGGAAGCCGAAACTCTTACGACACAACAATATTTCCACTTCTTTCAGTGCCCCCGAGAAGCGGCTAACCGATCCGCATTGCAGAAAACTCTTCCAGCTCGCTTGGTGTCCCGAATGGAAGGCCAAAAAAACCTCGCCAGCCTCTGCGAGGAATGTAACAAAATACGGTGGACTGGATCGACACACGAAGGTCGTTGGTAATTGAAATATCTGGGAATAAATTTAAGTTGCGCTGCCGAGACCAGTAGCGGTTCGACCGGTTGTACCAAATTGTCTTTCGAAACACCAATTCAGTACGCGTACGGGGCCTTGAGGGTCTCGGTTTGATAAATTATATTGATTGCCGAGCGAGATAATGAATGTGTTGTAGGATATGTCGATCTTGCTCTTAAATAGATCCGCGTTGCTTTATTTCAGGGGCGTATCTTCGGACGGTTATGATCGCTTCTGAAATGGTGCGCCCCCCATTTTGCTAACGCAAACGAAATTTGAAATCGTAATGCGATAAAAGTTTGATCAAATTTTCGACAACCTAAAAACCAATAAAAAAACAACAGTTAGTTTTTAAACTGCCATCTCCTTGGAACAAATAGAAATAAATCTTCACGAACAACACAATAAACTTGCTTTTATTTCAAGTTGCCTTTCATTATAAATTCAATGTACGTCGATGTCTAGTGCAAATAAAAATGAATTAACCTCGAGTAGCGGTCTGGTGTCAGAACACAAATGATTAGGTCTTGCTCGGTATCTCTGTGTAGGTGTACAATTTAATTATATCCTGTAATTTAATTAAAAGATGTAGAATTGTACTGTTACCTACGCTAGGTACAAAATAAAACATTAACTGTGCAAACAAGAATGGAAGATGAAAAATTTTGATAATCTACTGAAACCGAAAACCTGTCTCATAAACAAACTATAAGCCATATATGGGAAATCTTGAAATGTACTTTTGTGACTTTTAATATCAATTAATTTACTAGTAAATGAAAATTATCAAACAGTAAAAAATCTTCAAAAAAAAATTATTTAGGGTGTCCTAGAAAAGTATATCTGTATTTCCAATAATTTCATCTCAATAATAATAAAATGCATGTTAGCAGTTTCCGAAATTTTAATAATAAATAAACGAAACCTATTTAGTTTAAATAGAAACTTGAATAACAAGTTATTTTTCAAAATTCTGAAGCTTGTGTTTTGCATTGTACTGAATTTTTCAGTTCCCAGGAATTGTTATTTTTTTAAGAAATAATGTGTGATTTCATAGACACATTTCATTAAAGATTTCAATTGAATTAAATCAGTCTAAAGTAGTTAAAATAATGCATGTACCTAGAGAATATTTGTTTTAGTCGATATGTGATTAATGTTTAAAACAATATCGCACGTAACATTTTTGTATACATATGCAAATGCCGCAACATATTTAGTATAATTTCCAAGAAATGAATAACAAACCATTCTATATTCATTAATTTATGGTGATTTATGTGCATATCCAGTTAAGTGATAATACGGAAATTGTAAGTGTAAGCATCATTAGTACCGAACGCCAAGGTCGATGTCTTTTTTTTTAATGACACCTATGAACGGCAAGGCAACGTGCTCATTTCTTGTTACTATGTTTTCTATATACAAAAAAAGTAAATATGGTTACGTACTAATATAAACTCGTAAGTCAGCTTATTCCCATTTACGAAGGCCTAATTTAAATATACATGCAGTACAGTCTATATATGACATTTAATTAAATTAGTGTAAATTCGTTAAAAAAAAGTATAATCAGTTTTTTTTACACTAATGCTAAAATTAATTTGTTTACATATCAATATGGTACGGTGACAAATTGTCAATCTGGCAATTATTCAGTAATAACTTAATAAAATTAAATTCTCACAGAATGTACAACGAAACAGTTTTAGCCGTACTGTCATTTTAAATAGGTAGGTACCATACTACTCTTTGAAAAGCAATAAGTTACACAATAAGGTAGATATACATACTATAAATTAGTTGAATATAGTACTACAAACTCATTTTCAATTATAAAACATAGTGAAAACTGTTTATTCGTTGTCATTCATTACGGATTAAAAACGCATTAAAAACTAGGTTAATGACCGAGTACACGGTAGGTTAAGATTCACTCTCCATAAACCTTTGTGGGTCAGCGGTCACGAGCAATCCGAAAATTTTTTTAATCGTGTATTAGTATTCTACTCATTTTTCCCCGTCTTCCCTTAAAAATTAACTGAATCACCCTGTATATATGAATGACTAATCTGGACGATGGAAAATAATTCGATTCTTTCATTCGCTAAGGTCTGGAAGTTGAACTGGCCAATTTTGAGGATAATTGTTTCCTCTTCCTATACATCAATAATGAAAGTGTGGCGATGCCCCATCATGTACAAACCGTATTTCGCCTCTTAGTTATAGTGGGATGTATTCAAGTAAAATAGGGAGAATATTTTGCAGAAATTCCGTTTAACTTTCTCCCTTTAGTCGAACTGGTAAAGTAACTGGTCCAACCAAATCAATTCAATAATACCGGCCGGCCCAAACAATTAAAATAAACCAGTGTCGAAAATACTGAAGGAGTCATTAATCGCATGAATATTTGTCATTAATATTCATGGAAATTATGAACTCGAAATTTTATGAAAATTAATTTTCTAATTAAGGATAAATCCTCTCCTTCACAGAAACGTAATACTAACAGCAGTAAAATATTTGTTAATTGAAAACATTTCATTTTCCAAATTTGAACAGGATTGAAACAATAACATCTAATTATTTATCTAGACTCATAAACTACTTTTGAATTTTAGATTATTTTCTAAACATCACACACCTTGCTTCATACAAGCTCGTTTTTCATAAAAAATTAACAAGAGTAAAAAGCAATTGTACGTAACATGAAGTAAGTTGTTCTAAGACGAGCTAGCAAGGAAAAAAAATTGGAAATATTTAGAGGTGTGTCACTCTCAATCAATCGCTTCCATTTAGCATTTATTTACCGTTAATGAAGACCCGCAAAGAGCCTAAATTATGTGCTAGACTTGGTTCTTCTATATTAAAAGGTTGTGAAGATGTTTGTAGAAATTTTAACTCCATTTTGGAGCTTATATCTCCTCTTCAGCCCCCCTATACGCATCTGCCTTTTATCGGGTCATTTATGAACCACCCTGTATAATATTAGTATAAGAAATTGTGGGATTTGCGTCTGTCATCAATTCCCTACGCTTTCTAAGCCGGTGCATATAAAGTATTTCAAATTTTATGCATCAACAAGGCAAGAATGTGTCTGAGTAATCAAGTGTAGATATTGAATAGCTCTCGACACAATAATAAGTATTATATAAAAAGATAAATCCAGACGAACGTGGTTATATTATAAATATTCTGTTTACGCGTTGTGCTACTTACTGATTTTGTTGAGGAGATCGCCGATAACAGGAACTTATTTGTAAATAAATGTGCCTTCTAATAGAATTTTAATTTAATAATTTCATACACAGATCATGTATAAATACACACATAATTTATACGTTTGTTTACACAGTCTGCGTGGTGTGCAAATTGGCGCTTGAACTTACTTGAACTTACTTGACTAAGAGGCAAATCGGTCGTACGTAAAATTAAATAAATTTAGGTACGGTTTATATTAAAATTTATCTAAATTTTTTATTATTTAAAGGGTTTAAGATTTTTATGAAATCTGAATCCGTTTCCTATTTATCGCTTCGTGTATGGATGTTACAATATTCTATTTTGTTATTACAAACCATGACTAAGTAAGTTCTTTTAATTATTCCAAACGAAAAGTAATCAACAGCTTTCTAATAATATTTTTCTCAAGAGATTAACATTTTTTCTTGCAAAAGCTTACTTATATAGGGATTCAGTTGGATTAATCTATTTTGAGGAATTTTTGTTATGAATAAAACTGTTAAAAATCAATGTTAAAATTACGCAAAAATACAAAAACTGCTAAAGATGCACAGTACAAGTTAAACAATAATTATTTGATGTAAATACTTATACGAAAAATCACACATTTGTAGAAATGACGATAAAAGAACTGTAGGTTTTTACTGTAAAACTATATTTAGAAGATTTAAGGAATTAATAATAGTCCCGATTTTACACTAAAATATTTTCTTTTAGTTTTCAATTAGTTTATTTATTTAGGTATTTTGCCAACTTTGACAAAATTAAACAAATATAAAGTAGCATTCTAGAACATATATATTCCTTACAGTTCATATCTAAATTTCATGGGAAAATAGATATGACTTTTAATTTTTAATAAAGAAATTATAACAATTTCAAATTTTTAATCGTTAATTTTTATGATATAACACTAAAACAATTTCTTTCTATGCCATTCGATTGGTTATTTAAAATAATGAAAAGTTGCTTTCGAAATTTTGTTTTACGATACGTTCGCTTTGTGAAATTGTTGTAACTTTTTTATTAAAAATTTAAAAATATATCTATTTCTCTGAACAATTTTTAGAGTAGATTGAAAAAATAAAATAAAATTAATTCATTTTCCTGCTTATGATTTTTTAAATTTCTGAAATCATCCCTTAACTTCTAGTCTCCCTAACTCTGTTAATTTTAATAGTAAAAGAAAATGTCAATAGACCATTTTTATGTAGAATTTACAACTTTTATAAGAAACTTTTTTTCTAGTTCTTACCCCTTTTGAGTTATCCTGAAAACCCCGTTCATATTGTTCACTCCTGGCCAGGGGTTGAATAAAAATTACTGTCACTTATTGTTATTATACCTAACCCTCAAACTAACCTATATCAAAAATTCAGGCAAGTTAACCAAAATTGCGATTTAAAGGCCCATTATATTGGACTAACAACCCAGTAATAATATGTATATATTTTTAAATAATTTATATTATATTTCAGTAATTATAATATAATGAATATGTCTAATACGAGTAATACCCTTGTTGAAACCATCAAAATTAAGTTGTAACAAACGGGCAAAAAGCATGTGCTTAAATTAATAAAATTAGTTCTGATAAGGTTTTTAAGTAAGAATGAAATTTTAAGAATTCGTTTTTAATGTAAATCGGTAGATATCTTTTTTATTTATTAATTCAGAAATTGTGATAGCCAAAGGTCTCATAAGATTTAAAGAATTCCTCAATGTTTCTTTCGGTGTTTGAAAATATTATTATTATTTACTGAAAATGGCAGTGAATAAATTAATTAAAAAAAAACTATTCTTTTACTAACGTGTTATTTCTTTTGTTTTTTAATTAGCATTAATTTAAGGAAAAACAACTAATTTTAGGATTAACTGTTTCAAAGTTTTCTTTTCTTGTAAACGAGTAAAAGCAAATTTCAACAGTATTACTAATAAAAAAAATTTCTCACGGCATTTCAAAAAAAGCTAAAAGTTTATACCCGCTCTGGTTTGCAAATAATGAACTAGGTTACTCTACCGCATTGTAATAATTACAAGAAAATGAGGAAATGGGACACCATATTAAAAAATTGTAATAAATACAATAAATACACCTACTTTTTAATAAATGAAATTAAAACATTTGGAAAATTAAATATGAACAACATTATTACTGGGCGTAAATCGGTTACCGTCATCATTTTGCATTAGAAGTAGACATTAATATGATAACCTTGTTCGCTTACGTGATTGTATTTACGTGAAAATATTGGATATAAAGTTACACAACGGACGGTTTCTTTATTATCTTTGTTTATAGTGTCATCGTTAAACAAAGTTGCATAAAGCCATGCAAGTGTCCGCCATTAGAATTAATTCGAACATAAGTAACGCAAATTTTATAACCCAAAAGACAAAAAATAGGCAATAAAGAAATAAAGAGTGTTTTTACAACCGACGTTTTAAAGAGAAAGTGTGAATAGGTATTAAAATTAGTGTAAGTAAATATTTGCCAAGGTAATCTAATTCGGAGGATTTCGAACGCAAATATAAACATCCATCCAGTGCATTGAATCACGCCACGAATTTTACGCATGTTAATTTGAAATCCGAAGTGAATGAAAAATCATTTTATTTATACTGCGGCTCGCATAATAGCCTCCGAAAAAAATTAACAGGTTATATAATTGCCTCCTTAAATGAGTTTTCGCATTATACCATTACCGGCAAAAAAAAACTAAATAAGTCGATACGTTATTCCCACCGCAAAAAAGGTAATCGCCTGATAACAGTGTAAAACAGGCCAGATGAACTGCCTCACCTGCCAAAAACCGGTTGAAAAGTCCCAGCTCGGCGAAGAACCCCGTCCGTCGACTTAATGGGTACTAAAAAAAATGGGCACTAGCACAGAACCGTTTCATTTCACAGAGCACTGAACAAAACACAGTTTTGGGCACTTCGGCGTGTGCAGTGTTATTGTTGTCTGTATGGTGCAAACCGTGCGCGACACTCGGAGTTATCTGTGCATTCTGAACGCGCTGAGTCAAGTTTCTTGACTGGGCTCTCAGCTAAGCGGCTGAGCGCTGTTCCGCAGCCACTAGAAGTGGTTCAACCGTCTTCGTCTTGCCTTCGCGGACCTAGGAGGACCGTCTTGCTCGAGCCCCACCAAGAGCAGCGTGCTTTGTCACCTCTTACCTGGCGACGACGCCGGTCGGGATGATCGGCAATTGCACTGGATGCTTGCCGGGATAGGAGGAATTCTTCGGTGTTGAAATTGCGCGAAGGGTCGTAATTCTATTCGGATTTGGTCGTTCTTCACATTTTTAACATTCCCGGTTGGCCCAGTTTGAATAATTTATGCCTCTGCCTCTTATCTCGACATCAAAATGTAAATTATAATGTCCATTTCGTAGAGGTGTCCTGCGGTACACCCACGGCCATACATAGTTGTTGGAAGAATACTTTTTCGCTTTCTCGGTAAGAACGATGCCCTCCCGTGTTGATTAATAAGATTAAAAAACATACTAGGCCATGAAAATAAGCTGGGAAATGACCATTTCGCGATATTTTGTTTCGGCAAGCTGAACTATAGATGCTCAATATTATGTACAATAACATATTAGTTTCTACAGTCATAAAAATGGGGGGAAGATTGTTTACAGGCTGGCTAATTGTATAATTTTTACGTAAATTCACGTTTTTCGCTTATAACTTTTTTCCGTTCATTTCCACGAGAAAACATTAAAGTACTTTTTTTTCGTCTTCAAAATACCTACAAAACTAGCCCCCGAGCGTCAAATAATATTAATTAGATCAAAAGCTATAAACAGAAGAAGTTTATTTATGACTTTTGAATTAAACATTTATAAACTGCGTTATTATTACCAGAATGTTTTGGCATCGCATCCTTTCATTTCTTATCACTGTCTAATAACTCACACGAAATCTGGAATAGGTAAGTTGAATAGTTTACAAGTTATGGCCTTATAAACAAATTAACTAGTTATTAGTCTGAACGATCCCGAGGATCTTCCACAATCGCACTGATTTTTTTTCAAGGTAGATTTCATAATAATACATTGAAATCTATCATTTCTTTTTTTAATTTCAAATTTGCAACCTGGATTTTTTTTTATTTATTAGCCCTAGTTGCAAAATGAAATATACGACGCACGAGCGTGATATAGTTAAATATTATTACATTACATATTCGGAAAGCTTGTGAAAATAACTTTAAGTCAAAATAAAATCGTCAAGATTCGTTGAAAAACAACGGCGTTGCAGACTATCAATGTTGGCGGCCTTTTGTTAAACAAATTAGGTTGGTAGCGGCAAAAAAAATGCTGTCATAACCGGCAACCCGAGTACTTTCCCAGATAAAAATATTTTATTTGTGGAAGTATGTTAAGTGCATAAGAAATATTATCAACAATCAGTGGGTCGCTTCTGCCGCTGATGCTTGGGTGGGGGAAGCAACGACAGCGAGTCCGAAGAAAATTACTGTAATATTAACTTCAAGCTTAAAAAAAATGATAGATTTCAATGTATTATTATGAAATCTATAATGAAAAAAAAAAGTGCGACTGTGGAAGATCCTCGGGATCGTCCAGACTAATAACTAGTTAGTTTGTTTATAAGGCCATAACTTGTAAACTATTCAACTTACCGATTCCAGATTTCGTGTAAGTTATTAGACAGTGATAAGGAATGAGAAGATGCGATGCCAAAACGTTCTGGTAATAATAACGCAGTTTATAAATGTTTAATTCAAAAGTCATAAATAAAATTCTGCTGTTTATAACTTTTGATCTAACCAATATTTTTTGACGTTCGAGGGCTAGTTTTGTAAGTCTTTTGAAGATGAAAAGAAAAGTACTTTACTGTTTTCTCGTGGAAATGAACGGAAAAAAGTTAAGCGAAAAACGTGAATTTACGTAAAAATTATGGTCTGTAATTTTGTATTTGACATCTATCCCATCACTAATAATAATAAAGTAATCCTAACTTGTTCAACACCTAGGTATTATTTTTTTCCCTTGCTACGATGACTTAGATAATACGTCGTGGTTGAAATCGCTCTATTGTCTGTTTGTATTACTGTGCACAAAGTATATAGTCCAGGGAGCGAGGAGAAAAATAGGGTAAAACCTCCGAATACTTTCGGTTAGATCCGATTTTTATGAAAATTTGGAATTAAGTTTATTTCACCCCGTAGATGAAAAGTTATATATGCTTGATATGCGCTTCTTATTTTCACATAATGTCTATTCTCCAAGTTATTCGAGAAAAACTACTGAAAAACGTCTTTTTTTTAAATAAAGAATGTACATTTTCAATCACCAATAACTATTGACTTATCGAAAAATGTTCATAAATTACTTTTTGCTTAAAATTGATTGCTTTATCGATATCTAGGGTTATTTTCAATATTTTATTTTTCACTCATTAGAAGGGGTGACTTCCACCCCCTGGGCAAAAGCGCTCATCGGCACTATATAACTTTTGTTTACTTACAGTCCAAGTTTCACGTCAATCCGAAAGAATTCGGAGGGGAAACCCTTGGTTCCCTGGACTAATAAAGGACGATCAAAATTTTGTCACCAAAAACACCACACATTCACTGAAAACTATTGCTGGAACCGAGATCGCATCATACAAAAATAGTGAATGTTGTGAAAATTTAGTATGCCGTCTCACCTATGTGAACCTGGCACTCGACTTTTAAAAGTCACGTGACTTAAAATGTGACATAACAAAGCACCTCTATATCTTTTTAACCGTTGAAAATGTCGAAAAAGTAACTCCATATCCACGAAAATTAAATAATTCCAAATATTTCGAATTTTGACCACCAAGAACGGCGATGACAACATTTTTATCATTAAGGCGATGTTCCACATTGTATTAGCTATGATCCTGTCCAAATTTGGTTAGTGCAACTCTCTCGGTTTCGAGAATTGAATAAATGTTTTCAGCCACGAAATGGAGATTGGTAATCCAACTGGAAATCCAATTGGGAATCCAATTGGTAAAACCAAAGCCGCTCCATATCCTTTTAACCGTTGAAAATATCGAAAAACTGACTCTGGCGTCCCTCTAG